>NW_011495018.1:28575602-28597553 GCF_000754665.1 Bison bison bison
TGGGTTTGCTGGCAAGCCCGCCACCTCCCCGCCCCCCTCCCAGCTGCTTCCACTTACTCTAGGGGGCCGCTGGGCTGGTCAGTGGCGGGCTTGCCAGCAAACCCAAGGGACGGGAGGGAGGCGTAATAACCACAGTGACCATTTACTGAGCATCCATCAGGTGCCAGGGTGCTGCAGGTGTTACTTCTCAACCTCACGATAGCCCTGTAAGACCAGTATGACCATTGCCATTTTCCCATTAGGGAAACCAAGGCTGAGACGAAGTAAGCAATTGGCCCCAAGGGAAAGAGCTAGTTAGTGGTTAACCTAGGATCTGCCCGGGACTCTTGGACTCTGAGGTGCTTAAGTGCTTTCTGCCATACCAGGTTCTGAAGTCTTCAAATCTCTTGTTTGTTCGAGCTCAAGAACTCTGCTGCTGCTGCTGCTAAGTCGCTTCAGTTGTGTCCGACTCTGTGCGACCCCATAGACGGCAGCCCACCAGGCTTCCCCGTCCCTGGGATTCTCCAGGCAAGAACACTGGAGTGGGTTGCCATTTCCTTCTCCAATGCATGAAAATGAAAAGTGAAAGTGAAGTCGCTCAGTCGTATCCGACTCTTCGTGACCCCATAGACTGTAGCCTACCAAGCTCCTCTGTCCATGGGATTTTCCAGGCAAGAGTACTGGAGTGGGGTGCCATTGCCTTCTCCGGCAAGAACCCTAGTGAATTTCAAAATAAACTTTCTTCCCCCTGAAGCCACTGTGTATGATAGTGCAAATGCAATGAGAGGTCATATCTCCAGTTTGGATCCTGGTGACCTTGTGAAAGTGATTTCGCTGCTCTGGGCTCAGTCTCCTCATTTGTAAGACAGGATTCATAGCAGTGCCTACTTACAGGTGGAGGGCCAAAAGGGTTACACAGATAAGGTACTTGGAGCAGTGCTGGCACAGAGGAGACATTCAATAAAAGGCTCCTCTTGTTGTTAGGAGGATTCTTCCCCAGCTCTGTCTGGAAGCCCAGAGTCCTGAGGAAGAAGCCCTCAGTGGGCCGAGTGGATCATCGCAAGCTCACTCGCCTCTGTGCCTGTCTCTAAGGTTTCATATGTAGGTTAGAAGGCACCTCAGGGGGCCAGGGACTTGGCATGTTCTGGGAGCCAACAGGAGATCTTTTCTCCCACCTCCAGAGCAGCTCCAGGCCGTCCAGTGACTGTGCCACCAAGTCCCTTGCAAAGGCAAGGCTCTCGGCTGAGCTACCAGACTGCCCTGGTGTGGCTTTGAAGGCTGACAGTGAATCCCAACCCAGCAGGATGTTTTGTTTTGGAGGAGCCTTGAGTCCATCCAGCCTGGGAAAGAGGAAAAGGTAAGGTGGTTGGGCAGGGTTCTGGGGACTGGGTGGTTGTCGGGTACTGCCAAGTGGCAGGTAGCTTTAGGCTCTGAGCAGGAGTCATTTTGCTGTGCTGAAGGCCAGAAGCTTGGTCAGAGGCTGTGGGCTTGCCATTCACCTGCAGCCTCCCTAACTCAGACTTCCAAGATGACTGTCCTCTGGGGTCAACACCAAGGACTGGTTCTGCCCTGAGGTTAGAGAGACCCTGCTTGTTTCCCCGACATCTGGGCATCTGAAGGCCTGACTTCTGGCTGTCATTAGTGACTGGGGCTTGGGCTAAGATACTGTGTTCAAGGACAAACTTGAAGTCAACTTTTGTGATGCCTGTGTTTGAGCCTGTGTAGTCAGCAAAGGAGGCAACTGAGAATGGGTGGTGGACTGGGCCGGAGGGCACCTCCCAACCTGGGAACTGGCTTCAAGTGGAATGTGGGCCTTAGAAAGGATTATTTCCACTCCCTGGGACCAAGTCCTGGGCTCCACTCCACCGCTCATCCACAGGGAAAGCAATGATTTTGTTCCTGTTCCTGAGGACTTCATGGTCTGGTAGGAGAAACTGCATACAAACAATAGTCAGATATCAAACAAGCAATTACAAATGGGTGCGCTTTTCAATTTTACTCCAACTGTTCAGTGCAGATGAGTCAAGATAGCATCATTACCTTTTAAAGAGAAGAAAATCAAGGCATAAATATAAATTGTTACTGAGCCCATATTCATAAATGTTTTAAGATAACATATTCATAATGTTTAAGCCCACAGTACACTTGTGGGTGTATGTGTGTGTAGTATGTTCACATAAATATTCTTTCAGTTCAGTTCAGTCGCTTAGTCATGTCCGACTTTTTGTGACCCTCTGAATCACAGCACACCAGGCCTCCCTGTCCATCACCAACTCTCGGAGTTCACTCAAATTCATGTCCATCGAGTCGGTGATGCCATCCAGCCATCTCATCCTCTGTCGTCCCCTTCTCCTCCTGCCCCCAATCCCTCCCAGCATCAGGGTCTTTTCCAATGAGTCAACTCTTTGCATGAGGTGGCCAAAGTATTGGAGTTTCAGCTTCAGCATCATTCCTTCCAAAGAACACCCAGGACTGATCTCCTTTAGGATGGACTGGTTGGATCTCCTTGCAGTCCAAGGGACTCTCAAGAGTCTTCTCCAACACCACAGTTCAAAAGCATCAATTCTTTGGCGCTCAGCTTTCTTCACAGTCCAACTCTCACATCCATACATGACCACTGGAAAAACCATAGCTTTGACTAGATGGACCTTTGTTGGCAAAGTAATGTCTGTGCTTTTGAATATGCTATCTAGGTTGGTCATAACTTTCCTTCCAAGGAATAAGGGTCTTTTAATTTCATGGCTTCAGTCACCATCTGCAGTGATTTTGGGGCCCCCCAAAATAAAGTTTGACACTTTTTCCACTGTTTCCCCATCTATTTACCATGAAGTGATGGGACCAGAAGCCATGATCTGAATGTTTTCTGAATGTTGAGTTTTAAGCCAACTTTTTCACTCTCCACTTTCACTTTCATCATGAGGCTTTTTAGTTCCTCTTCACTTTCTGCCATAAGAGTGGTGTCATCTGCATATTTGAGGTTATTGATATTTCTCCCAGCAGTCTTGATTCCAGCTTGTGCTTTTTCCAGCCCAGAGTTTCTCATGATGTACTCTGCATTAAAGTTAAATAAGCAGGGTGACAATATACAGCCTTGACATACTCCTTTTCCTATTTGGAACCAGTCTGTTGTTCAATGTCCGGTTCTAACTGTTGCTTCCTGACCTGCATATAGGTTTCTCAAGAGGCAGGTCAGGTGGTCTGGTATGCCCATCTCTTTCAGAATTTTCCACAGTTTATTGTGATCCACACAGTCAAAGGCTTTGGCATAGTCAATAAAACAGAAATAGATGTTTTTCTGGAACTCTCTTGCTTTTTCGATGATCCAGCGGATGTTGGCAATTTGATCTCTGGTTCCTCTGCCTTTTCTAAAATCAGCTTGAACATCTAGAACATGGTTCACGTATTGCTGAAGCCTGGCTTGGAGAATTTTGAGCATTACTTACTAGCATGTGATGCTGCTAAGTCACTTCAGTCGTGTCCGACTCTGTGCAACCCCGTAGACGGCAGCCCACCAGGCTCCCCCCTCCCTGGGATTCTCCAGGCAAGAACACTGGAGTGGGTTGCCATTTCCTTCTCCAATGCATGAAAGTGAAAAGTGAAAATGAAGTCACTCAGTTGTGTCCGACTCTTCTCGACCCCATGGATTGCAGCCTACCAGTGAGATGAGTGCAATTGTGTGGTAGTTTGAGCATTCTTTGGCATTGCCTTTCTTTGGGATTGGAATGAAAACTGACCTTTTCCAGTCCTGTGGCCACTGCTGAGTTTTCCAAATTTGCTGGCATATTGAGTGCAGCACTTTCACAGCATCATCTTTCAGGATTTGAAATAGCTCAACTGGAATTCCATCACCTCCATTAGCTTTGTTTGTAGTGATGCTTTCTAAGGCCCACTGGACTTCGCATTCCAGGATGTCTAGCTCTAGGTGAGTGATCACACCATTGTGATTATCTTGGTCATGAAGCTCTTTTTTGCACAGTCCTTCTGTGTATTCTTGTGCCTCTTCCTAGCATCTTCTGCTGCTGTTTCAGTGAGGGCTCAATGTCTCAGGCACTGTGTTTAGATGCTTTATTTCAATTATTCTTTCTATTGACCTTCTAATGACTCGCTGTGTTAGGTATCAATATTCCAAATTTACAGAGAAGGAAATTAGAGTTGAGTAAGGTTAAATAATGGAGAAGGCAATGGCACCCCACTCCAGTACTCTTGCCTGGAAAATCCCATGGACAGAGGAGCCTGGTAGGCTGCAGTCCACGCAGTCGCTAAGAGTCGGACATGACTGAACGACTTCACTTTCACTTTTCACTTTCATACACTGGAGAAGGAAATGGCAACCCAGTCCAGTGTTCTTGCCTGGAGAATCCCAGGGACGGGGGAGCCTGGTGGGCTGCAGTCTATGGGGTCGCACAGAGTCGGACACGACTGAAGTGACTTAGCAGCAAGGTTAAATAATGTCCCCAAGCCACACAGCTGCTCAGTGGCTGACCCAGGATTTGAAGCCAGATCTGTTGACTCTAGTCTTTCCAATCTGCAAAGCACACCAATGACTAACAATGCAGAGCAGAACATAATGGAAAAAGTGACTTAAGACAGGTTCCAACATGGTGCTAGGGAATTTCTGGGGTGGAAGAATTGAAGGTTGAAGGCAAGAGGCACTAAAGAATTGAGTCTTGCCCAAGGTCATACGTCTGATTGACCAGGAGTCTGAGGTAGAACTCAGGATTCTTGATTCTAGGATCAATACCAGTTTTGAATACTACTGACAATAAGAACTTTGAGAGGCATTCACCTCAACCCTATTTTGTTAACAATAAAATTCTGAAGTCTTCGAAAGTCCGTCAGAACCTGTGTGATATTTGGATGAACCAAAAGCATACGCAAAAAGTGGGGAGGAAACCCACTCCTCCTCCTCTTGGAATCCAGAGCAGCAGCAGGCCAGAACCCTCTACCCTGTCCCCTCATTCTGCAATCTTCCTACTACAAGGCAGCCAAAACAAAAATTTCTAAACAAAGCCAAAAATTGTCTCAAGTCACCTGCATGCTCAAAAATCTCCTGTTTCCACTTGCCCGCAGAATAAAATTCCAGTCTGACTACAACTTTCCAAACTTCTCTCTTTCCACTTTTGTGGGAGAGTCTAGTGATACATATTTTTTGACCATTTACCAAGTCCTCCATGCTTTGCCATGCGTTCATCTTCTCGCATGCTGTTTTCTCTACCTAATGAACTGCTCTATGCCCTTCAAAGCCTGAAATTGCCTCCTCCCTGTCGTATCTCCCAGGCAATCCTTTGTGGACTCACACATTATTCTGTTGATAACACGAGCTATAACTACTTATTGATAACTATAATTCCTTAATTAGTCTTGGAATATAGTAGGCGCTTCATAATTTTGGTAAATACATGAATGAAGTCCAACCTGGGTGCCTTAGTGTTTGACCTTACTGTTATGGGTCAAATAATAGGTCTATAAACATGAGGAGACTTGACCAACAATCTTGAGTTTTGAACTCTAAAGATTTAGAAGTAATTTTAGAAAAGAAAATAGTAATGATAACTACCAAGTTATCATTGATAACTAAGTGCTTACTATCTACCAGGGACTGTTTAAATAAGCCCTTTACATACCTCACCTCAGGGCTTCCCTGATGGCTCAGCGGTAAAGAATCCACCTGTAATGGAGGAGACGCAGGAAACACAGGTTCAATCCCTGGGTCAGGAAGACCCCCTGGAGTAGGAAATGGCAACCCACTCCAGTCTTCTTGCCTGTAAAACCCCATGGATAGAAGAGCCTGGTGTGCTACAGCCCATAGAGTCACAAAGAGTCGGACATGACATAGCGACTGAGCACCCACGCATGCCTCACCTCATTTCATCCTCACGACACTACTCTGCAGTAAGGGTTATCCCCAGGAAGATTTTATTCCCTAAATAAGTTACCTCCATTCTCCAACTGGAGAAACTGAGATTCAGAAAAGGAAGGAACGCCTTCCTTCAATTTAAGCCCAGGCTTGTTTGGCTTTAAAATCCAAGTGCTTAACTTCCCAGGTTTTCTGCCTCCAACTCCTCTGAGTGTGAACCTTTCTTCTGTGTTAGGTGGGAACAAATCCCATTGTTCCTTCTGCCTAGTTAGACGCACCATTGGCTTGTGGGTTCTGAGCCATGTGGCACAGGGACTAGTGTTACACATGCAGGCTATGAGTGATCAGAAGTTCCAGCTTGATGTTTGTGCTGAGACCTTGACATGCACCCTGGTGGGGGGGTTGCTAATCACTTACTGAGGACCACCCTGATACCCCTGGATTGGCCTAGGTTGAAAGCTAAAGCGAAAACATAGAAAAACAAAACAAAAAACTGACTTAGGATTGACTGGGGTTTCCCTCTCCTGGTTAAAGGCAATTTGTTAGGAAAATAAAACCCCTTGCTGGAAGCTCAGAAGGACTTCACTTTCAGGACTCAACCTGGGTTCTAGCCTGGCTTTTGTTATTAAACAGCTGTGTGACCTTGGTCAAGAGGCTTAACCTTATAAGCCTTTGTGAGTGGGCAGAAAAGTGGGCAAGAACACAATGCACTTAGGAAGGAAAGATCCAGATGACATCCCAAGAATGGGAGTCTGAGTTGGAGTTTGGGTCAACCCCAGGAGAGAGGCCCAGATTTGTGAATGATAGTGACCCAGTGTGCTGCTGGGGGCCAAGGCCCACCCTGGGGCAGCAACCAAGGAGAGGGGGGGATGTGGGAAAGGAAACCTAAGGCAGAAAAGGCTGCTTTCCTCATGTGGGGTGCCACATGCAGGCCCAACCCCAGTGCCTCTGGGGAGTCGAGTGGTGGGCATCTAGACACCCCCTGCTTCGGGAAGAGTTAACTGTCCCCTTCTTTGGGCCTCCTTGTACCCAATACATTCTTCTATCTCATGAGTGGTTCTACTTCCTTTCACTTTAATGTCAAGCTTCTCAGTAGAAACTGAATTCTTGGAAGCAGGGAAACTTGAATTTTTCATCTCTGTTCCTGGGTCGCGTTACTGACTGCCTGACTCAGGAGGTACCATCTAACTGATGGATGAATGGATGAGAGGATAAATCTTGGGTGAGATATCACAGTAGAGAAAACCTTTAAAGCTTATTATGAATGAGGAGGGACATTCAAGAAGAAACAGAATCTCAGATGGCCTAGGGAATTTAGGAGCAGAAAAGCTGAGAATGAAAACACCAATTCACATGGTCTGTGAGTGCATGGTGGTCTGGGTAGACTCTAGGCCACTCTTAAACTCCTCGGGGAAGACGTAAAGGCAAGTGGCACCCAGAGATCAGGTTGATTATCTCTAGATGGACTGATAATATATCCTGGCTCATGCTATATATCCTAGAGTAGTTATTAATACCTCACAATGTCTTGACAGTGGTTTGGATGACAAACTCTCTCTTTTAGGCGGAGATATAATTTATCTTCCCTTCCCCCATCTTTTCTCTTTAGTTGAGATACAATTCATATACCACAAAATCTATCCCTTTAAAGCATACAATTCAGTGGGGTTTTTTTTATATATTATTGACAAAGCTGTGCAATTATAATCACTATCTTTTTCTATGGTTTTTAGTATATTGACAAAGTTGTGCAATTATTACTACTATCTAATTCCAGAGCATTTTCATCACTCTAGGAAGAATCTCATACCCATCAGCTGTTCATTCACTTCCTCCTCTCAACACCTGGAAAGTGATAACTTACTTTCTGTTCCTAGAGGTTTACCTATTCTTGACATTTCATATATCTGGACTCATGCAGTATGTGGCCTTTTGTGTCAGCCTTCTTTTACTTAGCATAATGTTTTCAAGGTTCATCTATGTTGGGACAAGAATTAGTACTTTGGAAAACAAAGTATTTGGTCACTGCACTCATAGATGTTAATACTGTAGCTATTGCATCGTGGGTATTGCCCTGGAGCCAAAGAGGAATTGAGATGGAGGATCCAGACTCAGATTTTCGTACTGGAAAGGCCATTCTGTGGACTCTAGGCACAGAAACACAGATGGGGGATAAAGCCGAGAAGGAGCCTCATTTAGGATTCTAGATTCTTGAGCTGGTATTTTTATTGGTTTTGGGCTCCTTGACTCCCTGACAGTAGTTAGAAAGAACTGGTGACAATCTCATCTATTACCAGCTTCTTGGAAAAAGGCAGAACTAGTCGGACACGACTGAGCGACTGAACTGAACTGACTGAATTAAAAAATTAACTGCAGGCTGTAGGTTTGAGTATTTCCTCAGCCACTGGCTTTGCTTGAGTCCCTCTGTGTCTCATCTCTGTACAATGAACACAGTGATAATAAGGAAAATCCCAAAGTGATTAGGTTTTAAGATGTTTCACAGAATCTTCCAGTGTTCTCTGAGCTGTTCTGCAGATGTGTAAGGCTAAGATCCACACACTAGGGCAGCCTGGACCTTTTGAAAGATTCATAGCTCACAATTATGTAGTTTTGAGCATTACCAGTTGGGTAGTTTGTGTGCTAAGCAGTTCGGCCAGGATAGTCTGGGTATGAAAGTTAAAGTTGCTCAGTCGTGTCTGACTCTTTGTGACCCCATGGACTATACAGTCCATGGAATTCTCCAGGCTAGAATGCTGGAGTAGCCTTTCCCTTCTCCAGGGGATCTTCCCAACCCAGGGATTGAACCCAGGTCTCCTGCATTGCAGGCGGATTCTTTACCAACTGAGCCACAAGGGAATCCAGTTTGGGTATACCTCACACTGTGTTAATGGCACGGCGTTAATAATGAGAAAATGTGATGGTTGTTTCTGCAGATACATGTCTACTTGTCTCATTTTCTCTGATGTGTTGAGTTCTCAGGGCCAATTTTTATATAGTTCCATCTCTTGTACAATACCCAACCCAAGGCCTTACACATACAGGGGCCGTGTGTACTGGAGGGAAGGAAAGGGAAGACCAAGCAAGTACTGCTTGCTAGTGTGTGGAAGTATTTCCTCATCTTTAGGGGACTAATTAACAATCTGCCAAAGACTTGGGGGCCCCACCACAGGAAATCAAAAGCAGTCCTGGGGTGCCACCAGACTCTATACCAGGAGGCCCAGCGCAAAGCAGCTGGGCCTGTGAGTTGGCAGACCTGGGGAGGCTGTCCTCAAGGGGAAAACTGAGGAGGGCAGGGCATGCGAGCCAGGCCTGCTGCGCTGAAAGCAGCAGACGGGTAATTTCCAAATGACCATTTCAAAGGAAGGTTGAATTTCTCCCAGATAAGAGGGAGAGCAGAGAGCATGCCTATATCTCTAACCCCCTGAGCTCACGGCCGTGATAACAGCTGTGGGGTTGGAAACCTAATGCTGATGAAAGAGTTAAAGGGTGGCCCGGGCAGCTATCGGTGACAGTGCTAGGAATTGAGCGCGCTCCTGGAGCGCGGCTGGGGACTGGTGTGACTCCATGAATAGAGGCCACTCTCAGGGAGTTTTTCCTGGAACAGAATGGGGTCAGGGAGCCGCTTGGGGAACAATGGTTGCCACCGACTAGCTGAATTTCTTACATTCACACACCATACCCCCTGATCAAATAGCTCCTTTGTCCGCCTGATATAAAAACATGTCATACAATGATGATTTGGAAGAATGACACGGGTTTGCCTTTCACAGAGATCAGAAGGGCTTGTTGTGCAGCAGGGGGAAAAACATCAGAGTCAAGGAAAACCTGGAGAATAAAAGGAGCAAATGGAAACAGACAGCAACAATAAGAAAGGGCTGGGTGGCTCGAAAGGCAGACAAGGGCTTGGTTACCAGCAGGGAGACGGGGCAGCTGGGCAGCTCCAAGGAAGGGAGAGCTTGCTGGCTGCCTGGTAACCAGATTCATAGCGCCCCCTTGAAACTCTTGAGAAACTCAAGGAATTAAAGAAATGTTCAGAGGAAGAGATGGTCCAGGGTGCTTGGTGTACACAGGGCTGTGTATACAGAATGGAGGGAACACCTGAGCGATCAACCTACTCATACTGTTATTTTATTTTATAGATGGGGAAACTGAGATCTGGGGAAGTATGGGGGCTTAGTCATTTACTCAGATTGTCTAGATTCGGGTCTTGTTTTACAGCTGGTTTTCTTATTTTCTTGACTTTGAAGATGGAAATACAGGAATTTCTCAAGCATTCTCTGTTCAGAGAGTAGAAGAGATGAACCGGGACTCTTGCCTTAACCAGTGATTCATTATATAATGGAACTCATGCAAGGCGGTGTGTTTCTGTGTGCCTCTGTTTCCCTGTCTATAAAGAGAAGGTACTCTCAAGTCAGCCAGCCAGCCAGCCCTTAGTTCAGCCATTCTTTGTTAAATACCTTCTGTGCATCCCACCCTGGATGAGTGCACTAGAGAGGGGAGGAAGGGAGAACCTCAACGAAAGATAAGCCACAGTCACCCGACCTAGTTAGGCAAACTCTATCCAGGTAGACTGTGTGGACACCAAACCCTGCTTCTCAGCTGAGACCTGTAATTGAGGTGGGCAGGTTTCCTGTCTGTTTTAGGTAGGTCACACCGAGACTTTGTTGTTCAAAGCGAGAAGGCTCATATAGCAAGATTCCTGCAACTCCCAGTCATCAAGTAGGTTTACAAAGAAAATGACAATTGTCAGTATCACTAATTAACATTCATCTTTAGTGCAGCAACTGTAAATGGATCTGAAGCCTTTATATTAGATTTCCTTAGAACTTTGTGGGGTTAAAAAGCAAAGACCATTTTGTGTTAATCTATTCTCTTTCATTCCCAGATCCTGAAATCCTTTACCAGTAGATAGCCAGCTCTCAATGCTTGCCCTGTGGGGAATGTGGCGGGTGCCACTCTCCCTGTTCCCCAGCTGGGAGGCTTGCGTCACAGAAAGGTTCAAAGCCCTGCAGTGGGAGATAGAAACCAAGGCTGTCACCTTCTCATTCACTGCTGTCTTTGGACTAAACAAGACACTGGAAAGTAAAACTGGAGGTTAAGCCAGCAGTGCACCTGGTATACCTCTGTTTATAGAAAAGCAGGAATGCTTTTATATTTTAAAATTTTAGTTCATTTGTTTAAGTAGCTAATACACATCTATGGTTCTTCAAAAGGTACAAAAGAGTAGGAAGTAAGTCTCCCCCTAACCTCTGTCTCTACTCACACCATCACCTGTCCTGGAGAAGACCAGTTACTGGGCTCTGAAGAGTTTTTCTATGCATTTATAAATATAGTGGAACTGACCTGCCAATGCAGGTTAGATGTAAGAGACATGGGTTCAGTCCCAGGGTTAGGAAGATTCCCTGGAAGAGGGCATGCTAACCCCTTCAGTACTCTTGCCTGGAGAATCCCACAGACACAGGAGCCTGGCAGGCTATAGTCCATAGTGTTGCAAAGAGTTGGACACAACTGAAGGGATTTAGCACAGCACATAAATATATATGTAAAATATTTTTCCCTTTCTTATGTTTGATATGTAAACTATTCTGCACACACAGGCATATTAAAATGAATGTGAAATTCACAGAAACTCGGGGTTGGAAGGACTATATAAACTCACAGTTTGTCACCAGGTCCTGGAGAAACTGCCCAGCAATCTCAAAGTGAGCTGCTGGTTTTCTGTCCTCAGAGAAATCTGTACATAGTGCCAGAGGCAGGTGTATGAGTTCCTCTGCGCTTCTTAAAGAGAACTCCACTAAAATGTGGCTAGCTGTGGTCCCACAGTGATTTTTTCACATTAAAAAAAAATGGAAATTTAGAGTTAAAAAATAGGAACTCAGGCATATCCCACTCCAGAGATTCCTCCTTCACATGGCACTGAGAGCCCTTTGATGTGACCTGTCATATACAGGTGTTAGAATTAATATTCTGAGTGCTTATTTTGTGTTGCTGCTGCTGCTAAGTCGCTTCAGTTGTGTCCGACTCTGTGCGACCCCAGAGACGGCAGCCTACCAGGCTCCCCCGTCCCTGGGATTCTCCAGGCAAGAACACTGGAGTGGGTTGCCATTTCCTTCTCCAATGCATGAAAGGGAAAAGTGAAAGTGAAGTCGCTCAGTCATGTCCGACTCTTTGTGACCCCATGGACTGCAGCCTACCAGGTTCCTCCATCCATGGGATTTGCCAGGCAAGAGTACTGGAGTGCCTTGCCATATTTTGTGTTAGGCTCCTAAAAAGTGATGCCTACTTTTAATACATTGTTTTGCTTAATCCTCATCACTTTATTAACTCTGCTGTACTTCTGAGGCTTAACTAATAAATGGCAGAGCGAGGAAGGCTTGACCTTAAGTCCATACTCTCTACCTTCCCACGTATTCCCCTGATAGACTTACCTCTGTCTGGTACCTGAAGAGTCAGATCCAAGCTCCCCAGCCTGAATCTGAATCTCCTCCAGCATCTGTACAATTTCTTTCATAGGCTTATCTTTTCTCACTCCTTGTCATGCACTACATGGTTGAGTCATACCAGATCCCTCGTGTTACTGGTCCTTGCATTCTTCCAGGCCCTGCACAGCCTGTTCCCTCCACATGGAATCTTTTTCTCTCCTCTCTGCCTGGCAAACGGCCAATGTGATTTTTCTAAACCTCAGTCTGACTGTTACTTCATTGTGTAAAACCTCTCTGTGTTTCCTCACCACCAAATGTGATCAAGACCAAGTTTCTCAACTTCAAACAGAGGATCTGCATGTTCTGGGTCCTACTGACCTCTGGGCTCACCTCTCCCACTTTCATCGCCTATTTAATGCTTCACCCCCGTGATCTACTTACAGTTCCCTAAGTATTTTGCACACTGTCGGTTCCAGGCCTTTGCACAGGCTGTTCCTTTTTCTTGGAACACTTTTCCTACCTTCTCCTTAGTCTTATGTGGCCTTTGGATCATTGATTGGGTCACACCTCCTCAGAAGGTGTGACCCTTTCCGTTCCAGTGTATCTGTTTATATATATATATATATATTTTTTTTTTTTTTTTCATGCTATGAGTTCCTCAAGGTCAAAGACCAAATTAATATGGGCCTGGTTGCCCAGAGCCTCACATAAGACCTGATGCCCAGACTGTCTTAAGAAATGAGTGATGAGTGAAGGAGCTGATGCGTGTGTAGATGGATGAGCTAGAATGCAGAGTCCTTGCACAGGGTTTTGGTACTCAGGCTGGCCTTAGACCTGTCCTTTTTTGCCAGCTGTGGCCTAAGAGTCTTGTAGTGACTCCCATTATTTGGAACCTCTTCACTGCAGTGTGACCTTATTTACGCGAGTTTACCTCTTGGAGACTCAGTTTCCTCAAAAGTAATATGAGAAAGTAGGAGTACATGATCCCTGCTGTCCCTTCCAGATCAAATGTTATGTGAATCCATGCTGCTTGCAAAGGAGAAGGAATTTTCCAGGCACCGTGCGCGCGTATGTGGGGAGAGCACCAATTGTGATGGTGCTTGCAAGAGATTTTCAGAGACTTCAGCTTAACTCTAACTCAGAAGTGGGTAAACGATGGCTCGTGGGCTGCATGCCTCTCACTGCCTGTTACTGTATGGCCCACAAGCTAAGAGTGGCTTTTTCATTTTTAAATGAAAAAAAAAATCATAGGAATAATACTTCGTGACATGTGAAAGTTACATGAAATTCAAATTTGAGCATCCATAAGTAAAGTTATGTTGGGATCCAACCAGGCTTATTTGTTTACACGTTGTCTATATCTGCTTTTACACTTCAATGGTAGCATTGAGTAGTTGTGACAGAGACTGTATGGCCCTCAAGAACTAAAATACTTACCATCTGGCCTCTTACAGAAAACATTTGCCAACCCTTGTTCTGACTCAAACCCTCAATGGCTTCCCACTACTTGTAACAGTGCTGTCTGTTGTAATGTGAGCCACATATGTAATTTGAAATTTTCTAGTAGCCATGTTAAAAAGTAAAATAAGGTTAATAATGTATTTTATTTAACCCAATACATCAAAAATATTATTTCAATGTGTAATAAATTTACAATTATTAAAGCAGTTTTACATTCTTTTGTTCATACTAAGTCTTCAAAATCTGGTGTGCATTTTATACTTACAGCGTATCTCAGTTTGCAGCAGCCACATTTTAAGCCTCATATGGCTAGTGGCGACTCTAGTGGACAGCTCAGGGCTCTAAGACCAAGTGTAAACTCTTTGACATGAAGTTCTAGGTCCTTAGTTATTGGGCCTCAGCTTTATTCCTAACTGCTTCCTTAAATGCCAGTCAGACTGATCCATACTATGCCCCCTACATCAGATACAAAATACTTCCACCTCTACTTCCTTGCTCTCTCCTTTTTCTTCTTTCCTTTCTTTTTCTTTATGGGAACAGCTTTATTCAGATATAATTCACATTCCATACAATCCATCCATTGAAAGTGTACAATTCAATGGTTTTTAATATGTTAAAATTAAATAGAGTCGTGCACCATCACCACAATCAATTATAGAACATTTTCATCACCCCAAAAAGAAATTCCATACCCTTTAACAATCACCTTCATTCCTCCCAGCCTCCCCCAGCTGGAGGCAACCACCAATATATTTTTTGTCTCTAGGAATTTGCCTATGCTTGACATTTCATAGACATGGAATCACACAGTGTATGGTCTTTTGTCCCTAGCTTCTTTCACTTTGCATAATTTTGCAAGATTCATCCATGTTGTAGCATGCAACAGTTCTTTCATTCCTTTTTTTTGTTTTGTTTTAATTTATTTTTTGGCTGTGCTGGGTCTTCGTTGCTACACCCAGGCTTTCTCCAGTTGCAGTGAGTTGGGGCTGCTCTTCACTGTGGTGGGCAGGCTTCTCATCGAGGTGGTTTCTCTTGCTGTGGAGCACAAGCTCTAGGCTGTTGGGCTTCAGTAGCTGTGGCTCATGGCTTAGTTGCTCCAAGACATGTGGGATCTTCCTGGATCAGGGATCGAACCTGTGCCCTGTGCATTGGCAGGCAGATGCTTAACCACTGGACCACCAGGGAAGCCCTCTTTCATTCCCTTTTGTTACTTATATTCTATTGCTCTTTCCTTTCTGGAATGCCTTCCTCCTCCAATAACTTTCCTTTTAGGGACTGAAGCCCAGGGCCTCAGGAAAAACCAAAAAGAAAAAGAAAAATCTGCTTTTCCGAGTTTACAATTTTAAGATCAAATGTAGGATCTGAGACACCCACAATAGAGGCCATGAGGAGTCTGACCTCAGTTCCAGTTTCCCTCCAACAGACACTTGGCTGAGCTGACTAGTCTGTTGACAGCTCCATAGGCAATGATCCCCACACTCCATACTTTCACAGCAAGGAAAAAAAAAACAAAACAAAACCACAAACACCTACTAAACTCCAGCCCTTTTCCTTCAGCTCCTAGGCTTATACTCCAGGTGATTCTGACTCCTCCAAGACCCTACCCCAATCCCTCTCCCCCTTCCTCTGGCTCAACCTTCTGTTCCACTATGGCTCCATCTTTTTTCCTCTCCTGGTTCTTCCTTTCCTATTGTTCCCCCTTACCTTGCCCCTTTCCTCCTCACTCCCCATCCTTTTTTAGTCTCTTGGTTAGTATCTTTTTTAGTATCTTGGTTGCTCCCTTCTTCCCTCATCTCCTCGCACTGCCGTTTTTCTCCCCTTCTCTCCTCTCTCAGTGCACCCCTTGTACAGGTGTGGAGCTGGGAAGGCCCTTAGGCTCATCTCACGGAAGACAGCCAGGCATCTAGAAGTCAGATCTGAGGTTGAAAGTTGGCTGCATCAATTAATAACTGTGGAATTTTGAGCAAATTACTCAACCTCCCTCATAGGATTAAAGGTATGTAAAGTAGCACCCAGTGAGCTCTGTCACCATTCCTTATCCTTTTCAAGCTCACCCTGGAGAAGAGAGGAGGAGCCCCTTCCCCACAGGTTCCACAGAACCGCCAATCCCCTCTGTAATCTTTCCTTCATACCTTCTTATCTGGCCCCACCCATACCTCACATGCCATCGCTCTCATCCGGAGGCCACCTGATGCTGTCTCCCCACCTTTGCTGTCCCCCGATCCTTTCTACAGCTTTGCCACTCCTCTTCCCGCCCCACCCCACTTTTGCAACTCTTTTCCAGGCTTCTCCTCAGGGAAGAGCCTTACTGTGCAGGTCCTGGGGCTTCTGTGTGACTTTAAGTCATGCAAATCCTCAGGGCCTGGGGTGGTCTCAGTGGCAGAAAGACCCAGCTCACCTGAGTGCC
The DNA here is from genome assembly GCF_000754665.1 of Bison bison bison. Lineage (NCBI taxonomy): Eukaryota > Metazoa > Chordata > Mammalia > Artiodactyla > Bovidae > Bison > Bison bison. The sequence goes on from NW_011495018.1 coordinate 28,591,729, forward strand.
TTCTGATGGGCTGATTCTCTCAGATGGGGCTTCCGTGGTTCCACTGAGTCTAGTGGAACTTCCCAGGTGGCGCTAGTGGTAAGGAACCCGCCTGCCAATGCTGGAGATGTAAAGAGACATGGGTTTGACCTCTGGGTCGGGAACAGGGCAGAGGAGCCTGGGGCATAGGGTCGAAAAGAGTCAGACACGACTGGAGCAACTCAGCACGCACATACACACTATGCCTAGTGGGCAAATGTCACAGGCACTTCTAGTCCTTGGAGCCTCAGGACCAGTTCTTTCTGATGGGGCTGGGCTCAGCTTGAGTTTTAAAATTTCTCTTCTTCCTCCTCCTCTTTGTTAAGTTCTCCATGTTATCCTAGTTGTGAGAACCTGCTAAAGAAAGTTTTGAAAGTACATAAAAGTGAAAACAGGCAATTTCTTCCAGAATTGTGTTGCCCCTCTCTGACCATATGGTCTAGGTGAGAATGTGAGCTGCGCATTGTGTTGTTTTTAAAATACTGGAATGCTGCTCTAATGACAATGGAAGTAGTGATAACAGGTGAATCAACATTTTCTATGTGCACTATTCTAAATGCTCTTTATGTTTAGCTCAGGTATTATCATTATTTCCAGTAACAACTGAGAGACACTGGCCTTACAAAGGTTGAGCATCTGCCCTAGACCATGCTGTTGGTAAATACGTGGTAGAGCCAGGATTTGAATCTGAGTTTGACTCCAGAGCTCCTGTACAGCCTCTCCTCTCTACTGGGTGTTCTTTACACGCAGTGTCTGTGTTCCCTCTGACTTGGGAGACTAGCTCTCCTGTCATTTCATGGCCTCTATACAGCATTCTCCATTGGTGGATCTTTGCGTGCGTGCTAAGTCACTCAGTTGTGCTCGACTCTTTGCAACCCTATGGACTCTAGCCAAGCAGGCTCCTCTGTCCATGGGATTCTCCCAGCAAGGATACTGGAGTGGGTTGCCATGGCCTCCTCCAGGGGATCTTCCTGACCTAGGGATCAAACTCGTGTCTCTTATGTCTCCTGCATTGGCAGGGGGGTTCTTTACCACTAGCATCACCTGGGAAGCCTTGGTGGACCTTTAGGAGACAGGAAACCAGTGAAGCCTGGGTTAACTCTTTGGGAAAAGTCCTATCAGGCCTGAGAGCCAGTCATCCTCACCTGTTTCTAGGGATGCTAAGGGCTGGACCACAAAGGGGCTGATCCTGAGGATGCAGTGTTCCTTCTGGAAATTAATAATTCTGCAGCCACAGCTGTAAGTATTCAATAATAACCACAACTATCTGTAGGGCTTGGGCTAGAAGTCAGGCCTTCTTTAGACACTATTTTGTAAAGCCATTTTATTTTGGCTGCTCTTGGTCTTTGTTGCGGTGTGAGGGGCTCTTTGTTGTGGTCCAGTCTTCTCTCTTGTTGCAGTGTGGTCGAGGGTGCGGGTTCCCGAGGGTGTGGGCTTTCTAGATGTGGGCTTAGTGGGCCCACAGCAAGTGGGATCTTAGATCCCCAACCAGAGATGGAACCCACCTCCCCTGCATTGGAAGGTGGATTGTTAACCACTGGACCACCTGGGAAGTCCCTATAGAGACTTTCAGTGAGCCCCCACAATAACTCTACAAGGTGGGTGAAATGATTTGCCCAAAGTAAGTGTTAGGATTCAAATCTAGGCTTATCTGGGGCTGGACTATTTCCATCTTGCCCTTCTCTTTTCTGTAACAAGGGTAAACATTCACTAAGAGTGAGCCTGTGTCCTGTGCCGGGCGCTCTGCTGGAATTCTTCCATATATTATTATCTCCTTGAATCTGCACAGTAATACCTTCAGAGAGAGATGATAAATATTCCAGTTTTACAGATGAAGAAGCTGAGGTTCAGAAAAGTTGAACCCAAGCTCAAAGTTGTACTCAAGATTTCATGGCCAGTAAGGAGGAGAAACAATATTCACCCTCCCGTTGCTTGACTCCTGAGCTTATGGCCTGTTTGCAACCCGGGATTAGAGGGCAGAGTTTTTATCTGGATTGAGGGTTTGAACTACAGCTGGTTCAGCCCAAGCAGGCCCTTGTTTAGGGAACAGGTAAGGGGTGAGATCTGCCTGAAATTTCTTCAGGACCCCAGGTTCTTCCTCTGACACCCTCTATGGGGTAAATCAGAGAGGAGGCTGGCTGCTCTTTCTCTTTCTGTGAGGGGGTCATAAGGAATCTCTGTGATGTTTTCATGGTTGTGCTTTAGTCCCCGCATCCTGTACATCTAGTCCCTGCTGAGCTTTTGGCTTTCTTGATTTTGTTTAAAAGAAAAATAGCCCATGCCTGAGACTCACAGACTGGAAAGAACTTTGAAGGAGATCTACTCATGCAACCTTCCGTTTGATGCCTCTCCGCACCCCAGATTCTTCCTCTCTCAGGATTTCACACGGTCTTGGATAGGAGAGGGAAAAGAATGAAGGTGGAAGCATAAGGACTGGAATAAATCCTTCATGGTTCTGAACATTGTAGATCAGCAGTTCTCAAAGTATGCTCTGGGACCCCATGGGTCCTCCAGATCCTTTCAGGGGTCTGCAAGGTCAAAATTATTTTCATAATAATACTGTTATTTGCTTTTTTCACTCTTATTCTCTCACCAGTATATGGTGGAATTTTCCAGAATTATGTGATATTGCAACAGATGAAATATAAAAGCAAATATGAGAATTATATCTTCAATGAAGCCAGAAATTAGATTTACAAAAATGCAAAGCAATTCTACTCCTTTCACTGATTTTTTGGAAAATATTTATATGTAATGAGTTTATTTCGGAGAAGGCGATGGCACCCTACTCCAGTACTCCTGCCTGGAAAATCCCATGGACAGAGGAGCCTGGTAGGCTGCAGTCCATGGGGTCGCTAAGAGTCAGACACGACTGAGCGACTTCACTTTCACTTTTCACTTTCATGCATTGGAGAAGGAAATGGCAACCCACTCCAGTGTTCTTGCCTGGAGAATCCCAGGGACGGAGGAGCCTGGTGGGCTGCCGTCTATGGGGTCGCACAGAGTCAGACATGACTGAAGTGACTTAGCAGCAGCAGCAAGGAGTTTATTTATTTAAAACATGAGTTAACTATCTATAGAACTTCTCAGTTTCAATTTCTAATATGGTAAATATTGATAGCTATAACCCACATAAACAAAAATTCTTTGGGGTCCTCAATACTTCTCAAGAATGAAAAGGGTCCTGAGAGCAAAAAGTTTGAGAACTGAGCTTTAGACCATCACTAGCATCACACTGACATTATCTTAGGTCTAATTGTGAGTGGAGCAAAAGGTTTCTAGAATCACAATCCTGACAACTGGCATTTCTTGTGAGAAGAGCCAGTAATAGCTAGGTCCTCTAACCCCAACAGGACCCAGAGATGATAGCATAAAAATCTGAACCAGAGTCAGGCTCAGTTCAGTCCAGTCACTCAGTCCTGTCCGACTCTTTACACAGACTGCAGCATACCAGGCCCCCCTTCCATCACTATCTCCCGGAGCTTACTCAAACTCATGTCCATCGAGTAGGTGATGCCATACAACATCTCATCCTCTGTCGTCCCCTTTTCCTCCCACCTTCAATCTTCCCCAGCATCAGGGTCTTTTCAAATTAGTCAGTTCTTCGCATCATGTGGCCAAAGCATTGGAGCTTCAGCTTCAGCATCAGTCCTTCCAATGAATATTCAGGACTGATTTCCTTTAGGATGGACTGGTTGGATCTCCTTGCAGTCCAAAGGACTCTCAAGAGTCTTCTCCAACACCACAGTTCAAAAGCATCAATTCTTTGGTGCTTAGCTTTCTTTATAGTCCAACTCTCACATCCATACATGACTACTGGAAAAACCATACCTTTGACTAGACGGACCTTTATTGGCAAAGTAGTGTCTCTGCTTTTTAATATGTTGTCTAGGCTGGTCATAATTTTTCTTCCAAGGAGTAAGCATCTTTTAATTTCATGGCTGTGGTCATCATCTGCAGTGATTTTGGAGCCCAAGAAAATAAAGTCTGTCACTATCTCCGTTGTTTCCCCATTTATTTGCCATGAAGTGATGGGACTGGATGCCATCATCTTAGTTTTCCGAATGTTGAGTTTTAAGCCAACTTTTTCATTGAACAGTATGAAGAGAATCAGGCTAGGCCCTATAATATCAACTATATCAAAGAGTAAATACATTTGTGGAAATGACTTAAGAAATGAGATTTTTGGCGATATTTTTTCTTCAATTTCATTGAAGTACACTAACCTGCACATATTTAAAGTGTACAATTTGGTCAGTTTTGATATATGTGTACACCTGTGAAAATATCACCATAATCAAGATTACAAAGATTTCCATCACTCCCAAAGTTAGTTTATGCCCCTTTTAATTCGTCCTTCCCTCCACCCCATCCCCAGACAACTGCTAATATGCTTTCTAACTCTATAGATTAGTTTGTATTTTCTGCAATTTTATACGCATGGAATCACACAGTAAATACTTTTCTTTTGGCCTGGGTCTTTTACTCTGCATTGATGATTTTGAGATTTATCCATGATATTGTGTTGGGGATGAGATTTGAACTCTAGTTCTGCCATGTATTAACTCCAATGAGTTTGGGGAAATTACTTAAACTATTCTTCACAGAGGAAACAATAAATAAAATTCCTATCTTGCATAGTTGTGAAGATAAAATAAGTCAATATAAGTAAATAAAACACTTAGTTCAGTTCCTGGTACTTACTGGGTAGTTGATAAATAATTTTTTTGAACATATGTCTGGGGTAGGAATTAAGGAGGGTAACTAGCACAGCATGGGGATGGGGGAGAATCCTGTTTAGACTAACTTGATTCATAGCTCAGGGGTAACTATTTGTTAAATGTTTCTCACTTGCACACCCCAAACCTCCACACGTGCCAAGTTAACCAGGAAATTTTCCTTTAGCAAGGGCTGGGAACATGGAAATTTGTAGCTTTGAAAGTCCTGCCAATTTGGAGTCACCCTGTTGGGGAAAAAAAGAGTCCCACTAAGTTGCTTTGAAATGGAAAAGGCATATTCCTTCTTCTTCATTGATTCCAGGTCCAACTGGCCTGATTTGCTCAAACTTGGGATGAAAACCCCTTGTCTGGAGATGGAGGTGGGCTTCAGAAGGTACTTGGCCAGAGGAAGTGGGGGATTGAGGTTTCTGTGTGACTCACTGCAGCTGAGCCTGAGTCGGGACAGAAGTGGTTGAGCTGAGGAGTTTCTCCGAGGATCCAAACGGGTTCCATTGCTTCTTGGCCTTTTAAGCGCCGCAATCATGTTGTGCTTGCTACTGGCAACTGAAGCTTGTGTCCTCATGCTACTGAGAATAACTGCTCTTTCCTAAGCCTGAAGACATAGTCTGAGAGGGGAAAAAAACCAAACACAAAGAGGACAAGAGAGAAGAGAGGAGGGCGGGTGAGAGCAGGCTGAATTGATCGATGTCTGTTCAGGTCTGGCTGGAAAACACAATGAAGTGAAAAGGCTTCTTGGTTGGCGTGCTTTTCTTCATCTTCTTCCCCCAGGGTTGGAAGTGGGAGGGAGGGATGGGAAAAAAAGAAAGGAAGAGGTGGAGGATTGGCAAGGCCTGAGCAGAAGCAGCGCACCACCCTCAGAATTGGGGAGGGAAAAGTAACTTGGTGATTCTGGAACCCTCTCGAGGCACCCACTTACTGGTCAATCCTTTCCTTCCAAAGGAGACTGTGACTCAGGGCAATGCTGCCAGTCGGGCATTTTGAATGATGGAAGGTTAAAGTATCAGAAGCCAGCCCATCCCTGCCCTAGAAAAAACACCAGATAATTCCAGTTGGGGGTGGGATGGGTGT
>NW_011495018.1:28597653-28636693 GCF_000754665.1 Bison bison bison
TGGGTGTTGATGTTGGTATTTTTCCAGTTTAGAGTATCTGCAAACTTTTATTGCGTTCTTACTTTGTGCCAATTCCTATCCTGAAGTACTTTGTAGCAGTTGTCTCAATCCTTCCAACAGCTTTGTGAGGTGAGGGTTGTGTTATTATCCCCATTGTACAGATAAACAGAAACTTACAAAGGTTAAGTAAAGAACCTAAGGTCATATAATTAGTAAGCGGCAGAACCAGGCTTCCTTATCAGGTCTGTTTGAACTCTGAGCCTGCATTCTTGAGCACCTCTCTGTGCAATATGTTCAGATATTGTTTCTTAAACAGTTCACAGTTTACTATTTTTCTGAGAGGAGGAGGCTTGGAGCTGGGAAGATGGTACCTGGATAGTTATGTGTGAAATTCGCTACAGTACAAAGTTGAAATAAATGCTTCAGCAGGCCAAAGAAGAGAATACTTATTTCCATAGGCCTGGGATGATGAAATTAAGGAAATCCTTTTACTTCAAAAAAAAAAATTGAAGTATAGTTGATTTACAATATTATATTACTATAGTTTCAGGTGTTCAATATAGTGACTCAGTATTTTTGTAGATTATACTCCATTTTAAGTTATCATGAAATATTGGCTATATTCCTTGTGCTGTACAATATATCCTTGTAGCTAATTTATTTTATACATAGCAGTTGGTACCTCTTAATCCCCTACTCCTATCTTGTTCTTCCCTACTTCCCTCACTCCACTGGTAAACGTTAGTTTGTTCTCTGTAGTGTAAGTCTTTTTCTATTTTGTTATATTCATTCGTCTTATTTTTTAGAGTCCACATTTAAGTGACAACATATAGCATTTGTCTTTGTCTGACTTATTTCACTAAGCATAATACCCTAATACCCTCCAGGTCCATCTATATCATTGCAAATGGCAAAGTAAAATTCTTATGACCAAGTAATAGTCCATTTTAATATATATCACATCTCTATTTATCTGATGATAGGCACTTAGGTTATTTCCACGTCTTGGCTAATGTAAATAATGCTGCTATTTAAAATAATTTATTTTCAAATCAGGGTTTTTGTTTTCTATTTTTTTTAAATGTGTGACTTTTTAAAAGGTTAGAAGCTCAAGCAGCAGCGCTAACTGCCTGGCGTCATCTAGGACTGTGACCTTGGTTAAATCACTTGCCCTTTCTGAGATTTGAGTTTGTCATCTGGAAAATGAAGGTACATTCCTTCATTCAACAAATGTTTGCTGCTGCTGCTGCTGCTAAGTCGCTTCAGTCGTGTCCGACTCTGTGCAACCCTATAGACGGCAGCCCACCAGGCTCCTCCATCCCTGGGATTCCCCAGGCAAGAACATTGGAGTGGGTTGCCATTTCCTTCTCCAATGCATGAAAGTGAAAAGGGAAAGGGAAGTCGCTCATTCGTGTTCGACTCTTCCCGACCCCATGGACTGCAGCCTACCAGGCTCCTCCATCCGTGGGATTTTCCAGGCAAGAGGACTGGAGTGCGGTGCCATTGCCTTCTCCACAAAAAATGTTTACCGAGAGCTATTTTGTGTCAGGCATTGTCCTAGGCAACAGAAATGTATTGGTGAATAAGACAGACAAGGACCCTGCACTCACAGAGCTTCCATTCCTGTGGGGACCTACTTCTTCCCTGATCTGCTTGACGAAGTCTGTTTCCATGGGACCATGGACCTAACCTTTATAACACTTAGCAATTGTTGTAGTTTTTTGACCAAAGTCTAAACTCATTGAGGGCAGGCACAATGTCTGATTTTTTATTTTGTTTTTAGCTCATCAGCCACTGGTTCATATTAGGCGTTCATTAAATACTTGTTGAATAAATAAATGAAATGAGATTGTGTATATAAAGGACCTGGCATAGTGAGACTCAGTGAAACATTATCTTCTAGTATGACTTGACATTTATGCTTCTCAGTTTGAAAAATGACATAAGCCACATCTATACCTACCTGCCTTTGATATCTAGTTCTGTGTAAAGGACTCTGCTGTTTGCCTACTTAACTGTCGTTGCCCTTTCTCCTTGTTGGCAGACCCCAGAGTTTTTGATTGTTCACCCTTCCTCTACCTGTAGATCTGTAAGTGGCACAACTGGGATTTGAATCTAAGCAGTAGGTTTCATGGTATGAGCTTTTAACCTTTAAAAAAAAAATCACATATTGGTAAATATTTGCATATCATAAATCTGACAAGGAGTTAATATCCAAAAAATATAACTTCTACAAGTCAACAACAGGAAAACAAACAACCCAGTTAAAAACTGGGCAAAAGGGTTTAACTTTCTCTAAAGAAGGTAAACAAATGGCTAGTAGGCACATGAAAGATATTCAACATCACTAGTTATTAGTGAAAAGCAAATCAAAGCCATGATCGGAATCTTATCTCAAACCCATTAAGATGGATATAACCCAGAAAATAACAAGTATTGGTGTGTATGTGGAGCAGCTCAATGCTTGTACACTGTTATCGAGAATTTAAAATGGTACAGCCCCTGGGACTTCCCTGGTGGTCCAGTCATTAAAACTCCGAGTTCCTATTGCAGGGGGTCCAGGTTTGACCCTTGGTCAGGGAACTATACCGTGTATGCTGCAACTAAAGGTCCTATGTGCCACAAGTAAGACTCGGCACACACACACAAAATATCTGTAACTTGAAATAGTTTAGCCAGTAAAACTATTTTTTTTTTTAAGTGATGCAGCTACTATGGAAAATAGTGCGATGGCTCCTTAAAAAAGAGACAGCATTTGATCCAGCATTTCCACTTTTGGGTATATACCCAAAAGAATTGAAAATAGGGTCCTGAAGAGGTATTTATATACCCATGTTTGTAGCAGCATTATTTGCAATAGCTAAAAGGTGGAATCAACCTGTGTCCTTTAGTGAATGCTTGTTCATTTGCTAAGTCATGTCTGACTCTCTGCGACTCCATGGACTGCAACACGCTAAGCTTCCCTGTCCTGCACTATCTCCTGGAGTTTGCTCAAACTCATGTCTATTGACTTGGTGATGCCATCCAATCATCTCATCTTCTGTCACTCCCTTCTCCTCCTGCCCTCAATCTTTCCCAGCATCAGGGTCTTTTCTAATGAGTCGGCTCGTCACATCAGGCCTTTGATGGTTAAATAAATAGTGGAATATCATCCAGCCTTTATTTTTTATTTATTTATTTTTTCTTTTTTTTTTTCATCCAGCCTTTAAAAGGAAAGAAACTCTGATATATGCTACAGATGCATGAAACTGAAGACATGCTAAGTGAAATAAACCAGATACAAAACGATAAATAGTATATGATTCCACTTCTATGAGGTATCTAGAGTAGTCAGATACACAAAGACAGACAGTAGACTGATGATTGCTAGGGGGTTGGGGATAGTTATTGATGAACAGGTACAGAGGGAGGGCAAACCAGGATGAGCAGCTTGGAGCTGGGCATGGCAGCCCCAGAGTGAATATCCTGTGGGGTTGACCTGCAGTGTCAGCAGCATGAGTGTCCCATAGCCCACCATGCAGAGATGAGTTCAGCCGAGGAGGCTGGAGGCCCATGAGGAAAGGCTCTGTAAGTGCCTGAAGAAGGGCCCTCGGCTGGGCCAGCAGCTGCCCTTGACTGTGGTGGAGTCCGTCAAAGTGCGTGCTGTGGAGAGTGGGGAGCTATGTTGGTCCCTCTCAAAAAAATAGGTGCAGAGCTTTTATTTTGTAAAATGAAAAGAATTCTGTAGATGGATGGTGGTGATGGTATCACATCAATGTAAATGCACGTGAAGCCTTTGAACTGTATATTTGAAAATGGTTAAGATGATAAATTTTATGTTATGTGTATTTCAATTTTAAAAAGGTTAATGATCAATTTTTTTTCAGCTAAGATTGTCTATTAGTATGAGGATTATATTTCAATATAACTGATGTATATATGTGTATACGTATATGATGTCACGACTGAGCGACTTCCCTTTCACTTTTCACTTTCATGAATTGGAGAAGGAAATGGCAACCCACTCCAGTGTTCTTGCCTGGAGAATCCCAGGGACAGAGGAGCCTAGTGGGCTGCTGTCTATGGGGTCCCACAGAGTCGGACACGACTGAAGCGACTTAGCAGCAGCAGTAGCATAAAGCCACATATTAAAAATGAAAATAAAAGAACTTTCTTAAGTTCATTATCTCAGGCCTGCAGGCCCACCAGGTCTGCAAGTTATGGCAATCACATTGGTGTTACTGGTGATGTGAGTACAAGTGGAGATGAGATTCTAGCCAGTGGGATATGAGGATAAGTCCACTGGGGGTAATTCTGAGATGAATTTCCTGATTAAAAAAGACACATGAAAAAAAAAAAAAAAGACATGGGAAGATAGGGCCTGTCTGCTTCTGCTTCTTATGTCTTCTTATCTTGTCCACCTAAGATGCCTAGAACCATAGCAACAATCTTGGAATCATGAATGGTGCTAACGGAGACAACTGAGGATTTCAGAATTAAAAACTGCTTCATCCAAGATGGTGACTCGATGACATCATTTAAATCTAAACTAAACAACCCTGGAACCCTCTTTCCTCCAGACTTACTGTATGGTATTATAAATGTTCTTTATTGTTCAAGCCATTTTGAGTTGAGTTTTCTGTAACTGGTGGTTACAGGCATCCTAACAGATGCAGACTATTATAAAATCAGGCTTAGGGTTTTCTGGCCCTTGGATTGCTTTTCTTTTGTGCAACCTTCCCTGAGTCAGAATAAAACTCACTTTCCTCTCCCAAGGAAGCACTGTTCTTTGACAGCAAAAAGTCTTTGGTGCGAGGCTGGGAGTCTGTGGCAGTTGTGGAGGTGCACCACCCAGACCTCCCTTCAAGGAGGAACTTGCCGCGGCTGTCTTTTGGAGCCAAGTCCTCACTCTTCACAGCCCTGGCTAATGACTGAGGGTAACGGGAGTGTGAGGCCTGGCCACTTCCACTCAGTGGAGGGCTCCTTTGACCAGCGGTCTTTCCTCCAGAGCCTTTTCCTGCCCACTGCTGCTCTTCTCCTTTCACAGACACCACCGCCCCCCACCCCAAACGGCTCCCACACCTCACTTGGGGTCTGCTTCTCAGAGGACCCAGCTGGCACAGAGTAGATCACGAATAACTCCTTTTGAGGGGCTTGTCCAGCCTGGTCTGAAAATAGGAGACCTACTTTCTCCTCCTTGTCATTCTATCTTTCTAAACGTATTCCTAATATCTCGAACAACAGATCAGTAGACACTCAATTATTTAGCAATGAAGTGCCTCTTAATGCCAGCTCAGCTTTGTACTGGAGGCCTTGAGTTCCTTATCTCAGGCAAGATAATCCTCAGGGAAATCCCAAGAGATGGGTACAGGTATCCTTATTTAACAGATGAGGAAACTGAGTCCTGAAATGTTAGGTGATGTTGCGAAGGTCACATTGTCAGAATGTGGCTGATCTCATTTTATTCAGATCTGGTTGTTAGCCCCTCAGAGAGCCCTGCTTTCCTACCTGGAGCACCTTCTCTACCTCCGTTGTTCCCTATGACTCTGCCCCACTTTACGGCTCTCAGAAATCACTGTTGTATTTGGTGTCTCTGTGTCTCTGAAAGGGAACCTTTCCATGGCAGCAGTCCTGTCTTATTTACTGCTGTAACCCCAGAATCTAGAACCATATCTGACATTAAGCACTATTCAACTAGTCACTGAGTGGATTAATAAAGGAAACTAAGCTCAATATATTTATTTACATATATATTTACTGTGAGATAATGAGTGTTTGTTGTTTTAAGCCACTAAGTCATGGAGTAATTTGCTAAGGCAGTGAGAGAGAAAAACATTGTGCAGATATTATATATTAAACATTTTAAATCAAGCCATTTCTGCCAGTTACTGGGAGAGCGCCTAAATTTGGAGTTGAAAGAGTTCCCCGGTGACCCAAGCCCCTGGGACTGCAGTCAGGGTAACCAAGTCCCAGCATGAGCTTGTCCCCGTGGGCAGGTTTCAGAGCAAGGTTTAATGCTGTGTGTGTTCACACACCAAAGCTATTTTCACACAGAAAGTCTAAATCGTGCTGTGGATTTCCTTGAGGGCCATCCTGAAAGACTAAGCTGTTCGAGGTTCAGCTGTTCAGATGGAAGGAGGCAGTACCACCAGATGCCAGAGGAGGGGTCATTTTCATTCATCGTTTTTCTTAAACTTGCCACTGAAGTAGGGTACCCGGTCCAGAATCAGCCCCTGTAAGTGGCCCACACAGGCCCCTTGGTGCCTGCTGTGGGAATCCAGTTTTGGGCCAGCTGTCAGTTGTGGGGGCCCAGAGGCCTGCTCAGCATCACGGAGCTGCCATACCAGCCCAGGGTGACCCTCGACCTGGTGGCTGCCTGCTGAAACTAAACTCATATATATGTGTGTGTGTGTGTGTGTGTTTAATTAATTTATTTAGGCTGTGTCGGGTCTTAGTTGCAGCCAGCGGGATCTTTCATTGCAGCCACGAGGGCTTAGTTGCCTCATGGCATGTGGGATCTTAGTTCAGCAACCAGGGATCGAACCCACATCCCCTACATTGGCAGGTGGATTCTTAACCACTGGACCACCAGGGAAGTCCCTCAACTCATCTTTAAGGCATGTTTATAATCACTGTTTTAAATAATAAGCCACCATATTTGAACAACACTCCATAGTTTACAAAGTGTTCCCATGGTCATCTCACGTGGTCTTCATAGAAATTGTTGAGGTAGAGCTGACATTGTTCAACCTTCAGGTTCTTCTCACACTTACTGGGCCTTCTGCCTGGAATTCTACCTCCACCCCATCCCCACCCCCATTCTTTGCCTCCATCCCTCTCTGCCCCCTTCTCTGTCACTTCCTTAGGAAGGCTGGCTCTGACCCTACAGCCCAGGTTATGAACCTGGTGTTACATACACTCTTCATACAATGGTAAACAGTTATGTAATTATTTTATGACTGGCTTCCCTGCTAGCTGAGGCTCGAGGAAGACAGGGCCTTGTTGTCCCTGGATAGGTCATATGCCACTGTGCCTGACACTGTGGTGCCCATTATACATATATGTGTGTGTGTATGAATATGACTGTCTAGATATGTATAAAATGAATGACTTTCATTCATTAGATGAAGAAATCAAAACCCATGGTCTTAAGCCACTGTGGGAAGCTCTTTTGTTTGTTACCCACAGTAGGAAATTTTTATTTCTCATGACTCCAGAAAACATGCGTCCACACACACATACGATGGAGCTTAACTTATTGTGGACTAAACACTGATATTTTCTGTTCAGCTTGACTTCATTAAAAAATATTTGGTTCTAGTCTATTTCATTGATTTCATGACTGACTAATGTCTGAAGAACCTTGGACTAATGGACTTGCTCAAGGTCACCTAACTAGTATAGAGGTGGGATCAGAAGAATAATCCAATATTTCCCACCTATGACTCTTAAGTGGTTTTCTTGCGCTAAGGCAAAACTATCACAAAAGTCTTGTGTCAGTTTTGATAACCAGAGAACAGATTTGTCCTTCTGATTGTTAGTTGCAGTTTAGGCAATCCTGGTCTCACTGTCTGCAGGCATTTCAGTTTGGTTTGTCCAGGCACTTTGGCTCTCTGCAATGCAGCTGTCCACAGGTTTCTTCCTAGAAGCTCCAAAGGGAGAGATTTAGCCCTAATGGGTGGCACACCCAGACTTGCTGGAATTCTCATCCAAACATGAACATATGGACAGAGGCACATGGCATATTAAATGATTTACTGGGGTCAAAGATCAAGTCAATGGCAGACATCCTCAGGGTCTGTAAAGCTAAGACACGGGGAAGCCCCCGCTAGGCAGGGCCGTCAGCCTGGACCTGGTCAGCCGTCAGCCAGTTAATCTACAACGGCACCTTCTTTTCCTACCAGAGGGAGGTTTGACTTGAACTCCTGGGAGACCTGCCTTCTTGGAAGCTAGATTTCTCTGCTTCGGAGTCTAATTTAGCTGGTATTGGACTCAGAAAGCCTAGAGAAAGCTGAAACTTGTTTATTTGTTCTTTTATTCCTGGATTTATAATTTGACCTAATATACTGTATGTCTGTACATGTGTTGATCTCAAAAAATGTTTGAGCTTGCCTGCTTCTCAGGCCATGTTGGCAGGCAGCTGTTAAAGCCATCAGTGATGTTTGCTTCCAGTTACAAAAGAAAACATTCTCTATTTGGGGCTATGTTGTTGTTTTTTTCTTTCCTGATTTAAAAGGGGGAAATATGTTTCCCAGTAGAGATGTAAGGCTGCCCCCACCCCCTTCTAGGGCTCAGAATGACTGAGAAACCTTTTCGGCACACCTGGTTCATCATCTTTCTAATATTCATACTCTTTTTCTCTCCCTGAGGAAATATTCTTAAGGGATTTGGTTTAAAATTATTTGAGCAACTGGGCAGGTTTCTATCCCTTCCCTGGGGACACCAGTTTATAGCTCAACATCTCCCTCAAACACTGGTGTGTTTCTAGCTCAGAATGAGCCAGGTTGTGTCCCATTATCAGCTGTACTGATGAAATAACTGCTGATGGGACCAAGAAAACACAAGTAATTCTAACCTCTGCCCAGAACCTTTGAAGGAATGCATAAAACCCTGACCTTGCTTTGGTGCTTTAGAGAAACCATCTGGGGAAAACTTCATTTCCCAAAATATATATGAAATTAAGAGTTCCACTGGCTGGGAAGTAGGAAAAACCATATGGCAAATGTGGGGTTCACATATGCAAATATTTGTTTCAGAGAAAACTAAACACGGTAAGTACACTGTTGAAGGACTGACCTGCACCCTGGGGAAGAGCATGAGAAGAGCTGGAGGTGGAGAAGAGTGAGGGATGGAGAAGCCAAACTTCAGCTGGGAAACAGGACACAGGGCAGGATGGCTTGCTGGAGGGTGGAGGTGCCTTTGGAAGTGCTGGACCAAAGTTCAGGAACCAGCTGGAGGCGAGAGAGGCAGGGAGATTTGAAAATGAGGAATGGGTGCCTGTGGGGAAGATGTGGCTGCCTAAATGAAAGAGGCTTGGAGGGGAAAAACGACTTGACAAATAGTGCCTCAGAGGAATCCAGGGATGGTTAGAATCCCTCAAAGGACAGCTTTGACTCAAGATCGAAGATGAGATCTGGGCTGTTCCTTGAAAAGTCTCTATAACCCCAGGATTTCTGACTAAAGGACACAGTCAAGTTGAAATTGCTAAGCCACCAATTTAATGAGCTCATCACCTGAACCAAGGGACTCTAAGAAACAAGACTCTTATGTATTTATTTGTGGTCGTGCTGGCTCTTCACTGCTGCTCGGGCTTCTTTCTAGTTGCAGTGAGCAGGGGCTACTCTCTAGCTGTGGTCGCGGGCTTCTCATTGTGGTGGCTTCTCTTGTTGTGAAGCATGGGCTCTAGGGCGCTTGGGCTTCAGTCGCTGCAGCACGTAAGCTCAGTAATTGTGGTGTACAGGCTTAGTTGCCCCACAGTGTGTGGGTTCTTCCCAGACCAGGGAGCAAACCTGTGTCTCCTGCATTGGCAGGCAGAGTCTTTACCACTGAGCCTCAGGGAAGCCCTGAAACAAAACTTTTAAATAGTATCTTTTTAAAAATTTCAGATTCCAATTGTTCATTCCTGGCATATAGGAAAGCAATTGGTATTTTATACTGACTTTCTAAAATGGAATCTCACTCCATTTATTTAGATCTTCTTTTATTTCTTTGATCAGTGTTCTGTGGCTTTCTATAGATCCTGTACATGTTTTGATAGATTTTATACCTAAGTATTTGTATTTTTTTTTGGTGCTATTGTAAGTGATAGTTAAAAAAAATTTCAAATCCCAATCGTTCATTGCTGGTCTCTAGCAAAGTATAAGAAATTAGACTTTTACCTTAATTGCTGCTTTGAGCTTGTATCCAAAGCCACTCTGAGGGAAAGCTGGGGCAGGATGGGTCAGTAATCACAGCTGTCCCCTTCCCCATCTGTCTCTCCTTCCTCCTCTGTAAATATTTGTTGATCTCATTTGACTGAGTTGATGTTATGCTAAAGAACATCTAGGGAGGCGTGGGTACTGTTGAGAAATAAGGGGAAATGTGTAAGTCTTAAGGCTAAGATCTTTGGAGGAGAGATCTTTGAGGTCTTGGTTTTTGAGACAGAATGATGGGTGTGGGAGAATTAGAGGTAGCAGCATCATGAAAAGGGAGAGAGGGCTTTACCAGACAGTGTGGATAAAGATGTAGGCATATTATGCCTGATGTTATATGTAATAACCTACCACAATAGTATGTGAATTGAGATCAAACTCCTGTTTTTGACTCAGAGAAATTAGATATAATTAAGTCATTGCTGTGTTAATGTTAATGCTCCTGTTGGTTTCAGAAAACAGCAAGATTACAAACACAAACTACCTCTGTGTGACTTGGGGTTCATTGCTGACTTGATGTTTGTTGGTTGTAACAAAGTGTGGCTTTCAGTGAAAACAGTGTTGAGAAAAAGAAGATTCTAGCGAGGGATAAATTAGGAATTTGAGATTAGCAGATACAAACTACTATATATAAAATAGATAAACAACAAAGTCCTGTATAGCTCAGGGGACTATATTCAATATCTTTTAATAACCTATAATGAAAAAGAATATGAACAATTTTATATATATATATATATATATATAGGTCTCCTGCATTGTAGACAGATGCTTTACCGTCTGAGCCACCAGGGAGGTCATATATATATACATACATATATATACACACACACATATACAGGTGTGTGAAACTGACATTGTAAATCAACTCCAGTTAAAAAAAAAAAATTAAGTGAGAAGATTCTATCCCCTATCTTTTTATCCCCTAGTGCCTAGCAAGGTACCTGGGAAGTAGTTCTCAATACACGTATATTGAACAAATCTGGAAGCAACTGGCAAATTTAATGCCCAAGTGCCCAAGGCAGGAGCAAGGCAGAGATGAGCAACTGCATTCAACATAACTGACGGAAACAGACCAATCAAGATTCATGTGGCTTCCAGGGATTTTTGCAATAAGTAGTCCAACACTCTGGATGGAAGGCTGTTGCTGACCTAGTGATGGGGTATTTTGAAGACACGTCTCTGCTTTGGATTGCAGGTAACTGGGGACTCACACTTTCCCTAAGTCTGCAGAATGTCTACTGAGCTGTCAGAGAATGAAATGTGTAGCTAGGGAGATATGCCGGTGTGCAGGAGGACCATAAAGTGATAGGATAGCCCTTACAATCTTTTCTAGTCAAGATCACCTGTGACTCCCTTGAGCAGAAGCTCTTGAACCTTGAGGGGTGGGGCAGGGGGGAATTAAGAGGCAGCAAGTGCAGTGGGGGAACCACTTCTAAGAGGGCTGCTCTGAGTTGCAAGTACTTGCTGTATGAGGGAAGAGATATCCTCCCACCAAAGTCCCAGTTTTCAGTCTGAGTCCCAGGGAAATAATTTATACAAAGTTTTCACCTGGGACATTTCCCTGAGAACTGGCATATCATGCACATGTCTTTCATGCCTCTGCAAACACTAAATAAATTTCTTTAGGTGGTTACTCTGCCCAAGAACACAACCATTTTCTTTTTAGGCAAGGACCTAAAATTCAACAGTAATACTACTTCAGAGAGAGACAAATGTCCATTAACAGTTAAAGAGATAGGACTGGAAAAGGTCAGTTTTCATTCTAATACCAAAGAAGGGCAATGCAAAAGAAAGTTCAAAGTACTGCACAATTGCACTTATTTCACATGCTAGCAAGGTCATGCTCAAAATCCTCCAGGCTAGGCTTCAACAGTACGTGAACCAAGAACTTCCAGATGTTCAAGCAAGATTTTGAAAAGGCAGAGGAACAGAGATCAAATTGCCAACATCCACTGGATCACAGATTAGGCTAAAGCCTTTGACTGTGTGGATCACAACAAACTGTGGAAAATTCTTCAAGAAATGGGGATACCAGGCCACCTGACCTGCCTCCTGAGAAATCTGTATGCAGGAGAAGAAGCAATAGTTAGAACTGAACATTGAACAACAACTGGTTCAAAACTGGGAAAGGAATATGTCAAGGTTGTATATTGTCGCCCTACTTATTTAACTTATATGCAGAGTACATCGTGCGAAATGCCAGGCTGGATGAATCACAAACTGAAATCAAGATTTCCAGGAGAAATATCAATAACCTCAATAAGCAGATGATACCACCCTTATGGCAGAAAGCAAAGAGGAAGTAAAGAGCCTCTTGAGGAAAGTGAAAGAAGAGAGTGAAAAAGCTGGCTTAAAACTCAACATTCAAAAAACAAAGATCATGACATCTGGTTCCATCACTTCATGGAAAATAGATGGGGAAACAATGGAAGCAGTGACAAACTTTATTTTCTTGGGCTTCAAAATCACTGTGGACAGTGACTGCAGCCATGAAATTAAAAGATGCTCGCTCCTTGGAAGAAGAGCTATGACAAACCTAGACAGTGTATTAAAAAGCAGAGACATTATTCTGCTGACAAAAGTTGGCATAGTCAAAGCGATGGTTTTTCCAGTAGTCATGTATGGATGTGAGAGTTGGACCATAAAGAAGGCTTAGTGCTGAAGAATTGACGCTTTTGAACTGTGGTGTTGGAGAAGACTCCTGAGAGTCCCTTGGACTGTAAGGAGATCAAACCAGTCAATCCTAAAGGAAATCAACCCTGAATATTCATTGGAAGGACTGACACTGAAGCTCTAATACTTTGGCCATCTGATGCAAAGAGCCGACTTGTTGGAAAAGACCCAGATGCTGGGAAAGATAGAAGGCAGGAAGACAAGGGAACAACAGAGGATGAGATGGTTGGATGGCATCACCAACTTAATGGACATGAGTTTGAGCAAGTTCCAGGAGATGGTGAAGGACAGGGAAGGCTGGTGTGCTGCAGTCTATGGGGTCACAAAGAGTTGGACATGACTGAGCGATTGAACAACAACAACAAAGAGAGAGGATTTATTGTGTGAGGTCAAGGGCATGAGCTTTGTTTTTCTTTAAAAATATATTTATTTATTTAGCTGTGCCAGGTCTTAGTTGCGGCATGTAGAATCTTTAGTTGCAGCATGTGGGATCCAGCTCCCTGATCAGGGATCGAACCCGAGCCCCCTACATTGGGACTACAGATTCTTAGCCACTAAAGTACCAGGGAAGTCCCAAGGGCATGAGCTTTGTAATCAGTCTAGTTGAGTTCCGTTTTTTCAGTTCTGCCTACACTAGCTTTGTGGCCTCGGACAAATTGCTTGATTTCTCTGAATCTCTGAGAAACAGGGATGATGATAACAATAATATCCATTCTGTTGACGTTATAGGCTATTGTTGTAGGCATAAAGTAGTATGCATTAATTATGATTGTTGTTGGGGCAAAATTGGCATCAGTAGTCCCTGAAAATTGCCCCAGGAGAGAGTCCATTTAGAAGCACTGACATGTGGAATGAACAGTCTAATCAGGGAGTCTTACCAGCTAAGGATTTTCATGGGAGGGCTTGCAAGAGGGCTAAAACATGAGTTTGCTTTGAGGAGTGGGTGGGATTCAGATGTGAGAGAACTTTTCTAGAAAGAGAATAGGTGGGAGCAAATGTTTAGAGGCCAGGATAAACAAGACATTTATGTCACCTATCAAATTCTGCCCACTCCACATTGCAACTTCTCTAACATGCTGGTATCTAGTTTAACATACAACAGGCTTTGCCATCCCTAATTTACAGATGGTGAAACTGAGACTCAGTAAGATTAAATGTGTTGCCCAAGGTCACCTAGAAAAGAAATGGCAGAGCCAGGGCTCAAATCCAGACTATCTGGGCCAAACCCAAAGGTCCTTCTGGAATATATGCTGCATGTTTGGAACACAGCACATAGTTTCAGTTTGGATGGAAAGGAAGGTTTCCTGCTAGGGCACTAAGGGTGGAGAGAGGGCTGGGTAAACCAGAATATTGAGTGCAAGGCAAAGGGGTTTGTATTGACCACAAAGCCTAGGGTGGCAAAGTATGTGAGCAAGCAAGCCACATAATCTAATATTTATCCAGGATTTCCAAGGCATAGGCTATACCAACTAATAATTAGGCAGTTCAGAAGGGAGAAAGCTACCCTTCGTCTTTAGTCCTGAATGATTCCTCCTCTTGAACTTATTTTCTTGATTGTTATTCCTCAGCAATTTCCACCCCACAGATAGCATCATATTTCAATAATGAGCAAGGTGAAAGAGATCCTGATTGGTTCTGGATCCAGTAGTGAAGTACAGTGATGAAAGTGCTCACACACAGACTATTATAGCACCCTGAGTACCACTGAATCAAGCCTTCCGTAAGAGCCGTCTACATTCTTTTCCTAAGCTGAAGGTTTCAGTGTAGGTCAATGGTGAAAGGTGAATTGCTAGAGAGCTAATAGACAATGCCCACTCCTTCCTTACATTGTGTGAGGGAATTTCTTAACTGATTAAGTAGAAGTTTGCTTGGGATCTTAAGTGTGTAGCTGCAGTAGCAATTCCTTCTGTCCTCCAATCCCTTTTTTTAAGGGAATTTTAAAATGAATGCTGATCTTCAAAGCTTCAACAAATGTATATGCCCTATGGCCACATTTTCACTGTTAGGAATTTATCAGCAAACTCAAGAATGTGAGTATGGTGTGCTCTTTATAATGCCAAAACATTGGAAACACCTATTTTCACTACTGGGGACTTGGTTGAGTAAATTGTGGTCCATCTTACTCAGTAGAATGCTATGCAGCCATTAAAATGATATTGTTGAAGAATATTTAATGGCATAGAAAATGTCAACCTCCCGTGGCACATCAGCATTCTTAGGTAGAATTGATATAATTTGATCCCTTAGATAGGCAACCACATTGGCTCTGTCACCACCTGATCTTCAACTCTTAGCGTTACACTTGGGATGCTGGAGATGTTGGAATTAATGAGCAAATCAGCAAATTCCAGCATCTTCTACTTAGTGCCGTGTCATCTTTAACCAGTGCAACTGAGTGTAAAATAAGTTCTTGAGTTTGTTAAAATGAGTTACAACACAAAGGCTCTCCAGTTTAAAAAAATAAAAAAAGAGAAAGGAAGGAACTCCCCTCCTTCCAGCTCCCCTCAAGTCTCTAATCTCATCTATGAAAAAGAACTGTACTTTACTGTCCACAAAACAGTCTGTTTTCAAAGTGAGAGAACTGCTCCGTGAGGGGAGCCATCAGTAACTGCGGTTCATGAATTCCTGCTTGTTTATAGAAAGCAGGGGCTAAGGATAGACACTTTGAAACCACCTGTGAAAGAATTAAAGACCAAGGGGGGCAAAACCCCCATCACAAACAGAATCTCACTGATCAAGTGTGAAAGAAAAGGAAGAAAGAAAAAGCCAAGTAGATCTTTGCAGGCAACCACTAGATGGACATAGAATTCAAAAACATTCTTTAGTGAGATCAAGGATAACAGGCTTTGAAGCCTGGAGGGCTGGCGAGTCTCAGGACCAGCCTGGCCATGGCAATCCCCACACCGAAGCATCCACAGTCTTGCACTTGCTGGAGTAAAGCATTTAAATGGGAACAATGTCAAATTTCACAGCTATCTTATGGCCAGTGACCTTATGGGACCCCAAAGGAAAGACAGATAAAAAAATGATTGTTCTCAACAAGTTCTTGAAAGTGGAGAAATCACATAGACAACCTCGAGAAACAACTTCAAAATGAAAATGTCCACAAACTGGCAGGCAAACAGTGCTTATTTATTTATTCACCTATTGATTCTTTTTACCGAGGACTCAACCGTGTGTTCTGACTCTACAGAATACACACAAAGATAAAGTCCATCACCACAGGTCATTTGTTTATGAGGATGAGATTATTGTGGGAGAGGAAGAGGTCACAACTATTCTGAATTATTTAATCAATTTGAAACAGGTTTTATTGTTATAGAGACATAGTATCAGACCAAAAAAACCCCCATACATTAGGCGTGTCTTTTAGACCAGAATTTCAGTGACACTTCTCATGCCCTAACTATGTGTAAGTGAATCAGCTTAATTTTTTAAAGAGAAAATTTAAAAGAAATAAACATTACACATGTGGTGAAAATTCCCTCTCATCATGGCCCTCCAAATCTCCCACCTTCCTTCCCAGAGGCAGCTATTACCATGAGTCTGAGGTGTATAATTCTGTTCCAATTTTTTACCTTTACCTGAATATATATGGTCCCTAAAGAATTATGATACTGTTTTGTTTGTAAATTTTTTGGTAAATGGTATCATACTATATATATTGCTCTGAATTTATTTTGCTAGTACATTCAACTTTATGTTTTTTCTACCTATCCAGGTAATTGCTTTATTCCTTTTTTAGACTTAACTTTTTTAAGTCTTTATTGAATTTGTTACAAATATTGCTTCTGTTTTGTGTTTTGGTTTTTTGGCCAGGAGGCATGTGGGACCTTAGTTCGCCAACCAGACATTGAACCCATACCCCCCTGCATCGGAAGGTGAAGTCAACCACTAGGCTACCAGGGAAGTCCCTGGACTTAAATGTTTTAGAGGAAGAAACCAAGAAGGAAGAAAAAGTTTATTCATACAGAACAGTTACATGTACCTATATGTTTCTGCCTGACTCTGACTGGGACACTAAAGTCAGGAAGACTTCTTGGAAGAAGGGAGGCCTACATTCAGCTTTTGAAAGAGAGAGAGGAAAAAAAAAACAAGTGGCAAAGAATGTCATAGTACATTTCAGAGAGACCCCTTAAAATAATATCCTAAACTAGGAATTGTTGAGGTTTGCTGTGTGATCTTTCTTTCACTGTTTAGAATATGGGTTCTATGGCTTTTTTTTTTTTTTTTTCTATTTTTACATTTTGGTTAGGTGAAAGTTTCAACTGTGAAAGTTCCTTTAAAAAGGAACGTAATACTAATCAAGATTTACTAAAACCAAACAACTTCAGAAATTCAATAAAACACTAGCACTGAAGTCCAACAGGTGACACACAAACCAATTAAAAATGAAAGTCTTTGGTCAATGGGGTTGCTGGTGTGTGCTGAATAAAATACATTCAAAATGTATTTGCAGTGTGAGATAAAGATATGGAGGTCACAAGTAAGTGCTACTTGTGTTAGTAGTTTTAATTTTACCTTGTCAGCGCCCCATGTACAAAACTTGAGAAAGCGAGACTTTGATTTGTTCAGTTTCCTTAAGGAGGGGCCACAGAATCCTTGAAGCATGATTTGAAAAAGATGGATAAGATATTCCACCCAAAATTCAACATCACCTTTAATCTTGCCCTCTCCTCCTCTAATCCCTAGGTAATGTTTTGTGCTTCTTTTGCAGGAAAGCAATTTTGTTAATCACTTTAGCACCAATTCTTGCATCCCTGGCAATACTCAGAACTGCTTCCATCCAAGTCTTTGATGTGGGAAAGAAACACACACACTCTTTCGCATGTAATCTGAAAACAATTCACCTCTTGCCAATGAATGCACAGCACTCCACTTTAATAGAGAGCAAGTTCTGTGGAGGTTTCTAATCCTTTCTGCCAAAGAAGAGAAGAGAGAGAATCACTCAGGTAGCCCAACCTCATTCAGAAGTTAAAATCACTTGGAATGTTTTGTGGTGTGTTTGGGGCTTTTTAAAAATATCACTTGCTGAAGATTACTGCTCTCAGGGGAAATCAAAACAACTCAAGATCAAAAAAAATAAATAAAAAATAAAAAAATAAAGGTTCCTCAGCCCCAACTCAAACAGGATATTCTTCTCAACTCAGATAACTCTTGATCTAAGTGTATTACAAGAAACCTGCTTTAATCCCTCAAAGCAATGGTGTTATAGATAAGTAGCGGTAACATAGGTGGCTTAAATTCCAGAAGTGTACAAAAGACTTGGTTGGAAACAAAACTAAAAAAGAAAGAAAGCTCAATTCTGCATTGCTGTGACTTGAAGAGGGAAATTTAGGGCAGTAAAAATGCAAAGAATGACCCCTAAAAAATAAATCTCTATAAAAGTCTAGATTTGTCTTAATGGTCTTGTGTGTTGCTTACAGTATGTGTCTGAATTTGTGTGTGTTAGGGGTATGTTTGTGTAAGCATTTTAAGACAGGGAAACTGTTTTACTGATTTCTGGATCTGATGGGGTTCATTTGACAAATCTCTTTATATATTTTACTATGATAGTACCACATTCTGAAGCTTTGTTTCACAAAGGACTTTTAATAACTTAACCAATTTTAAGTTTAATTTAAAAAATTTAAACATTCCAGCATTTTATCTGTTTGGTCCTTTTTCCTAATGTATCCCTGCTTACTTAAATGCAGTGAGTATTCTTTTTCCTTCCATCAGTAATTGAAGTATTTTCACAATCTGGGTATTAATTTTGATCTACCTTCTGACATCCTAGTTAACATATCTCCTCCTCGGAAGCAAACACTGGTACTAGGTTAACATCCTAGTTAACATCTCCTCCTGCCCCCAACTCCTTCACTGTAGCTTTCTGAGGCAAGGTAGCAGTAATTTTTTCCATTATTCCCGAAATATGCTTGAAAATGTATAATCACTTTGCTGTATACCAGAAACTAACACAACACTGTAAATCAACTATACTTCAGTTTTTAAAAATCTATAATTTCTCAGGATCTCCATCTCTCATACCACTCAACAGAAGAAGAATCACTGTGATCAGACCCACAGCTTCCCTAGCTTTTTAAAAAGATAATATTTATTATTCAATAGGCAATCCATACAGTTAATAGTCTAAAAATTCAAAAGGTATGAAATAGTGTATAGTGAAAAGAAACCCTATCCTGTACCCAACCAGTCCTCCTTGGAAGCAAACGCTGGCACAAGGCTTTGTGTCCTTGTCCAGAGAGAGCTGGCACCCGAAAAGTCGAAGCAGGCCAGCGTACTTTCCCACCCACCCCTCAGTGGTGACATGGATACACTCCTGCATTTTGCTTTTTCACTTAATGTTTATTAGCTACCCTTCTGCATCTGATCCTCCTCATTCTTTTTCACAGCTGTTTGTTTACTGTTCTATTCTACGGGTGTTCGGTAATGCATTTAAACAGTGTGAAATACATTTGTCCCAAACATTTCTATTCTCTGTCAATAGCTTGTTTCTTCTCCGGTTGTTTCTGTGACTCTGCTGCGGGCACTGCTGAATAAGTAACATGGGTTTTAATTAACTGTATCATGGAAGGCTCTTGAAAAATGTTTATTTTTGAAAATCTTTAAAATTAAAAAAAATTTATCTAAAGGGATATGAGTTTATAGTTTTAAGAAATCTGGACTTATGGGAGTTGTGTGATACCAAGACTTTGTTAATTTTCTTAACCTACAAAATGTTAAATATTGCTTTATATACCTTTAATTGAATACCAGTTCAACAGACTATCTCATATATGACTAAGGACTCAAATCAAGGAAACTGTAATGCAGTTGACTTTAACTCTTGGGAGAGCTAGGGAAGTTGTGGGTCTGATCACAGTGATTCTTCTCCTGTTGAGTGGTATGAAAGATAGAGATCTTAAGAAATTACAAATTTTTTAAAATTGAAGTATAGTTGATTTACAGTGTTGTGTTGGTTTCTGATATACAGCAAAGTGATTCATATACATATATATATATAATATTCTTTTCTGTTATAGTTTATTACAGGATACTGAACATAGCTCCCTGTGCTATACAGTAGAACCTTGTTGTTTATCCTTTTTGTATATGGTAGTTTGTATTTCGGAGAAGGCAATGGAATAGAAGCCTACCAGGCTCCTCTGTCCATGGGATTCTCTAGGTAAGTATACTGAAATGGGATGCCATTTCCTTCTCCAGGGGATCTTCCCAACCCAGGGATTGAACCCAGGTCTCCTGCATTGCAGGCAGGCTCTTAACCATCAGAGCCACCAGGGAAGCCCAGTACAAATGATATCATGATATTTATCTTCTCTGTCTTACTTCACTTAGTATGATAATCTCTAGCTCCATCCATATTGCTACAAATGATGGTATGTCATTCTTTTTGATGGCTGAGTAGTATTCCATTGCATGTATATATCACATCTTCTTTACCCATTCATCTGTCAGAGGACATTTAGGTTGCTTCCATGTCTAAATAGTGCTGCTGTGAACATTAGGGTGCATGTATCTTTTCAAATTAAGAGCTTTCTCCAGCTATATGTCCAGGAGTGGGACGGCTGGATCATATGGCAACTCTTATTTTTAGTTTTTTAAGGAAGCTCCATGCTATTTTTAATAATGGCTGCACCAATCTACATTCCCACCAACAATGTAGAAAAGGTTCCCTTTTCCCCACACCCTCCCCAGGATTTGTTATTTATAGACTTTTTTGTGGGGCCATACCATGCAGCTTGTGGGATCTTAGTTCCCTGACCAGGGACTGAACCTGGGCCCTTGGCAGTGAGAGCACAGAGTCCTAACTACTGGACCACCGGGGAGCTCCCTATTTGTAAATTTTAAAAGTGTTTTATTGATTTGGCTGTGCTGGGTCTTAGTTGTGGCATCTTTAGTTGAGCAACTAAAGTGCACCATTTAGGTGTGCTCTTAGTTTCAGCATGTGAAATCTAGTTCCCTAACTGGGGATCAAACATGGGCCCCTGCATCGGGAGCGTGGATTCTTGGTCACTGGACCACCAGGGAAGTCCCTGTAAACACTTTTTTTTTAAAAGATGTATTTTTTTTTGGCAATAGTGGGTCTTCGTTGTTGCACGAATTTCTCTAGTTGTGGTGAGTGGGGGCTACTCTTCCTTGTAGTGGCTTCTCTTGTTGGGGAGCATGGGCTGTAGGCACACGGGCTCAGTAGCTATGGCACAGGGGTTTAGTTGTTCTGTAGCATATAGGATCTTTCTGGATCAGGGATTGAACTAGTGTCCTTTGAACTGCAAGGTGGATTCTCAACCACTGGACCACCAGAAAAGCCCCCTGTAAACTTTTAATGATACCATTCTGACCAGTGTGAAGAGGTACCTCATTGTAATTTTGATTTGCATTAAGAGATGATAAATGAAGGATCCTGGGTTGTGCCACACATCCGCTGAGATTGGTCATGCTTGAGGAAGGCATAAGCACCTGGGCAAAATTTCCTTTCCACTTCCTGTTGGCTCCCATAGCACCCGGAGGCCCATGCCCTGGCCAAGTGGGGATCTGAACTCCTCACTTCATCTTGCCAAGGCTGGTATCTGTGCAATTAATGTTTGGTTCTACTGTCAGACTGACTTCCATTTCAGGTTTTTCATTTGTCCATTTTACTCCTAATTTATGAGCTTCTAGCACATATATGAAGTTAAATTTCTCTTTCCGCCCTTTTTTTTTTTTAAATGAGGAAGCTCTTCTAGCGGAAAGCCTATCATCTGTTGTGAAGGAGAGCTGGTGTTGACTTGAGGCAACAGAGTTGGTGGTCCAGTGGCCATTGTCTTGTGTTAGAAGCAGGTGGTCTTGCTAAGTTTCATGTGTTTGGAAACTTCTCTGATTGGAGCTTGTGTTGTTAGAGGAGGAACTCAAGTTGTACTCCTTTTTCAGGTCAATCTGCTGAAATCCCCAGGGGCTATGGACTTCTTCCTGCTTTTCTCTCCCTGGTAGGTTTTAAATGTAGGGGATTTTTCTCACTCATCTTTCCATTTGAAAGATGCCATAAGAAAGGGGGAAACAGCTGCCATGAGAAAGGGCGAAAAGCAATTATATAGAGTATATAATTCTTTAGAAGTAGTGACATAGGTTCTCAAAAGATAACAGTTAAATATGGGCCTAAAAGTCATAATTCTCTTTACACAGTATGTGTATGTATATATATATGTGTATATGTGTGTGTGTGTATACACACATACACACACACATTTTTAAAAACTAAAAATCCCCCAAATTAAATAAGACCAATATTTATTCCACTCACATCCAAACTTTTGTTTGTATTTAACAGCTGAATACAACCTACCATCTGTTCAAAATAATGTAACTGAATGCTATTTCAGAAAAGTTGTCTTTTGTGTTTTTCATTTTTAACAGGACCCCAAACCTAGGACAAGATAAATTATATCCTGTGGTTTTAGTTACTGTAACGAATGCCTCAAATGAAAAAAATTTACCTGAAGTTTAGGCATTCCTAAATAGTATAATTATAGAAACAGAAACAAGGTTATATTTGACCTTGTACTTTCTTCCAGAAGAGCTGAAGATGCTTAAGAGAAATTTTTTCCCTAGAACTTATCATCTTCTTCTTGAAAAAGAACTCATTTATATATATTCTATCTCAGTGGTAACTTTATTTTTATTATGTATCTATGTATGTATTTGGGCTTCCCAGGTGGTGCTAGTGGTAAAGAACCTGCCTGCCAGTGCAGGGGACATAAGAGATGCAAGTTCAGTCCCTGGGTCGGGAAGATGCCCTGGAGGAGGGCATGGCAACCCACTCAAGTATTCTTGCCTGGAGAATCCCCATGGACAGAGGAGCTTGGTGGGCTACAGTTCATAGGGTTGCAAAGAGTCGGACATGACTGAAGCGACTTAGCATGCACAAACCCATGCATGCACATGTATGTATTTAAAGAAATTCCCAGAACATTTCACAAGATTTATGGTTGCCTTTATCTTCCTTTTGTATCTTTCATCATTTGTTGCCAAATGACTCAGTCTTCTGACAGAGATCAGAAAAATCACAAATTCTGATGTCAACATAAATTATCTTAGATCCTAATGCTGATGGTGTGCTCTCCATTTTGTTCAAAATTTCTTTGAACACCACTTATTGACATAAGAATGCTATCTCAGACTAACTAATGGTAGCATTACTGAACTGGCAAATCTAGAAATTTGCTTTCTTATTCCCACAGTCCCATTTGATATTTCTATTTTGCCCACCCCCTTACCTTACTTGCCATATGGTCCTCAAATTTTGTGTACATGTGTGTATATCTTTCACACATAAATTGGTGCTTGGAAATGTCTGTTTCTCACAGTTGTAAAGTCAGAACAGTATCTTAGAATGGCATCTGACCCTCTAGAAAATCAATCTTTTTAGTATAGCTATAAGTTTGGATAATTAAAAGTCTTAAGTAGTTTAAATTTTGTTGGAGATGACTTATGGGACATTATTTTTATGTCTTTCTTTTGCATTTGGGATGACAAGATAGGGTTTCATAATATCACAAATTTCTAACTCAGAAAACACAGCCTTCATGTGCATTACAAGTTTTGCCAAGATTTTCTCTAAAAAGTCACAAAAAGGTAAAATAAATTTACACACACACAAAAAACACCTTTATTTTTGTATAATAGATTTAGATTTACAGACAAATTGTGAAATCAGAATAGAGTTCTTACATACTACCATTATCAACATTTTATGTCAGTATTGTGCATTTGTAATGATTAATGGACTAACCAGATTTCCTTGGTTTTTACCTAATATTCTTTCTCTCTTCTGCTCTAGGATACCACATTCCACTTATTTGTCATGACTCTTGTTTCCTCTTGGCTGTGATAATTTCTCAGACTTGCCTTGTTTTTGATGATCTCGACATTTTTGAGGACTGGTCAGGTAGGTTCATAAACCATCCTTCAGTTTGGATTTGTCGCATGTTTTTCTCACTATTAGACTGGGATTATGGCTTTTGGGGAGCATGGCCACAGAGGTAAAGTACCATTTTCATCATGTGTATCAAGGGTACCTACTATCCATGTGACTTACAGCTGATGATGTTGAACAGGTGTTGATCACCTGGCTGAAATAGTGTTTGTCAGCCTTCTCCACAAAAAGTTACTCTTTTTTCCTCCTCTTCTTTACATACTGTATTCTTTGGAAGGAAGTCACCGCATGCAGTCCTCTTGGGAGTATGTGTGTATGGTGGGGGAGAGCAGTTGTGCTCCATGTCCTCGAAGGTGAGGTATAACAAATTGTTTGGAATTATGTGGGAGATTTGTAAATGGACTTTTAAATAAAATATTAAAATTAGCTTAAATTGAATGAAATGATTTTGTACATTCAGGTACAAACACCTCTTAGGTTTTTTTCTTTAAAAAAAATTTCATTATCTATGTAATATATGTTCACTGCAGAAAACTTAGAAAATATAGAAAAGGGTAAGGCAACAGCAGAAAGAACTTTCCATAATTCTACCTCTCATCAGCATCCATTTCTAGAATTTGAACATATTTCCTTCTAGTCTTTTCTGCATAAAGTAACTATTTTTAAACAATATTTTAAATTGTTTCATATGAAATAAAAATATATTATCTTTGAATATGACAAAGACAGTGGATTCATAGAAAAACAGATCAGATCTTGGGGTTTCTAACAGGATTTCAGAATACAAACTGCCAACCTGACAGAAATAGAGGAAAACAATAGAAATAAAAACAATAAAATGGGAAAGACTAGAGATTTCCTCAAGAAAATTTGAGCAGATATCAAGAGATACCAAGGGAACATTTCATGCAAAGATGGGCACAATAAAGGACAGAAATGGTATGGACCTAACAGAAGCAAAAGATATTAAGAAGAGGGGGCAAGAATACACAGAAAGATATTAATGACCTAGATAACCACAATGGTGTGATCACTCACCTAGAGTCAGACATCCTGGAGTCTGAAGTAAAGTGGGCCTTAGGAAGCATCACTATGAACAAAACTAGTGGAGGTGATGGAATTTCTGTGAAAGTGCTGCACTCAATATGCCAGCAAATGTGGAAAACTCAGCAGTGGCCACAGGACTGGAAAAGGTCAGTTTTCATTCCAATCCCAAAGAAAGGCAATGCCAAAGAATGTTCAAACTACCACACAATTGCACTCATCCCACATGCTAGCAAAGTAATGCTGAAAATTCTTCAAGCGAGGCTTCAACAATATGTGAACTGAGAACATCCAGATGTTCAAGCTGGATTTAGAAAAGGTAGAGGAACAAGAGATCAAATTGCTGACATCTGTTGGATCATCAAAAAAGCAAGAGAGTTCCAGAAAAACATCCACTTCTGCTTTATTGACTAGGCCAAAGCCTTTGACTGTGTGGATCACAACAAACTAGAAAATTCTTCAAGAGATGGGAATACCAGACCACTTTACCTGCCTCCTGAGAAATCTGAATGCAGAACAAGAAGCAACAGTTAAAACTGAACATGGAACAACAGACTGATTCAAAATTGGGAAAGGGATACGTCAAGGCTGTATATTGTCACTCTGCTTATTTAACTTTTATGCAGAGTACATCATGCAAAATGCTGGGTTGGATGAAGCACAAGCTGAAATCAAGACTGCTAGGAGAAATATCAATAATCTCAATAGGCAGATGACACCACCCTTATGGCAGAAAGCACAGAGGAACTGAAGAGCCTGTTGATGAAAGTGAAAGAGGAGACTGAAAAAGCTGGCTTAAAACTCAACATTCAAAAAACGAAGATCATGGCATCTGGTCCCATCACTTCATGGCAAATAGATGGGGAAACAATGGAAGCAGTGACAGACTTTATTTTCTTGGGCTCCAAAATCACTGCTGATGGTGATTGCAGCCATGAAATTAAAAGATGCTCGCTCCTTGGAAGAAAAACTATGACAAACCTAAACAGCATATTAAAAAGCAGAGACATTACTTTGCTGACAAAGGTCTGGCTAGTCAAAGGTACGGTTTTTCCAGTAGTCATGTACGGATGTGAGAGGTGAACCATAAAGAAGGCTTGAAAGTGAAAGTGAAGTCGCTCAGTCATGTCCAACTCTTTGTGACCCCATGTACTGTAGCCTACCAGGCTACTCTGTCCATGGGATTTTCCAGGCAATAGTACTGGAGTGGATTGCCATTTCCTTCTCTAGGGGATCTTCCCGACCCAGGGATCGAACCTGGGTCTCCCACATTGTAGACAGACGCTTAACCATCTGAGCACCAGGGAAGTCGCTTAGTGCTGAAGAATTGATGTTTTCGAACTGTGGTGCTGGAGAAGACTCTTGAGAGTCCCTTGGACTGCAAGGAGATCAAGCCAGTCAATCCTAAAGGAAATCAGTCCTGAACATTCACTGGAGGGACTGATTCTGAAGCTGAAGCTCCAAAATTTTGGCCACCTGATGTGAAGAACCAACTGACTAGAAAAGACCCTAATGCTGGGAAAGACTGAAGGCAGGAGAAGGGGACAACAGAGGATGAGATGGTTGGATGGCATCACCGACTCGATGGACATGAGTTTGAGCAGGCTCCAGGAGCTGGTGATGGACAGGGAAGCCTGGAGTGCTACAGTCCATGGGGTCACAAAGAGTCAGACATGACTGAGCGACTGAACTGGACTGAACCTGACATATAATTTCTGAAAACAAAACTTTAGACTCTATCTTTCTATTTATGTGATGCCCAAATGTTTATACATTTATCATTAGTCCTCATTTCTTCTTTCTTATACTCTAATTCGTTATTTTACTATTACATGAGACACATTTTAAATGAAATAAAATTTGAAGAAACTTAGGTGGCTAGTTAAAACTCTGGCAATGATCTAGGGTTCTCTAACTGTCTTGTTGCATGGTGTGTCTGGATGCATAACAACTATAACTTTATTTTGGGGAGACTTTATTGATTTTGTAAATGTGATCCATGCTTCTTTAAAAAAAAAAAATCAAGCAATAGGGAAAAGTACAAAGTAAAATTCCATTACTAGAAGTAACCATTATTAGCATTATTCTACAAAGTCTCCTTTTGAATATATATAAATAGGGACAAATTTACAAAAAAGGCTCATATAATACATACTATACACACACTGTTATTTAATTTAACAAAAGAAATTGAAGCTGAAGTAAAATGATGAAATTACTAAACTTTTGTTATATGTTCTTTTGCAAGACAGTAGTTCCTACAAATCCTTTTAAAGTTTTGCAAAAAGATTATGAAAATCATAAGAGGCTGTGGATTCTACATATTAACCCTTAGAAAGTATTAACAGTTGAGACAAGGACAGAATCTACTTTAATTGTTTAGAAGCAGCTTTTATTTAGATACCAGACCTGCCTGATGGTCAGAGGAAAAGTATATTATTAGGTGTGGCTATATTAATTGAAAGGGATCCTAGAAGACTCTGAATTCAATGCCTTATTCCTATTCCATTTTCTGTTGTGTATGGTGAAGGCTTAGGACTTCCCTTGTAGCTCAGTTGGAAGAATCTGCCTGCAATGCAGGAGACCGGGGTTCGATTCCTGGGCTGGGAAGATCCCCTGGAGAAGGAAATGGCAATCCACTATAGTATCCCTGCCTGGGAAATCCCATGGACAGAGGAGTCTGGTGGGGTACAGTCCATGGGGTCGCAAGACTTGGACACAATTTAGTGACCAAACCACCACCATGGTAAAGACACAGTTCAGAGTAAGAGCTTTGGGGTTAGAATGTCTAGATTTGATACCTGTTCTGTTATTTAGGAACGGTGTGACCATATGCTTCAGTTTCATCTTCTGTAAAAAAAAAAAAAAATAGGTTAATCATATCTTCCTTATGTGGTTATTGATAAGAATAAGTGAGACAATACATGGAAAGCTCTTGTAATAGTGCCTGATACACAGTCAGTGCTCAATAAATATATGCTATTATTATTATTATAAATTGTCATTCACAAAATAATCTCATTCTTTCTCATTCATCTCAGAATAATTCCCCTGCTAAATCTGCTTACTTTTAAAGTTAAAGGCTGGGGCCCTGAGGGCTTAAGAGGCATGCGGGCACTGGCATATTGGATGTGGGAGTAGTCTCCTGCCTAAGATTGTCATCTATGTTTACGAGAATGTACAGAACACACAGTTCTAGCCTTTTCACAATCCTAAACATATAAAATACCTATTAACAATAACTACTACTATGCAAGTCAGTTACATGGACATACACAAAGAACTTTACATCTGAACTTAAAAATCCTCTCTAAAAGTGAACTAATATTAGTATTTCTCAATTCCCAGTGAAATTCATAAAGTCTCATACATTTTACAGCATAGGAAATATAGGCAATATTCTATAACTTAAAATGGAATACAATCTATAAAAATACTGAGTCTCTGTGCTATACACCTAGAACTGATATTCCAAATCACCTATCTTCTATTTAAAAAGTAGAAAAAAGAAATTGAGTCTTATGTTTTAAAATATTATGAATTTCATGTTTTTGGCATTCTAAGTTAAAAGTAGTCCAATGCTTACAGTTTACTTATTATGCAAATTCTAAATTTAAAATGCCTTATAAAAACAAAGTAAATTTCAACCCCTCCCCCCCATAGTATTTCACTATGTTTCCTGGATTTGAACTTCAAGGGAGTGGATGACTTTTCTAAAGATGTTCTGAAGTCCAGTGTACTTTTTATTTTCTTTTTTTCTAGCTATTAAGGTGTTTATTTTCTTTGATAATAAAACACCATTAAGTATTACATGAAGATATGCATTTACTTTTGTTACAAACCATTTTTTTCAGTCCCAGCTGGTTTTTTATCTTTTTTTTGGCTGCACCGTGCAGTGTGTAGAATCTTAGTTCCTCAACCAGGGATTGAACCCAGGGCCTGGGCAGTGAAAGCATGGAATCCTAACCACTGGACAACCAGGAAATTCCCATCCAGCTGATTTTTTTAAATAACCTGTCTCCAAAAAGAATTTTAAAAGTGCTTGTTGTGATGTTTTTTTCAAAGTTTTTTTCAAGTTTGTTTTAAATCCCACATTGGACTTTTTTTGCTTTGTTTTGTGAGGGAGGGAGGGTTGATGAAAAATTCTAGGTGCTTCTCTGAGTTGAAACCAAACTGTAGGGTTTTTTTTTAATAGCTTAGAAATTTAGAGACACACCAAATCACCACCAAATAACAGAATATATGCCAATTTTCCATTTTGGCTTTGCCTTTCTGCATAGTGAGTATTTTGGCTTATTTTGGAAATCAGTAAACCATAAATTTTAGTTCACTTGATCTCCAGTTTGGGTGCAAAAGAAGGTGATATTTTTAAGTGATGGTTTAATTTCTCCAATAATGAGGGCAACATGGGATAAAGAATAAGTTGCATTTGTGTGATTGTGGATTTTAATACTTGATTTAATTAAACAATTTTCTGCGCCTTCAAGTCCTCTACTGAAAACTAGGTACAGTGTGGATGAATTACTTAGTTTTACTCTGTGTAAAGAAATGGTTAAAAAAAAAGTCAAACAGTAAGAAATTACAAACATGTTTAACACAAATCAGAAGACAAAATGTAGGAACCATATGCTATATTCATCTGCTTTCCTTCCAGAGTGGCTCACAGTATACAACTGTAGCAAAATCAATAAATGTTGAGTTGATGATATTACCTCAATATTCAGCATTCCTACCTCAACAGCCTTCTAACAGTATGAAATAAGTAAATATCTTTATAATGATTTCTAAGAGATGGTCTAAATTCTTTAGTTGTACTGAAATGTCATGTCAAATATTGTTTTTAATAAGTAAATCACTGGCTGGAGTTTGGAAATCTTTTTTCTACACAAAGCCTTTGTTGTACCTCCCCCCCACACACACCTTTTGTAGGGTATTTTTTTGTAACAGGATTTGACCTGTAACTATTATTGAGAATTTTCTTAGAGGAGTTCAAAGCATTTTACAGGGATCATCTCATTTATCCCTCGAAAGTAAGGCAGAGGCATTATCTCCACTACAGACTGAGAACACTAAAAGGCCAAGATAGGTGGGGTTTTTTGTTGTTGTTTTGCTAAGATCAAAAAGCAGTTCTAGGGCAAAGCCAGATTCTGGTCTGACCTTGTTACATGATGCTTCTGCGGTGACATAATGCAATGTCCTTCCTCTCTTGGGTCTCTCCTTATGCTACCTGTTGAATAATTTCCAGAGTTGATATTTCATTCATTCTTGCTTCTGAAAATGGATCTTAAGGTGTAAAAACAAAATAAACCCCTAAAACTTTTACTATTAGGGTTTGGGGCACAGGATACTTAGGGATAGGTATCTTTCTCCCCCACCTGCAAATCTTACTGCCTCCACCAGTGCTGTTCAATAGAAAAAATGTGGGCTGCAAATTCAAGTCACATGTATAACTCTAACCTTTCTAGTAGTTACAAAAGTATATTTAGGCCAATGTATCAACATGTATTTAATATAAAACTATTAATACGATAGTTCACATTCTTTATCTTGCATAAGTCTTCAAAATCCGGTGGGTTTTCACACTTCCAGCACACCTCAATTTGGACTAGTCGCATTTTCAATGCCCCTAAGCCATGTGTGACTAGAGGAGACAGTATGGGACAGCATGGGACTTCAGTAGACTTTTCTTAGCTCTCCCTTCAAAATGGTACCTTTGTGAATGGGATGGGGGAGCCTGGTGGGCTGCCGTCTTTGGGGTCGCACAGAGTTGGACACGACTGAAGCGACTTAGCAGCAGCAGTAGCAGTGTGAATGGAATGAATAGTGTGGGGAAGGGCTCCTGGATGACCTTGGAGAATCCACTTGCACTTGGGTGGTGACTAATAGCTTTACCACTTGATTATCCACGACCAGGGAGTGGATGCAGGATCTAGAGGACTGCAATCTTCCAAAATGTCAAAAATACCAGCTCATTGCTAGAACTGAGGTATATACACCATGTGAGATCCCGGCCTAAGGAACCTGCCGACTTCTAGAGGTGCAGTTCGTGAGGCCCTGGTATATGGCCTGTGGAAAGCAGGCATCAGACGAGGTAGAAGAGGGGTATGAGAGGGGGAAGGCCACCCAAGTGAGCGCTTCTTGAGGGCAGGGCCTCAACCTAGCTGCTGCTTGAAGGCAGAAGCTCCTATGGCCGTCCTAACCAGGCGCTTGGTGGGCCTCACGTGCTAGATGAACGCACGCTGTGTTTCCGGCACACGCTCCGGGAGGCCCGGGGCATGGGAGGGGGGCGCTCTACGGCCCCCGCCCGCACTACGAAGCCGCTCCAAGGCCTCGGGTGTGAGGGGCGGGCCCAGGCTTCGGCCCGCGCCGCCCCATGTGACCCGGTCCGGCATGGTGTCGCCTCCTCCCGGGGCGGCGGCTGTGGCGGCGGCTCGGGCTTGGCTCCGCGTCGGGCCGGCCCCGCGGCCGCTCATGGGTAGTCAGGGCGGCGTGGGGCCCCCCGGGAACGGTGGGCCCGGCGAGGGCGAGAGCGGGGAGACGAGAAAACTGCAGGAGGAAGGGAGAGCCGCGAGAGGAAAGCGGAGGAAGGGGAAGGGGAAAGCGGGA
Organism: Bison bison bison; assembly: GCF_000754665.1. Lineage (NCBI taxonomy): Eukaryota > Metazoa > Chordata > Mammalia > Artiodactyla > Bovidae > Bison > Bison bison. The sequence goes on from NW_011495018.1 coordinate 28,628,782, forward strand.
GCAGGGCAAGGCGGAAAAGGAAACGGGGCGGAAGGAAAGCCGGAGCCGCCACAGGCGAAGGAGGAAACGGGGCTGGGGGCTGAGGCGGGACCGAGTGCAGGCCTAGGAAAGGCAAGAGAGAGAGGCGGAAGCGTGGAGGAAGGGGCGAGAAGGCTCGTCAGGGGAGATGAGGGGAGCGCAGGGGCGCGAAAGGAGGCCAAAGGGAGAGGTGAGGGGAAGAAGGAGGAATGGAGGGTCAGGACTGGTAGGCGGGAGAGCGCCAGGCCGGCAAGAGCACAGGGACGAGGGGGTCAGGCTTGGGGCCGCCTCGCGGGGACACGGGCGGCCATGGCGACAGCGGCTGAGGAGGAGGCTGCGGCGGCCCGGGAGCCAGCCTGCCGCCCAGCCGCGGGGCCCGCACTCCTGCGCCTGCCGGAGGAGCTGCTGCTGCTCATCTTTTCCTACCTGGACATGCAGGCCCTCGGCCGCCTGGCTCAGGTGTGCCGCTGGCTGCGGCGCTTCACCAGCTGCGACCTGCTCTGGCGCCGGATAGCCCGGGCCTCGCTCAACTCCGGCTTCACGCGGCTCGGCACCGACCTGTAAGCGCCCGCCCGCTCCCCGCCCCAGGCCGGCCCGCGTCCCGGGAAAGGGCGGGGCGCCGCGGCCTGGTCGGCCTGGGGCCGTGTCGTACCCTGAATTCCGAGGTCCAAACCCGGCCTCCTCCGACCCCTTCCTGAGCACAGTTCCTCTCGGAGGCCTCCATCTGAGGAAACCTCCCTAGAGCATCTCCCTTAGTCAGCACCCTCTCTGTGGGCAGCTCCTCACAATTAGCCATCTTAAGCACTCTCTTCAGCTGTTAAATGTGTCTTTTCGCAGACGTTGACTGCCTGGGTTCCTCAGGCGGAACTGTGGCTGGTCTGTGGCTTTAGAGGCCTCCTCCCATCCAGGTGTAGGACCCATGTCCCCTATGTGGTCTTTCAGGACGTTTTTATGGACATTCATCCTCTCACTCTCTTCTAAGGATCGTTAGGCTTCTGGGCTCTGATAAAATCAAATATGGAGAACAGGGCTCACACTCCCAAAAAAAGGTCCCTTGGTCCAAGTGTCAGCGATAATTTATGACTTGATGGAGGCAGAATGACACGCAAAAAGGGTACCTGCTTATGGCAGGGAGTTGGATGATGTATACAGACTGTACGTGAAGGCATGGTATTGTAATTTGGCCTGTTCTTGGTAGGATCTGAAGCCTGTGAATGCAGAACTTAATCATGTAAGCTGTTACATAGGAAAGGGAGAAAATGTGTGGAATTGGAGTAAAAACTTTCTGATAGCACCCAACTCCATCCAATTTGGATTAAAGACATTTAAAAAGATAGTTTTAACACAATATAGCAACATTAAGGAAAGTTGGTTTAAAACATAAAAAGTTATAATATCATCACCTCTAGGCAGCTGTTCAGTTTTAAAAATTGCTTTTCATTTGCACACTTCTTCCCCCACTTAGTTGCTATCCTACTGATCCTAGCAGAATAGGTACATAATGTTTGTGGGCTGTACTATGAGATTAAAAACTTTCCTCTAATATTAGACTTTCATGTTGTATCCAGCTTTTTGCTATCATAGACAACAAGGAAATGAATAATTCAGTGCATTTTTTGGTAACAGCTTTATTGAGATATATCAGATACTGTATAATACATGTCTTTTTGAATTGGTTCCTTAGAATAAATTCTCAAGATTGGCATTATTGAGTCAAAGGTTATGGTTTGTAAAAAGGCAATGTACCAAGTTACAGTGGCACTAGCAGCGATTTCATATAAGAATTTAAAAACTCTTTGCTATTTTAGTGGACATATAATGATATCTCAAAGTTTTGTTTATTTTGCCTTCCTTTAGCAGGATAAGTATTTTCCCCTGTGTTTGTTTCACCTATGAGATTGTCTTTTCCAAGTCTTAGTCCATTTATTATTGGGGTATTGACACTACTCTTAGATTCCAGTCCTTGTGGGTCATAGATATTAGGATCTAATCTGTCATCTTTGATGCAAATATCTTCCCCAGTTTGTTCTTTTTATTTCACTGTTTTTAGCCTATAGAAGTTTTAGATTTAAATATATCAGAATATGTCAGTTTTTGTGTGATTTTTTAAATCTTTCCTTCCCCTTCCAAAACTGAGAAATTTGTGATTTCTCCCACAGACATAATACATCTTCTCTTTGACATTCTGCTGGTTTTCCTATAATTTGATTTTTAAGAATTGTCAACACTTTCATCAGTATCACTTTTCTTTTGGTGTAAGGGCCCTGAATTCAACTTTCTTTTTTTCTAAACAGTTACCTAGTTACCACTAAACTTTTTGTTACGTAATTCATATCTTTCCCTTTAGAAAGACAAAATAATTTGTTTTAGAAAGCTTACTTTGTATGATACCATGACGAAAATCTTTCCTGAATTGTCTTTGTAAAAGTATTATTGAATTTTCAATTTGTAATTTCTTTTGAAAATGACCATGCTCGAATAAAAATGTAGCCAAACTAGAAAGCTTACTTTGACAGATATTAACTTTATATATCTATGTGTATATATAGTCACATATACATACATATATGTATGTATGTATATTGGGTCTATATCTGAACTCTTATTTTGTTCCACTGATGTATTTTTCCATTTCCATTCTAAGTATTGTTGCCTTTGATAGAGTATAATATCTGTTAGGGTTAAATTTTCCTTGTTGGATTTGTGATTTGTGTGTGTGTGAGAATGTGACATCTCCATTCTCATTCAGCCCCCTAGCAAAAAAAAAATTCTGTGCCTTTTCAAAAGTTTCTGTGGATTTCACTGTAAAGTAACTACATATCTGTTATTATTCCTAAATATGCTATTCTTTTTTTTTTGGTGTAACTGCAATCTCTTTTTTCAGTATGTTTTCCAGCTGGGTATGATTAATAATGTCCAGGATTGCTAAAATCTTTTGGAAATTTTGAACCTTATTGTTTTAACTTTTATTATTTCTAGTATGATTTTGTTGTTGATAATAATGATTTTCTGGGATTTGGGAGGCATATAAGTCTTGTTACTTTCATTTTGTTAAAAGAATTTTTAAAAATATACATATATTTGTTTATTTTGGCTGTGCTGGGTCTTTGTTGCTGCATGGGCTTCTCCTGTTGGAGAGCACAGGCTCTAGGGCTTTTGTAATTGTTGCACGGGGCCTCCAGAGCAGAGGTTCAGTAGTTGCAGCACACGGGCCTTGTTGCCCTGCCAGGTTTGGGATCTTCCCAGACTAGGGACTGAACCAGTGTCTCTTGCATTGCAAGGTGGATTCTTAACCACTGGACCACCAGGGAAGCCCATCTTCATTTCTTATAACGAAAAACTCTTTCAGAGAACATAGCAGTTGACCTAGAAGAGCAGTTGTCTGAAATGCCTAAACCCAATCCAGCCACGGCAAAATTTGGCTTTCTTGCTCTCCTTATAGATGAGATTGGGCACTTTCAAGGTGGTATGGCCATAGACTGCTCTCCTTATAGAGACTGAATGAACAAATGAAAGAATTTATGTTTATTTTTCTTTCCTTTTCAAGTGCTCTGGGAGATAATGTGAATGAGTGTGCATTCTGTAAGTGATAATAACAAAATGAAAATGAGTTTACAGTATAAAGTGCATCGAGACTGCCAGGTGATTTGGCTTTGTTATTTTTTAGCCACATATTTTGATTTCCTGCCTGTGTCCTAGGATGTGGTATCGCCAGCCTTCTAGGAAGTTGTTTTACCATAACACTTGATAAAGAGCAGGGTCATGCTCATGTTTTCTGAGTTGAGGGGGAAAGTTATGCGTGTTACAGCAGGTGGAGAGAATGTTTACCAGTGTGGTCTGTTTTTGGACAGCTGCAGAGACATGATAACCCACCAAGAGGGGTGGTGATCATCCCTGGAGGGAGATGGCGTGTGCCCCAGTCATCTTAGGGCATTAGGGAGCCTGGGCCCAAAGTTCAGTGAAAGTATGGCTGTTCGGATTGTGGCAGGGCTGTAGTTCGTATTTTTAATTAAAAAATGTGCTAATTAACTGCACACTGGACAGTAGGACAAGTTTTTATAAGCACAAAACTTCATTTTATGAGAAGCCACACTTCACTGCCCCAGAGTTTTATTATCTATGAAGAATGAGAGTAACATAGCCAGTAAAATGAGGCTTAACCATTGTAATGTGTTAGTGATAGCACAGAGTTCAGCACATAGTAGGCACTCAGTAAATTGTTGTAAAATGGAACTTTCAAGTTGTGTGGCTTCACCTCTAGTCAGTCTGTATTTAGCAAAAGTGGAGATGGTTTGACATAGAGAGGCTGCCTAAAGACAGAAGGTGGGGGAAAACACATACATGGCTGAATCTCTCTCACCTGTCCTGAATGTTTTTGGAAACATGACAGCAGAAGCTGTGGGCTTTAGGGTCTGCTCTCCCTGCCGAAGAGCCTCCTGAATTCTCAGAAACACAAACTGCTAAGGTTTACTGACCTTCCGGCCCAGGGCAAGTCCCATTCAGTTTGGCTCTTCCTAACTGATCATAGCTTTGTTGAGTAAGATGAACTGCTTTGGTTCCTTGTGATTTGTTAATGGTCTTATACTTGTGCTTGAAGGCATTTTGGCCACTTTGAAACCACAAACAAATAATTTGCTTCCCTTTAGGCCTCTTGCCCTACCAGTGAACACTGGGAGGTTTCCTGAGCTTTTTTTTTTTTTAAGTGGACACAAAGACAGTTTAAGTCAGTCATCTGGTTTAAAATCAGTTTTATTTGAAAGTTTTATGAATCCTGGGGGAATAGAAATATCTTTAATATAAAAATCAAGGAAATGTTTCATATAGCAATCTTTTAAGTTTTCCCTAAAGAGTAGAGGCAAAACTAAGCTAGTTCAGTCTTCAAGAACAAAACAATGAAATTTAACTCTGTCAGTTTATAATATAGGCTAAATGCAAGAAGTTAGAAAGTATGACAGGTGGAAGAGCAAAGGTGCTAATTGTAAATTCAGACACTGTAAGTTAACAAAAGCTAGGAATGGAAAGAAAAAAGTATACCCGTGTATGTAAATCTATTAAAAAAATACTTTTGCTGTCTTATATTAAATACTTTTACCTCTCTTGATCGTCTCTCTCCTAAAGTAAGTCCTGTATGTTTTCAAACTTGAGTTTTATTTCAAATATCCCTTGAGCATTACCTGGGTTCTTTCTTGCGTTTGCCTGTCATAGATTTGCCTAGAATTAACAATAGATGTTTAGGGAGTCAGGCTCTGAAGTGTTTGCCCTGGCATGTACATTCATTCCTTAGCCAGGGTCTTGTAGGCTTGGAGCTCTTTGAGGCCGAGGGACCGGGGTATCTATTTCAGTGATGATTAACGTCCAAAGTGGTGAGATGGACACAGATAAGCAGAGTGTGTTTGTTTGTTTTAAAATGATTGCACCTAAGAGCATTTTTTTGACCCAGAAAGCATAAAGTTTCCTAACTGAACAGAAAAGACATTGCTCACTGGTTACTTTCAAGGCCTAAACAGTGATTTTCAGAAAACAATTAGCAACTTAAAGTAACTTCAGCTCTCTCTTCCACCTTTCTGCGGTACCTAGAAAGCAATCACTTACTTGTTCTCCAGTTCACTGAAAGGTTTCATACATGAATGTATTTATTTTCAACTTTTTGGAAAGGCCTTGTTTTGAATGGTTTCGTGAGTTAATAAAAGTGAGTTCAGTTTACATATTTGAAATAAATAAAGCAATACACCTGTGGAAGCAGGAAATGGTCTAGTGCAGTCAGTACCTCCAAATGCAAACTGGAGGACTTTCCTTCAAGACTGAGAATATGGAAGCTGCTTATCTCCTTTCCAGTCTTGTAAGACTCGAACAGTAGGGGATGACTCCTAACTTTCAAGGCAGAATCATGGAGAATCCCAAAGTCCTCATAATCTACAAGATAAACAGTTCATGTTGGAATGAAATCTCTGCAAGTATTTCAATACTCTGTTTCTCACTTTCAGTTTTCTATGTCTAGCCCCTTCATCTTAGGTAAAGATTGTGCTTGAGCTGCTTGAAAATCAGACTGGCAACGAGGTTACTGATGAAGCATACACATTTAAAAAAAATTATTTTTAAGTGTTTGACATAGAAAGGAATTATCTTTGTGTGGCAGCTTAACTTTAACTCTGGAGTAACCCTGGCACTGAATTAGTTTCTGGTCCTAACTGAGAACCATGGAACAGGGAGAATTTCAGGTAGACTCTTCTTGAGGCCAGGCTCCAATAACTTTTCAATATTGAAGATGAGATTGACTGTTTGGAAAAACAAGGAGAAAGTTGAGTTTTGAATTTTCAGTGAAAATTGACATGCCCCCACACTCTGATCTACAGAAACAGATTTTTGATAAACTCCAGAATTTATCTCAGGTGTGCCGGCCATCAGATGAAGTTGAGAATCCAAAGATTTGGTTTATTCTTGAGAAAAGTCCTTTTTATTTAGCAGTCTTGCTCAGAGTTGAACAAGTATTAGAATTTAAGGTGTAATCAGTAGAGGCAAGATGTTTGTTCTAATTAAGAATATGTTTATGAATTTTGAATCATGTAAAGGTTTCACCTGTATCTAAAACTGAGTATGAGACTGTCTGGAGAAAGAATTTATCTCTTGTTAGAGGTTTGACTCCCTTGTCTCAACTTGAAGTCAGTTTTTCATTATATCCAATTGTCCACATTGCCCTCCCTGAAAGTCTGGGCCACCCAATGGGCCCCTGTGTCTGGCCCTCTTTAGCCCACAATTAATTGCCAGTACATTCTTTCTTCTTCTCCTTCTTTTTTGGTATTTGACATGAGCTCAAATTGCTGAGAAAGGTGACAACTGTGAAATGAAGACAGGGCATGGAGACACCTTAAAAAATACATGCAAAGGCCACTAAATGACAAGAGCAGACTGCCAGGCTCTTTCAAAACATCACCACGTCTGTTGACTTTCCATTCCTTGTTCGCAGCACAAAATTGGAGGTCAAAGAATCATAGGAGTTAGAGATGGAAAAGACATTTGGGGTCAGCCAGTTCATGCCTCCACCTTCTCCTGCCCCTGATTCCAAATCATTCCTTGCATTATATTTTCTCCCCCAGCTCTTGTACAGTTTTCACGGTCTTCACTCAACCCCGGCTGTCACCTTTGGGGAATGATGCTGGAGGCTCTGTCCAGTTTCTCCTCAGCAGAGAGAGATATTGCCTGTGCCCCCAGTTGACATTCATGAACTTCTTTGTTGGTGGTCTCAGCTGAGAGGCTGAAGGCTAACTGGAAGTTTCTCTGCTGCCTGGCAAGGGGGCTTTTCTAGACAGAACTGAGGTGTATTTAGTGTAGATGATGTTGGGAAAGGGGAAAAGGGCTGGGGTACAGTGCAACTTTACCATTGCTGACTTTGTTCCTTGACTTTTTTGTAGGAAGGTTCTTGACCTGAAAGGAGATATGTGTGTGTGTGTGTGTGTGTGTGTGTGTGTGTGTGTGCGTGCGTGCGTGCACGTGAGCTGTATGCACACCTAAGGAATGTAGTATTTTGGAGGTGGACAGAGACAAGGATATATTACTGAGTGGGAGTTTGATAAGAACCCTAACTTGGATATTAGCAGGTTAAACTAGCCAAAAATGCTAGTGAAGAAGTAGATGATTATTTTAAGAACATGTTAAGAAAGAATTAGGTATTAGAAGTGCCAGCTTAAGAGTCAAGTTGAGGAGGACAGTTGGGCTGGAGACCAGTATTTTGGGCCAGGGAACACTTGCTTTTGGGATCTCCCCTTTAAGAAAGTAGAAAAAGGGCTGTCTTGTGTTCACTGACTGCATGGTTTGGCAGGGGGAATGGTCATTTTTAGAGGCAGCTTTGGAAGGTTACCCCCAGCTCCCCCTCTTATTCCAGCAGCTGTTGGGAGCA
>NW_011495018.1:28636793-28649715 GCF_000754665.1 Bison bison bison
TGTTGGGAGCAGTCCGAAGGGGGTATTATATTTCTTCTGGTAACTCTGCCAAGAATGAGAGGAAATCCACAATCTGTGGGCTTTTTGCGGGGATGGGGATGGGGTGGCAGGTGATGGGACAGGGAAATTAAATTGTTTTATAGTAAATATGTTGAGATACTTTTCCTGGAAAGCTGTTGCACTGAAAGGAAAGTTATTTCCCCTGCTCACTAGCTCTGTAATGGGTTCTTTCTCTGTAGAGAAAGGGAAATAGTCTTCTGCTGGTGCTGCCTTTTCTTTCTTCCCTGTAGATCCAGGGAATCGTCCCTGACCTCCTATGTTTCTTTGAATTTCATTTAGGAAGTCCATGTTGAAAAGGTGAGTCAAGATTCAGATACAGGTGGTGTGTGTGACTAACGGGCCTCCCTCCAGAAGTGAGTTACTAAAGGAGAGCCTCTCTTCATCCCTTATCTTGGCTGCGGTCTGACTTTATCATAATGGCCTAGCAACTGGTGATGTAAAAACATTCTGGGTGGCGTCTGGTTCATGTTCTCTCCATCTCTTCATCCAGGCTGCAGGGGCACCAGCGATTTTGAAGCCTGGCCACTTGGGCTGAGAACCTGTTTTGGTGATTAATATGAAACACAATCACAAGATTAAAAACAATAAAAAAATAACCCTGGGAAGCAGAGCAGTATAATTATTCCTCGCATTTCAGATGGGGAGCCCAGGGAAAAGTCATTGTGATGATATGAGAACCAAGTTCACTTCTGAGTCTGGTAGTGCCTGATTCATGACTCAGAAGATGGCCTGTTCACAAAAAATAGTGGCATGTTTCTTGCTGTTGTTTATTGTTAGAAAGTGCTAGATCAGCCTTTCTGAAAGCTGTATTGTGGGATTCTTAAAAAACTGATTCTGTGATTAAATGAGTATGGGAAATGCTGTGCTCCATATCCCCTCTTTTGAGAGCTCACAATGCCCACTGGTAAGTTAAAGGAAGTCCTGTACAAGAGAGACCTGTTTACTTTTGTTTCAGCATTGTCCAAAATGTTTTGGACATCAAATTCTTCTTTCTCCCGCTTAATATCTTCTAATGTCTTGCATAATACAAACACTGATCAAGTGCCCTGCAAATTTAGATCTTGACCAATAGCAGAAGGAAATGAATGTGAACACGGTCTTAAATCCTAAACCCACATAAAGAATCAGGGTTATGCCCATTGCTTTGGACAACTTTGACATGTGAGTGCCACATTAAGATACTTCATCTGCTCAGATTCCTTTCCTTGAGCCTCTCTAGCATAAGAATTTGGTGGCCTTGGTTGAATTTCTGAAGATGTGGTATTTTGTACATTTTTAGGAAAGGCCTTTGGAGCTTGAAGGTAGTGTGTCTAGGCTCTTGAAAAATCTGTAAGTCTTGTTGAAAGTGTGACTTGCCAAAGGGAGAACTGTACTTTTGAGAACTTGCTTAAGCAGTTCCTAGGCAGTATCTATCAAAATACCTATTATACTAGGAACAAGGTTCTTACCTTTTGTGTCTAAGACATATTTTTGTGTGATAGAACTTTTGATAGTACATTAAAGGATTAAAAGATGAATGTCTTCTTTTAAAAAAGCTGGCTTCAGAAAGTTGAAAAACCTGTCCATTTACTTGCTTTGGTATGTTAATGTCTGAGTAGAACTGTTTACTGCCCTGACCTTGTACTCTTATATCTTTAGAGGTTAAGTTCATGTATATTGCTCTGAACATGCAGTCTTTTTTTTTTTTTGTAGCAAATTGTGTCATAAGCTGTATTGTGGCTCAGCAATTTGTCTGACAGATGTTTTCATAAAAATGTGGATCTTTGGTTGAGTGAAAATAAGGTCTATAAATCATTAAAAAATTTATAGCAGACTTATTTAAGGTTCCTGGTATATCACTGCTCTGAAGCATACTAGTTGAGATCCACTTTTAGAAGTACTGAGAGTTTTAAGACTCAATTTTGTGGAAATTATGACTGTGTTGGACAACTGAGGCATACAGCTATGCAAAGCTAACAATGCCATAGTTTACGGTAGGTTCAGTCTAAGGGTTCACATGAGAGAGAGAAGAATGTTGGAGGAGTCAGGGAAGTAGCGGCTTAAAGCTGGATTTTGAAGAATGAATGGATTTGACTAGGTCCTAAAGTGGGAAGTAAGCATTTGTTGGGGACAAAGGTAGGCTGGTCTGGCAATATAGGAGAAGATATGGGGATAGGAATGTAAAAGAGATATGGCTTGGTGGGAGTTCAGTTGTGGAGTGTGAAGCCCTGGGAGATGAGGTTGAACAAGTATGGGGAGCTGACACTTGGAGGCCTTTCAAGGGATACGTGGGTCCGCTCCATGCTCTCCTTGTGCTCTCTGTCCTGTCGTCGTGCTGGGCATGTTCTCTGTAATCTCACTTCACCTTGGGTCTTGAGGCTGTTCCCTATTCCTGGCCTGAAGGATAAGAGTTTAACACAATATATGGTTTTTCATTGATTTAATTTGAACCTTAATTATAGACCTCTGCTCCTGAGGCCATTGGAGGATTTAGTGTAACATATGTATGAAGGAAGAGTTAGAAGCTTCTTGTCTTGGACTGTTTAAATACTTGTGTATACATTAAAGCGAAAGTCTTAGTCTTGGTAGCAGCACTGGTAGGCACAGGCTGTATGGGGGAAATCTGCTTACCAGTGAGCAAAAAGAGCAAAGAATTGAGAAAATGTTGAATTAAAACTCCAAGCCCCAGGCATCATTTTGCATAGTCCTGTCCCCGCTCCTTAGCCCAGTGCCCCTTGAGATGGCCTTGTTCTGTGCTTGTGGACAGATACCCTCCTCTCCTGAATTCCCAAGGCAGCAAGATGTTATATTTATGGAAATCATGTCAGTCAGCAGCAGGTAGGTAGCATGCATGGTATCAAGGGGAATCAAACTTCCAAGGTGAGCCAGAGAGGGAAATTGATTTGTGATCCAGGAGGTTTCTGATCTCAGAGACTGTGTGGATATGACTTCTCTAGTATACTCACACCTCCCCCCTTCATCCCTCAGCCATTTTTCTTCAAATTCGGTTTATTTGTTTGCTTTTGGTTTGGAGTGTGAATGAGGAGAGGTGAAATGAAAGGGAACTCTAGATAACTGCCTAGATTAATTTCTGTCTCTCTGGACTCACTGTTGCCAAGATTCTAAGGGGCCTGATAGCTTACTGTGGGTGCATGTTATGTTGTTTTTGTTTAAAATAGGTCATGCACCCAGGAATGCAGTCGAACTATAATGGTGACTAAGTGCCGGAAAGCTGAGAGGGAGGGGGGCCAAGTTGAAAAATGAGCCTGAGGCAAGAGAAAAGAGGGCTGGGAAAATGGAAGTTCCACCAGGCCCACGGGCCAGGTTAGAGATTTCTCCATGCATTAACAGCTGCGCCAGAGGTTTATTTACAGGGCACTAATCATTTTGGGGGGAGCACCCCCACTTTACACCACTAACTGTCAAAGGAACAGCCAACCGGAGAGCGTTTCTGGGATGGGAAGCAAGAGTCTCTGCTGAATTGCCAGGGGCACGTGCTCCTGTCTTTTCAATCTCTTTGGATGCCTTGTTCTACCAACTCCCTTTAACTAGGCTGTGATAGGTCCCCACAGGGAGGGAGGGCTACTTGTTTTCAGAGAGAGAAATTTTTTTTTTTATTCTTCCTGATTTTTCAAGTGCTAAAGCCAGTAAGAATATACATATGATTTGGCCACCAACTAGGTAGGGAAATTAACCATCAGGAAGAATCGAACAAACAAAAGGGATTAAAAAAAAAAAAACTGTGTTAAGCTGCTTTTAGCAGAGTGGTACTGTTTCTCACTATTTCTCAAGTGAAAGCCAAGTGGAACATTTTTTTAGAGTTGAAATTTGTTTTGAAGGGCCAGAGCCAAGTACTTTGATTATGTTGTTGTTTGTGGGAGAGGATGCCTGCACCTGCCGCTTGGTAGCAGCTTCTGAAGTTCAACTTTGAAAGTTTCTTGCTGCTGTGATCAGGCCCTCAGGGCAGTGTTTTGTTTGACCTTTAGTAAAGTGTCACCAAATGGCATTTAAGTGACCAGGGAGATGAGAGAAATATTGTCCTTATCCTACTTCAGGAAGTATATTGATTCTTTCCCCTTTATTTCCTTCTTGTATGATCCAGAATATTCAATTTTTGGTTTCACCTTTACCTACTAACTTAGAGCTAAAACTGAGGACCATAAAAGACAGTTAACAGGATGGACCAAAACAATTGAAGTGTTAGTGAAAAAGATTAGACTTGCTGTTAAACTTTATCTCCAAGTCTGTCCCAGATATGAAAGAGGAGATTGTTCATAGCTAACCTCAGTTTTCTAACCATCTAGCAGTAGTGTAGATTGCTATGTAGAGATGTGAGACTGAAGACTGTGTTCACCCAGTGGAAGAATTCAGTAATATATTTTAGCTTTAACATGTGTGTACCCAAATCCTAATCATTCAGCCTGACTTTAAAAGAATAATTTCTAAGAGATGTAATTAAATTAGAAAAATAAATGATTATTAGATTAGCTATAGTGATGTTACCATTTGTCAATATAAACTACTACTGTATATAAAAAATAAATAACCTTTTTCATAGTGATTTGTAACTTATCTGTTATTTTGTGTTAGTTGTCATTTTAAAACATCACAATTGCATGAAATACTGTCCTTATTTCATATGTGCAGAAAATGGACAATAGAAAAATTAGGTAACCAAGGTTGTAAGAGGCAGGACTGGGGCTCGGATAAGTTTCCTACATTTGCATACTGTGCCTGTCTCACAACTTCATTTAATCTATTAGTTAAATGAAACTCAATAAAAAGGTTAAAGGTAAAATGAAAAGACCAAACTATCAACAGTTATGTGATGCATATTAAAAAGAAATACTCACTTCCTAAAACTCCATCTGTTTACCTCTTCTGAGCTATTTATGGATACATAGTTTTATGTAGTGTTTTTATAAATTAGACTTTATTTTAAAATTACCACTATTGTTATAGTAATATCCAAAATGTTTTGCAGTGTTCACATTTGTCATTTCTCATAGCCATATTTATTCTATTGCATTAGTATACCATTTTCCCCCACAGATAGACATTTGGGCTATTTCTAGATTTTAGCTCTTAATATACAGCTATAACTACAAATATCTTTGTAAAAAATATTTTTCTTTTGAATTATTTCTTTGTGAGACAGTGTTGGGAATGCTGGGTCGGAAGCTGTCCTGTAACAACTTTTCTTGACAGAGTTCCCTTCTGGAAGACTGTACTAGCAAGCCACCAGCAATATGTAAACAAACCCAAACCCTTTTATCAAACCAAAGCTAGCATGTGATTTTTCCACTTAATAGATGTGAGGTGGTACTTTATTAATTGTTTTAATGTGCATGTTTGTAAACTCTTATTGTTTCAGGATGTTTCTGCAGTGTTTATCATGTGAACACTGTGTGCCTGTTCTTATCTGCTATTGGATATTGATGACTGGGTATCGGAGACAGGCTGTTATCCTGATAGATTTTTATCAGTCCCCTAAAAGCTTTAGGGATAAAACTTGTACTCATAGCATTAATTGTTAGCCTTCCCCTACTATGTTACTTTCATTTTGTTCTTTTTTTTCCTTCTTTGCAGTATGTAAAATTTAAATACTTAAAAACCTTCTAGTTAAAATCTTTTAAATTTACTCTTTCATTTTGGGAAAATATACATATGATATGAGATGAGAATTTTTGCTGTATTGATATCTATTCAGTTTTATCAAGAGCATTATTATTTTAATGAATGTTTTTATCTTTACCAAAATATTACATTGTAGAAAAATTGGGAAATAACATAAAAACACAAAGAAAAAAGTAAAAACACCCAAAGTTGGCTACCCAAAGTTGACTATTTTAGAGTCTATTCTAGGCATGTATATTTTTCTTCTTTCCTTTCTTTCTAGTAAGGCTGGGAGATGTTATACAAACCCAACAGCCCTAATTAAGTAGTGATTTCTTTCCTTACTTTACTTTGTTGCATATTAAATTCATATCAGTTTGGATCGTTTCTGGCAAAGATTGACATGAAATAATGGATATATAAAAATCAAAATGTCTACATGGAAAAAATACTATGAAGTAAAATAAAATAGTAAATTAGGAAAAGATTGACATCACAGAATATATAAAGAGCCTTTACAAACACACAAGTAAAAGACCATAAGCCTAATTGGAAGAGGAACAAAGAACATAGATGAGCATTTCGTAGAAGAAATGGCTTTCAGACATGACCAGATATATTCAGTCTTAGCCATAATTAGAAAAAATACATGTTTGAACAACAGGGAGGAATCTTTTTTTGCTTCTTAGAATGGCAAAAGATAAAAAGAAATTTTAAAAGTTTTAAAGGAAAGATATACACATCTGAATGCAGAGTTCCAGAGAATAGCAAAGAAAGATAAGAAAGCCTTCCTCAGTGACCAATGCAAAGAAATAGAGGAAAACAATAAAATGGGAAAGACAAGAGATCTCTTCAAGATGTTAAGAGATACCAGGGGAACATTTCATGCAAAGATGGGCACAATAAAGGACAGAAACGGTATGAACCTAACAAAAGCAGAAAATATTAAGAAGTGGCAAGAATACACAGAAAAACTGTACAAAAAAGATCTTAATGACCCATATAACTATGATGGTGTGATCACTCAGCTAGAACCAGGCATCCTGGAATCTGAAGTCAAGTAGACCTTTGAAAGCGTAACTACGAACAAAGCTAGTGGAGGTGATGAAATTCCAGCTGAGCTATTTCAAGCCCTAAAAGATGATGCTGTGAAAGTGCTGCACTGAGTATGCCAGCAAATGTGGAAAACTCAGCAGTGGCCACAGGACTGGAAAAGGTCAGTTTTCATTCCAATCCCAAAGAAAGGCAATGCCAAAGAATGTTCAAACTATCACACAATTGCACTCATCTCACATGCTAGCAAAGTAATGCTCAAAATTCTCCAAGCAAGGCTTCAGTGGTACGTGAGCTGAGAACATCCAGATGTTCAAGCTGGATTTAGAAAAGGCAGAGGAACCAGAGATCAAATTGCCAACATCCATTGGATCATAGAAAAGGCAAGAGAATTCTAGAAAAACATCTACTGCTTTATTGATTATGCCAAAGCCTTTGACTGTGTGGATCACAACAAACTGTGGAAAATTCTGAAAGCGATGGGAATATCAGACCACCTGACCTGCCTCCTGAGAAATCTGTATGCAGGTGAAGAAGCAACAGTTAGAACCGTATGTGGAGCAACAGACTGGTTCCAAATAGGGAAAGTGGTACATCAAGGCTGTATATTGTTACCCTGCTTATTTAACTTCTGTGCAGAGTACATCATGTGAAATGCCGGGCTGGATGAAGCACAAGCTGGAATCAAGATTGCCGGGGGAAATACCAACAGCTTAAGATATGCAGATAACACCACCCTTATAGCAGAAAGCAAAGAGGAACTGAAGAGCCTGTTGATGAAAGTGAAAAAAGAAAGTGAAAAAAATGGGCTTAAAATTCAACATTCAAAAAATGAAGATCATGACATCTGGTCCCATCACTTCAGGCAATTAGATGGGGAAAAAATGGAAGCAGTGACAGACTTTATTTTCTTGGGCTCCAAAATCACTGCAGATGGTGACTATAGCCATAAAATTAAAAGACACTTACTCCTTGGAAGAAAAGCTATGACCAACCTAGACAGCATATTAAAAAGGTCTGTCTAGTCAAAGGTATGGTTTTTCCAGTAGTCATGTATGGATGTGAGAGCTGGACCATAAAGAAGGCTGAGTGCTGAAGAACTGATGCTTTTGAACTGTGGTATTGGACAAGATTCTTGAGAGTCCCTTGGACTGCAAGGAGATCAAACCAGTCAATCCTAAAGGAAATCAGTCCTGAATATTCATTGGAAGAACTGATGCTAAAAAAAAAAAAAAAAAAAGAGAACTGATGCTGAAGCTCCAATGCTTTGGCCTCCTGATTCAAAGAACTGATTCATTGGAAAAGACTCTGATGCTGGGAAAGACTGAAGACAGGAGGAGAAGGGTATGACAAAGGATGAGATGGTTGGATGGCATCACTGATTCAATGGACATGAGTTTGAGCAAGGTCTGGGAGTCGGTGATGGACAGGGAGGCCTGATGTACTGCAGTCCATGGGGTCACAAAGAGTTGGACACAACGAGCGACTGAACTGAAGATCATGAAAAATAAGGAAAGACTGAGAAACTACTGTTAGACCAGAGGAGACTCAGGAGACACAACTAGATACAATGTGGGTACTAGATGGGATCCTGGGAAGATCTGTCCTGTGACTAGTCTTGTGTAAGTCTTCCTGTGAGCATATGTTTTCAGTTCTTTTGAGTAATGGACTGTAGCCTGCCGGGCTTCACTGTCTGTGGAATTCTCTAGGCAAGAATACTGGACTGGGTAGCCATTTCCTTCTCCAGGGTATCTTCCTGACCCAGGGATTGGATCCGAGTATCCTGCATGCAGGCATTCTTTACTATCTGAGCCCCTATGAAAGCCTCAATTGCTAGGTCATAGAGTAGGTGTATGTTTAGATCAATAATAAACTGCCAGACCTTTTCCCAAAGTGGCTGTACCATTGTCATCTCTCACCAAGAATGTAGGAGAGTTCCTTGTTAGACTTCAAAATATATACATATACAAGGATATTTGGGGGGTATAGTCCTCTCAGTCAAATATATGTTTTATGAATACTTTCTCCCAGACTGTGGCTTGTGTATTCATTTTGATGGGCAGAAAATTTTAATTTTGATAAAATCTAATTTGTTGGATATTTCTTTTGTATTATTGCTTTGTGTGTCTTAAGAAACTATTGTCTACTTTGACTCACAGAGCTATTTTTATATTTTTTTCTCTGACAGCTTTATAGTTTTAGATTTTATGTTTAAATCTGTGATCTGTTTTTAATTAATTTTTTTGTATGGTGTGAGGTAGGGATATTTTCCACGTGGCTAGCCAGTGGTGCCAGTCCTTTCTGTTACCCTTGCTCTGTTAGATTGCTTTGGCATCACTATGGACACTGCAGAGCACAGGCTGCTGTTCTCGGCTCTCTTGATTATCCTAATGTGGGAGAGAAGAGTTATCTCTTTCATATCTCCTAACCTCTTCACTTCTATCCAGATATTTTCTGGATGTTCCTGAGTCCTGACTCATAAGCCCAGGGAGTTTTTTGTGGTTGTCAGTGTAGTGACTGGATTATCTCCTCTGTCTGGACATAGGATGGCCAGTGTACCAGTAAAGGAACGAGTGAAGATATCTCAGAACTGGAGGTTGGGGCGCTGCCGAGAGGGGATTCTGCTGAAGTGGAGATGCAGGTAAGTGGCCTCTTGACTCCTTTAAAGCTCCCTGGGACATAAAAGCATACTGGGAATGAAAAATCTAGTCCGAGCTGGAGTATAAATGTGCCTGACTTGGGTGATGAGCCAGTGGTGATTCTTTAAACACCATGAAGGGGGCATCAGAAGGACAACTTTTTTTTTCACATTTGAAAAAAGATTACCCCCCCAAAAATGTACTTTAATTTAACAGAGCCTGTATTTTTATGATTATAAAAATAATAAATGTTTATTGTAGAAATTTGAAAAGAAAAGAAAAAGTTAAAGAAGAAAATAAACTTATCTAAATCCTACCACTCAGAAGTAACCTCTGTTAATACACCTCATCAAAAGAAAGAAATGAAGCCAATACTCCACCTCATCTTGTTTTATAATTTTTTTTTTTTAAATGTTCTACTCTAGGGAGTTATACCTTCCCTCTTGGCTTCCTGTAGTGCTCTCCCTTACTTTTATTAAAAAGCTAAATAGGATCTGAAGGTTTGGATATATATGTTATAGGAGGCAGAGCTTAGGAAAAAATGGCAGGAGATTTAAATAATGGCTTTGGCACTGCTGATGCCACAGATTTTATACCTCACTGATGCTAAATTATTCCAGTTATTATTTGATTACCAAAAAGTACTCCTTGTTAATTGGTTGGAATGGACAGGGAACAGCATGATTCCACATTCCAGTTGACCTGGAGCTCTGCTCATAGGGCCAGGCAGGCTTCTTTATGTGATGAAGAAGTGTCCAGTTTTGCTTGTATCCAACTTCTGCTGCTTTCACTGACACAAGTTCCTGTGAATTATGTGGTAGTGGTGATGGTAAAGAAACTTGGGAAGAAAGATGAACTTGTATGAGAAAGGGCTTTACCTTCTGCTTCCTATTTGCCTTTTGTTGCCAGAAGGAAGAGTTTATTTCTCTATCAAGGTTTTGTTCCTGATGTCTTTTTGGGCTGGTTTCAAGCAGTGTGGCAAATAAATACGCAAAATGGTTACTAGGCTGCCCCGGGATTCTCCACTGTTCACCTGGCATGAACCTGGTTTCTTATTCTGGGCAAATGGCTATTTACCAGATGGCTCTAAACACATGAATTCCAAACCCTTCTGTTTGTTGCCCACTTGAGTATGCCACAAACTTGTGCAAGGGCATGTTGAAGAGGAATGTGCATAATGAATGAGAGTGCAGGCATTTGTACACTATACATGTTCCATATAATATATGCACACACTTGTTAAAATCTCATGTGCAGAAACTAGTTGCTACAAACTCCAAGCTGCATTTAATGGTCCGTCAAGTCAATTTGCAGAACTTTTGTACATTCCCATGACGCTTGTATTAAGGAGTCCGGGGAAGAAACACAGCCCAGTTTGCTCAGACATACTTGGCAGTGGAAGATGGTGTCTCTATAAATGGGGATGAATCATCTGTCCCTATGCTTTGCTTGGGACATGGTAGCTCCAGGACCCTGCTGTGGTGTAGGACAGTCTGTGGGGATGTACCTTGGGAAAGGAGCTTAGTCCCCACCAGAGAGCATGGTGTCTGGCAGAGTCCTCTTTGTTTTTAAGGCTTACTCCATGCCATGGGACTGGTCTGTGGCTTCCAGTGTTTCTTCTTCCTGCCAGATTGTGGTTAGAATCTTTTAACTGTTTGTGGATTTCTCTTATCAGCTTTCTGTGAGAGCCAATCATTTCTCTGTAGTCACTGAACTGTAGTACACTGCTCTGCAGCTGTGTTTTGCCATTGCCACACTTAGCCTCTAGTACAGAAACTTAGATATCCTCTGAGAGGATCTAGGTATTTAATCAGTACATTAGCATCCTTTCCTAAACGGCTTTATTCCTTTCACTTGAAAGTGGCCCCTTTGCTCTAGTAGGACAAGGGAATGGGGCTTCCCTAGGCTCACTCTTCTCTGTTCTCTATCACACCCTAATTGATCTATTGGGAAAAAGGTGTGTATGGGAGTCTTAGAATCTTGAAACTTACCACTTAATCTTCAGATCAGTGAGGACACAGAATGAAAATTATTTCATCTGAGTGGAAGGTTTCTTTTTGCTCTTCCCCACCCCTCAATTATTGCTTTTTTTTGGTGGGGGGTGGGGGGGCGGTGCTCTGTCTACTCAAAAGAAGTCTGTAGGTAGCCAGTAATTCAAGTCTTTAACATTCTCCATTTATTTATTTAGACACCATGGGTAGCTGGGCTTCCCTGGTGGCTCAGACGGTAAAGAATCTTCCTGCAATGCAGGAGACCTGGGTTCCATCTCTGGGTCGGGAAGATCCCTTGGAGAAGAGAATGGCTACCCACTCCAGTATTCTAGCCTGGAGGATTCCAAAGACAGAGGGTCCTGGCAGGCTACAGTCCATGGGGATCACAAAGAGTCAAACACAACTGATCAGCTAACACTTGATTTTCACGTGGGTAGCTAGGGGGATAGTTCCCTGACCAGGGATTGAACCCCGGGGCCTTGGCAGTGAAAGTACCGAGTACTAATCACTGGACCACCAGGGAACTCCCAAGCATTCTCCTTTTGAAAGTGACTATTTAATGGGTCTTTTATTCTGACTTTGCAAAGAAGATAAGTAAGTAAATGAAAGTCGCTCAGTCATGTACAACTCTTTGCAACCCCATGAACTATATACAGTCCATGGAATTCTTCAGGCCAGAATACTGGAATGGGTAGCCTTTCCCTTCTCTAGGGGATCTTCCCAACCCAGGGATCAAACCCAGGTCTCCCACATTGTGGGTGGATTCTTTACCAGCTAAGCCACAAGAGAAGCCAAAAGAAGATAGGGTCACCACAAAGCTTAATCACTCTAGTTTTCTAGGGAGATAATGATAAAGAAGATATTTCTAGGGAAATAGTGATAAAGAAGATAGGGTCACCACAAAGCTTAATCACTCTAGTTTTCTAGGGAAGCCTAAGGGTAGGTGTTAGTTTTGAAGGAGGGGAGTGAGATATAGACTTAGCCTTACAGGTAAAGCTAAGTTGGGGATTGGTCAGCCTTTCTAAAGACTGAAGTTGAATTTTCCTGCTATATCTTGATGATCCTTAAATTTTGTTTTTCGTCTCTGCAGTCAGATGCCCTGGATGCAGCTAGAGGGTGATTCTCTGTACATATCCCAGGCTAATTTCATCCTGGCCTATCAGTTCCGCCCAGATGGTGGCAGCTTGAACCGGAGACCCCTGGGAGTCTTTGCTGGACATGATGAGGACGTTTGCCACTTCGTGCTGGCCAACTCGCATATTATCAGTGCAGGGGGGTAAGTGCTGCAGGCTTCTCCTTCCTTCCTCCTCAATATTCTTCAGAGACCTTCTGCCTGCCTCTGACTTTTCTGTCTCTACTCCAAAAGGATGAGTAGGGAGACTAGAAGAAGGGGTAATGTTTTTTTTTCCATTTAAAGCGGGTACTTAATAGGGTAAGCTGGAAAAGGAAAACAGGAAGAACCTTTAATGAAAAGGGAAGCTGGCTTTGATACTCTCAAGGAGGAGATTTGTTTTGTCTCTCAGCTTTCTTCAGCCCCAAGTGTACTGAAGAAGTAAAGGTATCTAGAAACTCAGCACCTTATTG
>NW_011495018.1:28649815-28657441 GCF_000754665.1 Bison bison bison
ACCTTATTGGGCTGAATTGCCTGAAGCTTAGCAAATTGGAAGTCATTGGAGATTTGGGCTGTTTCTATAGACTTGTTCTCTTCCTGCAGAGAAAGTAATTGGCTCTCAGGGATTGGTTTCTTATTTTTCTCCTAGAGATGGGAAGATTGGTATTCATAAGATTCATAGCACCTTCACTGTCAAGTACTCAGCCCATGTACAGGAGGTGAACTGTGTGGACTGCAAAGGGGGCATCATTGTGAGTGGCTCCAGAGACAGGACAGCCAAGGTGAGAGCTCCTCCTTACATACTGCTATTCCCTCCTGTCTATAGGGAGTGGGGAAGGAGGGGGTGGATAGGAGCTTGAGTTTCAGGATTGGCGGAAGGCATTGAGTTGGGGCAGCAGGGGAACGGCACAATAAAGAACTCACTTATGTGCCTCTGGCATGCAGCTTGCCATGCCAGGCTGTGTCCCTGCCAGCTGGCCTGGGAAAGGAGTGGACAGTGGCTGGGAAGTTTGCCACTCACTTGAAATGTGGCGTGAACTCAAAAACACAGGGCCTGGCCAGCTTTTCCTCCCTGAGCTGAGTTTCCTCAAGTTTGTGGGTTGAGTTCTAACCCCAATATTTTATTTTAAAATCTCCCACCTTTTGCTCACTCTGTGTTTGGGAAGGTTAATTTTTTACCACCTTGTTTATAAGGAATCGGGCTGATAATTAAAATGTGTTTTTACTGCTTCTCTGGAGAGTGATGTGGTTAGTAAGCAGTGGAAAGACAATGAGAGGAGGGCATTGTTTGTTATGTCATTGCCAAGTTGCCTGGTCTAAACTCAGACATCTGCCGAGGCCCAACAGAATGAGACTGATAAGTAGCATGACCCCTGCTTTATGGACTCAGCTCCTTCATGTCTGGGTTAAATAGGCTTCCATATGTAAGACAGAGAAGAACTTTCTCCATCTCTGTGTCCATCCCTTGCCAGGGCTCATATATGCCTGGTCCTTTGGGGAGGCTGTGGGAACTTTGCTGACAATTCAGTTGATGGTGCAGGAAGCTTGATAGGTTCTTGCTTGTGTGTTTCCCAGTGTCTGGAGACTCCACATTGCTAACAGGAGCAAAATGCTTGTCCATGTCAGCTAATGGGGCTCTAAGACACATGGGGCAGAGGACTCAGGAGAGAGAAGTTGCAGTCTTTACTAACTTTTCTGACTCCATGTTCTCTTTACTGATTATACCTTCATGTAAAAATGTTGCTAATTTATGTAAAAAGGACTAAATATGTTCCTTTCTATTTATGGAAGTTTCTCCTCCCTTTGCTCATTTTTTTCTTATACTTTGTCTTCTGTCCGAGATATGTGCTCATCAGCACAGGGAGTCTGAGAAAAATTCAGAAAATCTTTCAAACCAACACGGAAACTGAATTTCTTTTATCCGAATCCTCCACCCCAAACATTTCACATTTCTGATTGGTCACCATCTTTGTACCATTCCTTGCAAAAAAACTAGCCTTAATTTTGCTATACTTCTCAGAAGACAGTTTTCTTAGAAACCTTTTGTACATGTGTGACCTAGATATTCTTGTCTCATTTTAGCATTTTATTGTCATGGCTTCAAGGTTCTCTGTGAAACCTTCAATGATATCTCTTTCTTCCATCCATTTCTCTGTAGTCTGCCACCCAGAGCAGTATACAACTAAGTTTTATGACCATATGTAGCAATTCATGGTATAGACTGATTACAGTTGAAGATTGACAGCAATTTTACTTGGAATATTGGGTTAGTTTCATGTTTTAAGTACAACTATTTAGTGTTTTAGAGTTTTTAAGCATTAAAATCAGTACTCTCTAATTCTCAAATTATCACTACAGTACATTCTTATTCCTTTTGAAGATTTCTTTTTAGTCAGTGACAGAATTCTTCCCTTGGTTCAACTCCAGGAAGCTAGTCGGCTATTTTGGGGGTTCCCAGTGACCTCTAGGCCAGCTCATCTTTTCTGGCTTTCAATAGCTGCTTCTGTCCCCTCCTTCTATTGTTGTCTTTGCATTTAGCCACCTTCATCTTCCTGGACCATTTTCATGTTACCCACAGTTAGCCTTTTATAACTGACTCTCCATTTCTTTTTGGTGACATCTGTAATTCTCTAGCTGCTTCTCCAGGTTTCTAAAACCTGGACCTACATAAGAACTTAGTCATGTTCATCTGTAAACATCTGTAGACCCCTGACCCTGACCCAAGTTTCAGAATTACTGTGACTTAGCTTGGATTGCCTCTCTGGACTGACTTTAGTGAGACTGGCTCCATCCTGAGATGTGATAGAATGGTAGCTTACATTCCTGCTGGGTCTGTGCCAGGACTGATCATTTGTTCATTTTTTTCCCTTTTTTCTTCATTCTGATAAGTGCCTACTCTATGTGAGGCTTCAAAGGGGAAGAAAATAGTCTTTCTTTAAGGGGAACTGAGACTGCATGCACTAGCTATGAAGCTGGTTGGAAGTGGCCAAGTTTATGAAGTTGTAAGGCTCTGGGGAAACGGCCAGAAAGTTTTGAGTTTAGAGGGTTCACATCTGACTTGGAAGGGGAGATTTTATGAAGGAGGGGACATTTGAACTGTTGTTTTTATTTTTTATCTTTTAGGTATTTTTCAGTGCATAGGTTTGCTTTTTTTGTTTTATAATACAGAATGTACAGGTACTGTGCTAATAAGCCCTTTACATTTATTCATTTTCTCATTTTATTCTTTAGTGTAATTTTCCCCCACATAATTATGGTCATAATATATCTATTTTTAAAATTAATTATTATTGGAGTATAGTTGATTTACACTGTCGTGTTTCTGCTGTACAGCAAAGTGAATCAGTTATACATATACTTATATCCCCCTTTTTTTAGATTCTGTTCTCATATAGGTCATTACAAAGCATTGAGTAGAGTTCCCTGTGCTATATATACAGTAGGCCTTTATTAGTTATCTGTTTTTCTTACAGTAGTGTGTATGTGTCAGTCCCAGTCTCTCAATTTATCCTCCCCCCCACGTCCCCCTTGGTAACCATTAGTTTGTTTTCTATGTCTGTGACTCTATTTCTGTTTTGTAAATAGGTTCATTTGTACCATTTTTTAGATTATACATACAAGTATTATCATATGATATTTGTCTTTTTTCTGTCTGACTTACTTCACTTAGTATGACAGTCTCCAGGTCCATCCAAGTTGTTGCAAGTGGCATTATTTCTTTTGGTATTATGACTGAGTAATATTCCATTGTATGACTGTACCACATCTTTATCCCTTCCTCTGTCAGTGGATATGTTGTCTATTGTGAATAGTGTACAGTGAACATTGGGGTACATATCTCTTCAAATTACGGTTTTCTCTGGGTCTGTGCCACAGTGGTATTGGTAGATCATATCATAGCTCCATTTTTAGTTTTTTAATGAAACCTCCCTACTGTTCTCCATAGTGGCTGAACCAGTTTGCATTCTTACAAAAGTGTAGGAGGGTTCCCTTTTTTCCATACCCTCTCGGCATTTACTGTTTGTAGATTTTTGATGACGGCCATTCTGGCTGGCGTGAGGTGGAACCTCACTTTGTTTTACACTCCTTCCCTGATAGCTGGGCTGGTAAAAAATCCACCTGCAGTGCAGGAGACCTGGGTTCGATCCCTGGATTAGGAAGATCCCCTGGAGGAGGGAAAGGCTATCCATTCCTGTATTCTGGCCTGGAGAATTCCATGGTCTGTATAGTCTGTGGAGTTGCAAAGAGGTGGGCAAGACTGAGCGACTTTCACATAGTGTATCTTATGTATACCCTGTTATGTCTACTTTATTTTTTAAGGTTTTCTATTATTATTATAAATTATTGGTCATCTTTAATGGCTTCACAATGGAACTTATAATTTAATTATTATTTTTCCTATTGGATGTTTATATCTAGCTTTTCCTGTAGTAATAAGAACCACCATTATTGATGCCTAATGCCTGCCAAATACTGTGCTTCTGTGCTAGGTGCTTTACACTTAGCTTCACTTTTCCACACTGCAACCCTAAGAGATAGGCATTACCTCCTGTTTTATACTTGAGGAAACTGAGGCTAAGAAGTTATAAAATATTCCTAACATCAGAGATACATAAGTAGCAACTACGGTTCAAACCCAGATTTGTCTAATCCTAAAGCTCTTATGAGCTCTTCCTGCTAATGGAGCTGCAGGGAATATTTTTATCATTAGGTTTTTCTTCATTTTAGGATAATTTTCCTAGGATAGAGTCTCAGCATTAGAATTACCGGGTTCAAGACTTTGGTCCTTTTAAGGGTGTTTATACATATTTCCAGTTATTTTATAAAACGACTGTATATATGTCCACTTCCACTGAGTTACATCTTCTCCAGGGATGAGTCTGTTTGGATTTGAGCACTGAAGGTTAAGATGTGATCAGAATGCTCATGTTTTGGTGGATGGTGTGCTTCTGCAGGTCAAGAGGCCACTTTCCCTAGACTGTGCTTGAGAAATTGCAGCATGCTTCTAGAGCCACTCCTGGGAACCAGGAACTTTGTTCTGTGTTTTTTCACAGTGGGATCCATCAGCCTGTTCAGTGAAGGACTCTAGTGAATTCTGGCCTTGAGACATACTCATAGATTTTATAATCACAGTCTTTAGTGTCTCCCCACCCACCCCCAACAAGAACCTGTCTCCTCGGTAGTTTGCATCAGGGAAGAGGCAAACTTCTCTTCCAAGCTGAGCCGATCTGAAAGAGGACATTAAATGCATTTAGTTACTACCAAAGTGACCTGATCCAAAAGAATGAGCCAAAATCATGACATTCCAGGAAAAGTTGTGTTATTGACCATTGTTTTCTGCCCTTCTTCATTCAGTATCTTCTTATTAAATTTATTTTCTTTTCCCTATGTTGGGAAAAGTAACTCACACCCTCCTCCCCCTATCATAGACACACAAAACCTAAGAAACACTTTGTCCGTTTTAGAGAAGAGATACGTGATCCTAAGAAGTCAGGACCACCCCCACTCCATCACCTACCCCTTAAACTCAAGGAATGTTTCCTGAGAGTTCTTCCATCTAAGGTCCTGACTGACTTTCGTGTGTTCCCCTTATAGCACCACAGGGACCTTGAGAGGTCACTGATCCATCTGGCTGCCTCAGGATCCCTCCTCGGTTGCTGTCTGGGGACAGCCGTGTACATCTGAGGTTTCCTCTCTGTTTGGTTAGAGGCTTAGTCCCCTGTGTGTGTCATCTAGGGTAGGGTGCGGTGAGCGGGCCTTGTGCTTAATGGGAGATTTCTAAATGCACTGACCACTGAGAGGGCTCTGTGAGTGTTGATTAGAGTTAAGCCCAGAGTGGCTGCTAATGTACATTCCTGACTGATAGGGACCAGATAATGTGCTCCAAGCAATATTTTTAACCTGTAGGAGATATGGAAGCTTAAAAGAGTTAAGCTTTTTTGCTACTTTTGGTGACACTAGGTGCTAAATTCCCTGCTGACATGAATAGCACTGGATTCTGGGTATTATCAACAAACAAACAACAACACACCACCTTCCCACTTTGAAGTCCTCTTCTTCCATTCTTCTTCCGTTGGATCTTTCTCTTTTATTCCTGTCTCTCTAATTCTACTCTGATTCTGTCTCTGTCCTCTCTTACTGGGCCTTGATGTTCTTCCGTCTGTCTACCTCTCTAAAGTAAAATCTTGGTGATAGATAGGAAAAGGAAAACCCACAAACACAGGGAGGTTACTGAGAGAGGTGAGCCTCCCCTGCTAATGCTTCTCAGTCGGATTCCAGTTGAGGAATGTGAAACCGATTCCCTAGTATAGAACTGGCTGCTGCTTAAGGGTTCTCAGGTGGAAGTGAGAGGGTGGTTAGGATTCGGAGCTGGTGTCTGTCCAGGTTAGGTAGGTAAGGCAGAAGCTGGAGAGGCCCCTCTGTGCTCCCCAGAGCTCTGTGTGTGCAGGACACAAAGATTCTCCATTCCCCCACCCGCTCGGGACAGGGACTCCACCTGGTGCATCTTTCCAGCCCCCCCACCCGATCCCAGGCAACGCCAACGAGAGCATCTCCTCTCCTGTTTCCAGGTATGGCCTTTGGCCTCAGGCCGGCTGGGGCAGTGCTTACACACCATCCAGACTGAAGACCGAGTCTGGTCCATTGCTATCAGCCCATTGCTCAGGTAAGGGAGATGTTTTGGGGTATGGTTTTGTCTTGTGAAATAATGCTTTTATTTTACAAGGCAGGTGGGCGTCATCAGGAGAGGCTTGGGGCCCATGTCCACTTGGGCTTGTGTGCAAAGTCATGTTTGTGGAGTAGATTCATTGACAACTGTAGCAGAAGTGCCGGTTTTGATGGTGGCTTTATCCTACCCTTTGGCCTAACTGGTGTTTGTCTAGTTTTACCCGTGACTAAGCATCCTGACTTCTGCTTTCTAGACTTTCTTAAACCGAGGCAGAGCCTCTCCCCAAGCAGGGTACATAGACACCCTATCTGCACCTGCTCTATCAGAGTGTTTACCTGGTGTCTTCTCCCACTTCCTTTACCCTTCACTCCCCTCCGAATGATCAATGGGACAGCTGTAGGGCTGACACCCTCCAGCGTCAGGTTTAAGTCAGTCACTTGTTTTAGGAGAGAGTTGGTCTCCCTCTTTGCTCAGCCCCCTTCAGCCTTTTTCTTCTCACCCCAAGGAGCCTGCACCCCTCCTCCTGCCCCTTCCACAGCTCTCTTTCAAACTTTTTTTCTTCCTAAAGAATTAGAGCCGATTAGCCACGTCATTAATTCTTCAATTTGACGGCTGATATAGCAGGACCTGAAACACATTGCTGACCTCAGAGCATGGAGACCCCGTTCCTTAGCATATTGACGATGAGAGAAGTTAATTAAAATTCCACAGAGCGAAGGTGTCGGCTAACCTATAAACCTGTCGCTGTTTGGAACAAATCATTCTAGCAATCCTCAGAAAAAGGGAAGGAAAGAGCAGCGGGGAGTAGAGAGGCCTAAGTGTGTGGGAGCCAAGGGTGGAAAATGGAGCTGCTGGGCTCTGGCCCCTCCTCAGTTTCTTCCTAACGCTGCCCCCTTTAAAGCCAGTTAACCAAGCTTGTGTATCTGTGGGCTGGATATTTATAAGGGCAGGAAGGGACAGGTGGGCTGGTGACTTCATCTTGGTGCTTACCTGAGGACTTATGCTGGCTTCAGTAGATGGGTGGGCTAGGGTGTGATTGGTGGTAGAGGGATGCTCTTCAGGATGGAGATGGCCCATGTGCTTCCTGCATGTGAATTCAGGCCAAAGACATGTACAGGCTCCTCAGCATCCCCATCTTCGTGTTCCTCTACTTCTGCCACCTCCTCTGGAGTGTGTTAGGCTACCTGTTAACAGGATAGAGCGTGGTAGCTGTTGAAGATGATGTTGATAAGAGAGGTTGAGGACAGAGTCTGCCTTTGTCACTAAGTAGTTTTGATCACAATAAACTGTGGAAAATTCTGAAAGAGATGGGAATACCAGACCACCTGACATGCAAATTACTGAAACATCAGAGGGCAGACACGCTGAGACCATAATCACAGAAAACTAGTCAATTTAATCACACTAGGACCGCAGCCTGGTCTAACTCAGTGAAACTAAGCCATGCCCTTGGGGCCACCCAAGACAGGCGGG
>NW_011495018.1:28657541-28665994 GCF_000754665.1 Bison bison bison
CAAATCATTCTAGCAATCCTCAGAAAAAGGGAAGGAAAGAGCAGCGGGGAGTAGAGAGGCCTAAGTGTGTGGGAGCCAAGGGTGGAAAATGGAGCTGCTGGGCTCTGGCCCCTCCTCAGTTTCTTCCTAACGCTGCCCCCTTTAAAGCCAGTTAACCAAGCTTGTGTATCTGTGGGCTGGATATTTATAAGGGCAGGAAGGGACAGGTGGGCTGGTGACTTCATCTTGGTGCTTACCTGAGGACTTATGCTGGCTTCAGTAGATGGGTGGGCTAGGGTGTGATTGGTGGTAGAGGGATGCTCTTCAGGATGGAGATGGCCCATGTGCTTCCTGCATGTGAATTCAGGCCAAAGACATGTACAGGCTCCTCAGCATCCCCATCTTCGTGTTCCTCTACTTCTGCCACCTCCTCTGGAGTGTGTTAGGCTACCTGTTAACAGGATAGAGCGTGGTAGCTGTTGAAGATGATGTTGATAAGAGAGGTTGAGGACAGAGTCTGCCTTTGTCACTAAGTAGTTTTGATCACAATAAACTGACTTTGGGTTTTGTTTTTGTTTTTTTGGCCACAGCTTGGAAGCTGGATTTGAGGAAAGATCTAGCTTCTTAATATTACTAGCTCTGCTGTATAACCACCACTGCTACCAGCAGCTAACATTCATTAGTCATGTGTTCTATGCCAGACCCTCTGCCAAGTCCTTGATAGGCCCCATCTTTGAAAACTGAGGTCTCATGTTTTCCTTACATTCTCCCTAAGAGTCTTCTTGGTGTCCTTACATCTTGTCTTCTTGGTGTGCTTTCTTGCCCCGGGATGATTCCTTCATTCACTATTGAGATGAACTTTTCCCCAAGTCCACAAATGATGTTTTGGACTATTTTAAAAAGTAGTTTGCATTTAGGATATTGTTGTTGTACTAAATGACCAGAGTATATGTTGGTATTCTCTCTGCTGCTTTTTGTCTTACCCCCAAAATATATTGGGATAGGGATTTTTCATCTTACATTAGATCAGTTTCTTCTTACTATGTCAGTGAATCTGAATCTTTCAGTAAATTCATCCATTTTCCCAATCTGGAAAGACATTGCCTCCTAGGTGGAGGGCCTGCTCTGCGAATCTGGAATTCTGCTTTGCCACCGGCAGAGTGGCCTTGGGTAAATGCTTGAAGCCATGGTTTCCTCATCTGTTAAATATGAATACCATTTCTTTCATAATCCTTACTAGGTTATTGTGAAGATGATCTGAAATAATGAATGTGAAAATACTCTACAAAGCTTAAAGGGCTAGAGTCTTATGTCAGCCAGAATATCTCCTGCCTGGTAAAGCATTTATTTAGCGGCTTTGACTGCTCTCATGTCTCACCCTTCCCTTGGGCTTCTCCTGGCCCTCATGGAGTCACACTGCTCTTTTGCAGTCTTCTTAAGGTGAGAACTCAGCAGGAATCTCTTTCCTCTCCTTTCCCCCCGTGAGTTCCTGCCCTCCATGGCTGCCTTCTGTTCCCCTCCCGGCCACCTTTCCTATTGAGTGTGGTCGTCAGTGTCACTCATGTGATGTGGCTATGAACCCCATGTGAGGAGCAGGTGGGCAGCAGCCGTCCTCCAGGACAGGTGCTCCTCACCTGCCTGACAGCGACTCATTCCCCCACTGCTCCTTGGTGTAGTGAGAAGGAACCTGGTCATTTGGGAGACCCAGCACATCTCATTCTCTTTCTTCTATTTAAAATAACTTGTCAGAGCTATTCATCATGTTTATCTTTGATGCTGGGACTTATCTGCCTTCTTTTCCTGTGTGTGTACTTAGAAACTTGTAGTATGAAATGTGAAACCTCAAGCCCTAGGCTTAATTTGAGGTGTTCATGCCTGAAAGAAAGCGGGTATTCTGTCCTGTGTCCAAATGTCAACGTCTCCTTCCTTCCTTGACATTGAGTTCTTGATTTGTAAACACTCTTGGAGGATGATATTTAATACCAGTCATGTGCTTAGAGCCACATTTAGGTACTCAAAAAACACAGAAGGAAAGCCAGTAGGCTTCAAGATGGTAGGCAAAGACCTTTCCCTCTTCCTCCTACATGCCCTCCTTGTACCAACATCTAATAACATCTTCTTGCACCAACACTAATGACTGTGTTTTTAGGATTTGTGACTTATAGATGGCAGCCCTCTTCCGGTAGAGGAGGCCTAGTCTGGAGCTGTGTGATGAGTGTGAAGAGGACAGGTTGAGATGGAATAGAAGTGAGATGCTGGAGGTGGAAGGGCATGTGTCTGGGTGTAATTGTGGGGCCCAGCTGGTCTCAGGATATATCTCCTGAGGTCACATGGAGTTCTGAGCACTTTGCCATGAGTATCACAGAAAAGCAGAGTTTTTAAAATGTGCAGTGCATTATATTGCTATTAAAAGATTATTTCTAGCTGGATATAGTAAATACTCAGAGTAGGGAAATGAATAACTGTTAAAGACTCGATTTCATCCCTTCTACTTTCCATCACTTTTTTCCTCACTCCCTTTCCTCTATGTGCCCTGTGTACAGACTGAACACTTGCTGTGGGGTGACTCTCCCAAGGATCTTACTCAGTAGTGGGGAAAGATGGGAACACAACTGCGATGGTCGCTTGACAATACTAAGTGCCTGAAACTAGTGTGTCTTGGTTGAGGAAGAGAGAGGGGCATCCCCTTCCTGGCAGATGGAGAAATTGAGGCTCAGGGAAGGGTGCATGTGGGATAGGGCTGAAGAGGCTCAGGTCTCCAGCCTATTGCCACATGCTGTAGTGCTCAGGGAGGGCCATGAGGCAGGCCCCTGGGTCACTGCAGGGCCTTCACCCACCAGAATCTTGCACAGTAGCTGTGGCCCTTGAAAGGCTCAGTGGGGACCTGGGAACATTCCATTTCTGGAGGCTAGAGTTGCGATAGAGAGGGCAAGGGGAGGAAGACAGTATGCAATCAAGGCTAAGCTCACTCACGTAGCTGTGAATGCTCACCACATCCCAGGAGTGCCAGTGCATGTAGATCTTCAGTGCGCAGGGCCCTTGCAAGCTGGCTGGGAGGGGCCTGGTAGTGAAATGAGTCTGGAGCCCTATCGCCCTGTTTGCCTAGGAGGGGAAGAGACAGGCTCCTCCTTCCTCTGCAGACACCATATTTGTTATTGCCCTCCAAGAAAACGGAGATGCTCAGCAGAATCCTTTCCCCATCTCCGAACAACTCTTGCTATCATGTGAGTGAGTGTGGTCAGGAAGGCTTCCCAGGACACTTGGGTTTTAATCCCTTCTCTCTTGTTTCTGTCATTAGGGAAACATATGAGTGGTATAGGCGTAGAAATTTGACATAGCTGTGTTATTAAATATACAATATAATTTTGTGTAACTTTGCTCGCTGTGGTGGCCTGTTTGTTTTTGGGGGGATTAGTCCAAGTCTGCATGAAATGTACCGATTCAAATTTGTAAAGTGAGTTGTGGCCTCTGGGGGCTTTTGATGGAGGAGCTGCCCCTTCTTGCTTCATTTCTCCCAGAGGTGAGGGAGAGTCTGGAAGGAAAGCCATCACTGTGTACTGTTCAGCAAGGGGGTGGATTTCTGTGGAGAGTGGGTGTTTGTTCTCAGTGGCTACAGGGTTTACTGTGTGTTGTGTGTGTGGCAGACACATTCACCAGCCTGTTGAAATACGCCCTTCTTTAGTGAAAGGTAATTGCATCTGGAGTTTCTCTGACAGAGAGGTTTGAAAGATTGGGAAAAAAAGGCAGCCAACTTTCAGTTTAGATTCTTTTGGTTCCCAGTGGTTCAACAATCCGTTGGCCCTAGGCTTCCTAACTCACTCAGTGATTTTAGGGGAAGACAAATCAAAAGTAAATGTTGTGTCCCTGAGTTTTGCTTTTGCTAGTTGGTGATAAAGAGCTGGTCCCGAAGGGGATCCCTAACCTTGCTAACCTGAAGAAAGACTGATGGATGACTTTGTTGTGTTTTACACTGTAGCTGATCATCCTGATGGTTTGGCCCACAGCTTTCAAGATCTGTCTCTTCCCCCTTCCCAGGGTCAGGGCCTTGCTCAGGAAAGGGCACCTTCTGTCAGCAAGGAGGAGCTCATTGTCCCCCTTTGCCAGGCTGAAGAGCATACTAGAGGGAGTCTCCTACAAGTGTGCCCTGGATGAGAATGTCAGGGACACAAAGACAGTGTGGACAGGCCAGAGCCTGGCATGGCTGGAAGGGGTAGCAGGTTGTCTGGAGAAAGATGGGAACTCTGTGATGCTTGGTGGGCCCACTGGTCCAGCCTAAGATGACCTAATATTGGAAAGAGATCGGCATAAGGAAACAACTGAATTGAAGTCTCGTCCTGCTGAATCTCAGGGCACTGCCCGCCACCCTAGAGTTCATTGCCTGTGCTAAGCCAAGCCTCTCCGACAGACATATCCATCAGTAGCATAGATGAAATGCCACAGGGGTGGGTTTCACTTCCTCATGACCCTGGATTTCTGCCACTACCCAGGGCATATTGGGCACAGAGAGACTCATGTGCTGAGCTGCTGGCCTGAGAGCAGCAACCCAACCAGCCCTGGCTGGCCCAGACCCCATTTGTGGGAGCTACTCCTTCCCTGGCCAGGAAGGTTGGCTCAGTTGTGAAGAACTGAAATGAAACACTGCAGCTAGAAGCAGAGGCTGCTGCAGAAAGTGGGGTGCTGTGGGTACCAAGCCGGTGCATTGAGACCCTGCCCCTGCTACAGATACATTTCCATCCCTCAGTCTCAGTGTTTCCATTCTTTCTTTCTCTGCTCTGTCTCCGTTGCTGTCTCTCTCCTGTCCTGATCTCTCTTTCTCTCCAGATACTTCTTAAGCATTATAGCGTGCTAGACCCTGGGGAAACAACAGTGAACTAGACAGCATGGTCTGATGGAGAGACAGACCAGTCCAACTTAGCAAAGACGGTGTGCCAAGGTCTAAGTGGGGAGCACAACACGTGGGAGGGATCAGAGTCTTCCTGCACTGCTACTGCCTGCAGCTCCCCACTTCAGCCCCTACCTGTACCGCTATTGCTCCTACCCTTCCTGCATCAGGGAGAAAGATGGCAATTTTCCTTCCTTAGCTGCGGCTGACTTTTCTGGGTTATGTGTGCAATGTGCCTCTGTTTTTCCACCTTTGATCAGTGTTCTGCCGACAGATAATTTAGCAATCACATCCCAAGGTGGAAGCACGGAGTTAATGTTAAAATTAGTTGGTTTTTTTTTTTTTTTTCATTCTTTAAACTTCAGTGGGTGATGAGGCAGAGAGGGAGGCAGGAGGGGGAAGGGGAGCCATAAATCCTGGGGCTGGTGTTGCTGTTCTCTGAGCAGCCGGGAACCCTCTGATGTCCCCACAGCACTTTCATTAACATTTAAATTAAGGGTTTGTTTTCCAGTCTGTTTTACAGGCAGGGACCTTTCATGGCCCGTCAAATGCAGAGTTCTCCCCACCCCCGCCCCACCCCCTTGCAAGCAAGTTGTAATTGTAGCCACTGCTCTATCCTAACTCTGGGTTGCAGCCGGGAGTTCAAAGGGAATTCTTGGAGATGGAGCTCTGGAGGTACAAGGTGTAACAGTCAGGATGTGGGTGTTTCTCTTCAAATGAAGGCGCTGTGTAGGAGCTCTTTCTCCTCTTATCTGACCTGTGCTTTTTCTCTGCTCTTTTAAGGGATACACACTTCAATCTGACTTGGACCTCTCCCACCCTTCCTTCCCTGGGGCATGCTGCTGCTAAGTCGCTTCAGTCGTGTCCGACTCTCTGCGACCCCATAGACGGCAGCCCACCAGGCTTCCCGTCCCTGGGATTCTCCAGGCAAGAACACTGGAGTGGGTTGCCATTTCCTTCTCCAATGCATGAAAGTGAAAAGTGAAAGTGAAGTCGCTCAGTCGTGTCCGACTCTAGCGACCCCATGGACTGCAGCCTACCAGGCTCCTCCATCCATGGGATTTTCCAGGCAAAAGTACTGGAGTGGGGTGCCATTGCCTTCTCCCCCTGGGGCATGAGGCAGGTGGAAAAGGGTGCATCCATCCAAGTGGCCTCTCCTTATATCACAAGTTGGGGCCTGGGACAGATCGTTCTAAGATAACAGATCTTTGGGCTTCTCTTCCTCCTTTTGATTTTCTTTCTTTCTTTTTTTTTTTTTTGAGTCTCAAGAATACTTTCTCCTACCCCAGTAGACTTAAGAAGCAACAATATAAAACAAATTGCCTTCTGAGGAGAATATATAATATGGTCCATTGGTCCTGAAAAGTATGCTCTAGCATGAACAGACATGTGTACACACATCACACTTAGTCACTAGCTGTATGTGAACATGTGTTTGAAATAGTGTCCTGATTTAGATCATTTAAGGAAACTGTTCTGTGAGGTCTTGGCATTCAGAGGAAACTCTCCTGCACCCTCACAGGGTGAATTTATTTATGTCTAAGCTTCCTTCACATGGGCATATTGGTAGCATTTGCGGATGTTTTGAAAAGAAATCCCTCTTCTGTTCTCCCTCCCTCCTGTTGGTCTATAAATGATGAGAATGTGCCCCAAACATGAAGCATCTCATTAGTTCATAACCTCTAAGGGCTTAGTTCGCTCACCACTGGTCTCAAGCTAAATATTCTCCCTAGATAGTGGTAAGAGGGGGATTGAAATCTTTCTCTTCAGAGGCTGAGAATTTTCTTTCTCTTGGAGCCGTGACTTCACTCCTTGAGTCTCTGCATCTCTCTTCCTTCTTGCGCTAACTTGAACGGCCTGTGACTTACCTGTGGGGTTGAAGATGGCTAAGTGTCTGGCCTGCCTTTCCAGGTAGTGTAGTCAGCAGGTGGATACCTTCACGCCCTGGAGTCTTGCCTGAGGGGATGAGGGAGGTGCCAGGGTGACCCTGTGCAGGTGCTGCTGGGCTCAGATTGCAGCCTAGTGTCCAGGCCCCTCCTGGTGGTGATTAATCTGGGACACGGGCCGGCAGAGGCCCGGCCAGGGCAGCTTTGGTCCCTCACTGTGAAGACCTTTGGCTCGGAGACTGAACTGATCTCTGTAGCCTGCTTCGGCTTGAGTTTGATCTGTCAAGGCTAAAGAGGAACCTGATGGTAGGGCGGAAACTTCTAGCCCTTGTCTGACTTATAGCAGTGATCCGTTCCAGTGGTCTCGTCATGATAACACTCGTATATTTAAGATTTCCCCACCTGTTAGCTGCAACACTCAGGTCAGTCAAAAGAGGGATCTTCATGAAATATCTGTCCTTTTAGTTTTTTGAGCTGATGGAGCTCACTCTTGTAAGTAGACTAGGGGGTGGAGTGGGCTTTGCACTGGGTCTGAGTGAAAAAGGCAATGATGGGAGTGTGGCTGGATTAGTAATGTGTTTTTGTATATTGGGGGGTCATGTCAGAAGTGGAGGGATTACCCCATCCTCCTGTAATTATTCATAGGTGGCAGGCCATTTGGGGCAGATTTCATTACATAAATTTGGAGTCAAGACTTAAGTTCCTTGTTTTCCTTTTCATTTTAAGGCATATTTTTTGAAAAGATATCTTCTCCCCATCACTTTTCCATCCACCAGAATCCCGGTCCCTGGGACTTCAGGTGGCAGTCCACATAGTCGGTTGTGTTTCTTTCCCTCTCTGAGTTCAGGACAGTCCCATGTGACTCTCCTTGGTCATGGGCTTAAGACCCAAGAACATGCATTCTGCTATCCATGACAGTTGCCAGCATCCGTGAGTCTCTTGAGTTTCATTATCAGAATGAACTTCATTATTAGAGCCCTCTTTGAGGGGTTAGGAGCCTGGAACTTAACTGGAATATTTTCCTCACACCATCCTGTGTACCACTAGCAGTGAGATATGTTGACAGTATTGATGTGGAAAACTGCTTATAAATATTCTATGATTCATGGAGTTCTCTGGTGGTGCAGTGGTTAGGGCTCCCCTCCTTCCACTGCAGGGAGTGGGGGTTCAATCCCTGGTTGGGGAACTAAGATCTCACTTGACACGCAGTGAGGCCAAAGAGGTTAAAAAAAAAAAAAAAGATGCTATGATTCAGAAAGATCTGTGCTGCTTCTGAATTTTGCTCAGCTGAATTTCTACATAGGATAACAATGAAGGATGCGTTTATACCTCAGCAAGCCAACAAATATTTTTGCTCTTCCTTCACACTGATACTAAAAGATCTCAGTTGTGTGGAATGGATATCTGCTAATCCCTGTGCCTCTAGTAGTTTCTTAAGCAGGACTTTTTCGAAGTTTCAGATTGTTAACTTTTGGGAGCAGGGTCTTTATTTCCTGTTTTACATAAGTTATGAGGCTTGTACTACAGACGACACTCCTGTGCTTCTGGGGTGTTCTGTTAAGCTGACTACCCAAGATCCTTGCCCCCTTTCCCAGCTGGTTCTTGCTTCTCTGTCCGGCCAGGGCATTTTCATAGAGGGTAGCTTGTAGCACTGTCTGTGGTGCTGGTCAGATAGGCTTGGCTCAGGCAGAAGGTGCTGGCAAGGG
>NW_011495018.1:28666094-28681471 GCF_000754665.1 Bison bison bison
GGGCTGGTGGGAGGAAGGAGGGGAGCACGCACATGCAGGAGCCCTGGTAATTGCAAAGGGAATATCAGTCCAAGAGCTGCTGGCCCAGGAAATTGCTTTCTGCGGAAGCTTTCCTTTTTCATAGTTTGCAATGCAAATTTAAAACATGAATGGGGCACAAAAAAGCATAGGAGGGGCAAGTGGGGTGCCAGTTGGGATGTGATAACATCCAGAATCTTCAGCAGGGCCTTAATTTGCAAAAGAGAATTTCAATATTGAGAGAGAAGCTTTTAGGAGATTAAAATAACTATAAATCATATTTTGTTGTGATTTCCCTCCCCCCGCCACACCTTTTCCATGTTCTTGGATTCAGACTTGTCTCTAGCCCTGCTCAGCTGCACTGCTGTCTCCTCCTCTGCACCGTCCGACAGCAAAATCATAGTCCAGCTTTTCGAACAATGGTCATAGTGGTCACAGTGGAGTATTAATATTTTGATTTTCACAGGATACTGGAAGCAGCAGCCCTATCTAAAGTTAGTGCACTTTAGGCAGTGTGCACACCAGTCATGGAGCACAAAAAAGCACACCTACTGAAGGCAGGAGCTGGCCTGCTCTGAGGCGGCGTGAAAGCCAAGGCCCTGATCCTCTTAATACCAGGGGTAAGCTTGGTGACGCAGAACATGGGGTCCCAGGCCTTGTTCTTTTCTTGATTTTCCATGCTTAATCTGTCCCATCTAGAGAGGTGTGACTTTTGGCTTCAGGATGGAGATATTTATGTCTGTGTTGCTTCTTGATGCTTCAGTGGTGCTAGAGGTGGGGATAGGCAGGTCATTATGCTAGCAAAGTGTGACGCTTCATACTGGCTTCTTTCTAGGAGCTGAGCTAGACAGGAAGACACAAAGAGAGGCTGGAAGGCAGTGTGGAGGATAAGCTTTCCACGTATAAATATTTCCACAGGAGGCCACTGTGCACCTGTGGGAGCTGCTTCTCTTCCTTTGTGTGTGGCTTGTTGCACATGTGACGTGTGTTGGTTGAACAGAGCGAGAAGGAAAAGCTGAAACCTGCAAGGTAAAGTGGAATGGACCCCTTTCTGCTTGAGGCCACCAGAAGTGGCCATCTCTTCTTTCTGTGTTGATTGGGGAATTTTGATAGAGATTATCTTGAGTCTGACCCTGGATGAGTCCTGTAGTGCCTGATCAAAACTCTGTGGAGTCTCAGAAGCACTGTTTGCATATGGGACGCTGTCCAGGTTTACTCAGCCATCGCTTAGCACATGCTCCTCACCCTGAACTCACTGCTCTGTGGCCTGCTGGGGCTGTAGAGGAGCCTAGCTCAGAGCATATGACCCACTGTCTCCGTTTCTCCTGAGGGCTCTACTCCTGCAGAATGCTTCTCTTGTTATTTTTTGCTTTGTTGCAGTGATAGCATTAGTTTTCCTGGCCAAGCCTGGGCCCCTTTCCTCTTGGTCCTGAATGAGAGAAGACCAGGTGAGGGACTGGAGTTGGGGTACTATGGTAAATGACCCAAGAGAAGAGAAGGGTCAGCTGGGCATGAAGGTGAGATTTGTAACATTTGCCGAGAAAGAGGGACACATGGGTTAAAGTGTTTGAAGCACTCTACTTTTCCTGGCCAGTTTGAGTCTCCGTACTATCCAGGGCAAGCTGTAGTTGAGAGTAAAAACAAACAATTAGCACAAAAATAAAGATTACTGAAAGGATTCTTCACTTATTAGAGATTTGTGGCCAAGAAAATCCTTCTTTGCCAGCTGGTAATGCCAGGTCTAGGGCTAAGGAGAGGAAAAGTTAGTTTTAAAATTACATTAGTTTGGGGACTTCCTTGGCAGTCCAGTAGTTAATACTCTGTACTTCCAATGCCGGGGGCATGGGTTCGATTGCTGGTTGGGGAACTACGGTCCCACGTGCCACGTGGTGTGGCCAAAAAAAGAAAAAAAAATACATTGGTTTGGCAGTATCAAAATAAAAATGTGGATACTTTTACATAAATTCCACTTCTTGAAAT
This sequence comes from Bison bison bison, assembly GCF_000754665.1. Classification (NCBI taxonomy): domain Eukaryota; kingdom Metazoa; phylum Chordata; class Mammalia; order Artiodactyla; family Bovidae; genus Bison; species Bison bison. Next base: position 28,668,093 of record NW_011495018.1, read on the forward strand.
TTATCCTAAGGCAGTAATCAAACAAGTATGTAAGATGTATACAAAAAGATTTATATTAAGAACACATAAATATCTATTAGTAAATGTGAGGTTGAATATTTTATGGTACATTAACCCAGTAATACTATATAGCTATTAAAAGGATGGTATAGATGAATATATTTCTTGACTCCCAAAGATGTCATAGTGTTGAATGAAAAAAAAGGTCACAAAGTAGTATGATAATTATTTGACTATCTTTTCAGTTATTTCTTATGTGGTAGATTTCTGCTAACATTTACTTTCTTTTTATTCTTTTGCATTAAAGTTTTTTTTGTTGTTGTTATAATGAGCCTAATAGAAAAAAACAAGTGGATTCTTTATCGTCTTAGTCACCAGAGAAGCCCAGAAAAAACATAAATTGCATTTAAATGTCTGTTTCAGTATCAGGTAACAGTAGAGAGAATGCTTCCTTTTCCCCTTACACAGTTCTTAAATTAAGGATGTATGAATCTGTATTTATTATTTTAAACAGTTTTATTGAAGTATAATTTACATACCATAAAGTTCACCCATTTTAAGTGTACAGTTCCATGAGTTTTAGCAAATTTATAGAGTTGTGCAACCACAGTCATTTTAGAATATTTCCATCTCCCTGGAAATGTCCTTCCTTGCATTTACTTTTGCAGCATTAAACATGGTTTCATACCTGGGACCTTTTGTGGGAAAAGAAATGTTAAGATACTGAATATTAAAAAAAAAAAAAAAAACAGTGTAATATATATGGGGCTTCCCTGGTGGCCCAGCTGGTAAAGAATCTACCTGCAATGTGGGAGACCTGGGTTTGATCCCTGGGTTGAGAAGATCCCCTGGAGAAGGGAATGGCTACCCATTCCATGGAATACTGGCCCAGTATTCCATGGACTGTATATCAGTCCATGGGGTCCCAAAGAGTTGGACACAAATGAGTGACTTCCACTTTCACTTTCAGTATACGTATGGAATTTAGAAAGATGGTAATGATGACCCTATATGCAAGACAGCAAGAGAGACATAAATGTAAAGAACAGATTTTTGGATATGAGAGAATAGCACTGAAGCATGTATATTACCACATGTAAAACAGATGACCAGTGCAAATTCGATGCATGCTTTGGGACAACCCAGAGGAATGGGGTGGGGAGGGAAGTGGGAGCGGGGTTCAGGATGGTGGGATACATGTACACCCATGGCTGATTCATGTTGATGTATGGCAAAAACCACCACAATATTGTAAAGTAATTAGCCTCCATTTAAAATAAATTAATTTTTTAAAAAGTGTAAACTTGGAACTGTTCCTCTATGTAATGCATATCACTGAGTGTCCACCTTGTAGATGTATCAAGAATACTGCCATGTGCAAGATACATGGGGAACATGAAGCACAAGAAACAGTTTTTACTATTCAGGGACTTATATTCCAGTTGGGAAAACAATGCATGTACTCAGCAGCTTATCCCAGTATATATGCAGTGTGAGTGCCATCAACTGTCAAGATTATTGATAGGAAATCAGAGAAAAGCAGGAGCTTTTTTGTTAAGTCAGGAGAACTTCCTGGATGACATGGAGTTTGAAGTGGGATTTAACCAATGGCTGTATTAAGTGGCAGAAGGGAACTTGAGGCAAGGGGAGTGGTATGAGCAAAGACATAATCAGGGATGGGGAATGTCGTTCAGAGCAGACAAGTTTGGCTGGCTAGGGTGCAGGATTTGTGTAAAGGAGTAGTGGCTAGTATGGCTGGAGGGGAGCTTTGGGGCCTGGTTTTGGAGGCTTTGAAGAGCAGGGTTTAACTTTAACCTGAGGATAATAGGGAGCCATGAAAGATTTTTTGGCCAGATTGAAGCAGTTAAATGATTAATGTGGTGGTACACTGTATATAGGATGGGGCTTCCCAGCTGGCTCAGTGGTAATGAATCCACCTGCCAGGGCAAAAGACATGGGTTCGATCCCTAGGTCGAGAAGATCTCCTGGAAGAGGAAATGGCAACCCACTCCAGTATTCTTGCCTGGGAAATCCCATGGCCAGAGGAGCCTGGTGGGCTATACAGTCCATGGGGTCGCAAAGAGTCAGTTGGAACTTAGTGACTAAACAACAACAGTGTATAGGATACTCTGGAGTGGGGGAGACTGAGGCTGTTTGAGTACTTTCTGGGAGTGCACTTTGTGAGCAGTGAGGGGCTGGTTTCCTGAGGACACTGAGAAGACACCCTTGGATTCAAGAGAAACAGGAAAAACTCTGTAGGTGGTTGTGACTGCTTGTGGGAGAAAGACCTGCAGGAGGACCTGATGGCAGGAGGGGGCTAGGGCTTTGAGAAGATGGAGTTCCATTTGAGGCAGTGAAGGGATAGTCAGTAGCCTTAGCCAGAGACAGCCAGGAGTGGTGGCCTGGAGCTCAGACACAGGGTTAAGATGTGGGAGGCTTCAGCATGGAGACCGCAGTTGAAATAACAGGAGGGATTAGCACCAAAAGGGGAGCTCAGAGAGAATTAAAGACAGCTGGGCAGGAGGAAACGAAGAAGCAAAAGGTCTGCTCACAGAGGCAGGTGGAAAAGTAGGAGCAGAGGGAGAAGGAGCGGGACAAGGCATCCCCAAGAGTAGATGGTAGGCACCGGAAGGTTTGGGGGCAACTTCTGTAAATGCTCCATATCTCGCCTGTGATGCCGCCTCCCTGTTCTAAGTGACAGAGAAGAGAGAGAAGAGGAAAAGGCATAACTTGATATTGATTGATGGAGATTTGCAAGCAGTTTATTCTCCTTGCTTGATTTAAGCCTTTTGTAGTTTTCATCCCACAAAAAGTCCTAAGTTTTGCTTTCTCTCAAGTTCTTTCCTCCGGTTCCTGTTCTGTTCTCTATTGTTCTACCCTGTGGTTATGTTTTTTCCTTAAGGGTTGTCTACTTTGGGCATGGTAATATTTTTTATCTCATTTCACAAAACCGCTCAGTGTAAGCTGAGTTTTGGGAGGGTCAGCAACTGAGCTGGTGATGCTGAGTGACGTTGTGAGAGAGTATCCTGCATCCCAGTGTTTTTCTCCATGTGTAGTAGTATTCTGGGCAAAGCAAGACAGGCTGATTTGGAGAAAGAAGAAAGCCAGTCGACCACTTGGCCATTTGGAGAGATTTGGCATTAGAGCTATGGGGACTGCCCAGGCTCTGGTCTTGCTTGGGCAGCTACGCCTGTCCAAAAACTTTTTCTTTAAAGAGAATTAAATAGAAACTTTCAAATCCTCCTTGGGTTTTTGAGGGTAGTAATTCCAGGGGCTTGTCAGTTGTGTTTGAAGCTAGTGGTGAAGAGGGCGGAGTGAGGAGAAGCGAGGGGGTGGAGATGGGAAGCAGAGTAGGAATCAGAGAGAGAAATTTTATTGAGGGAGAGTTTGCTGGGTTTATGGGAGGGAATCTGTCCCCTCCTCCCCAGTCGGGTTTGAAAGGGCCGGTGAATCTTTGATTAGGTGCAGGTCAAAAGAATTTACACATTGTGACCTTAATAACTAGAGGTGATTGGCAGGCGGGCTGTGGGGAGGGGGCTGCGGGCCCCTTTCATCTCACTTAGCACAGAGGAGAAACAATGGGCCAGCCGATTTTCCTTGTTGTCCCTTGTTTGAAAAGGTCTGGTGTCTCTACTAGGTACCTGTGACATGGGGGTCTTGATTGGGGTCTCATAAAGGCCCCTGTCAGTGTGTCCAAAGGCCAAGAATACAAAAGCAAGCAGTGGGTGGGGGTCTCAGCTGACCACTGAAGAAGGGAGGGGAGGGCCCGGGAGTCAGTGGAGGGAGAAGCAACCCCCGAGGGGAGCCCTTATAGAAGGAGGGGAGGAGGAGGGTAGAGAAGGGCCATTTTTGTCCCTAACTCATCAAGCACATCTGCAGAATTGTCCAAGCTGCTGCCTCCCAGTTTCAAAAGAAAAAAATGATCGTTTGATAAACCGTCTCCGATTCACCACTTTCTCACAAGGGTGGGAGACCCAGCCCTGACCTCTGTATGATTTCACATCAGGACCAGGCTTTCTTTCCCCCACCCCCAAATTGCTAGAGAAACTTTGAAATGTATCCTGTGGCTTTCTCTCTCCCTTCTTCAAGCGCCCCCCCACCCCCATTTCCCACCGTCTCCACCCCACTGGCCTCTGTTTTCTCCCTGGGTGCTCCGGAGTGTAGGCGAGTAATTAGTCCCCTCTTTCTGGGGCACAATGAAGCCAGGGTGTTTGGTGGGCCCCTTCCCACCGCTCGCAGGGCCGGGGGCCTAGGGGGAAGAACCAGGTGGCATGTGCAGTGTATTCCAAGCCTGTACAATCGTGGGGGCACGGGGCTGGGGGGCTCAGGGACTAGTGTGCGCCTGCTTCTCGAAGGAATGTGCAGAGGCGCATGCATTAATGGTCCCCACACAATGCTTGCATTTTTTTTTCCAGGCAGAGGCATCTTCCCCGTGAAAAGGCCACCGAACCTGGAGCCCAGGCGGGCGCTCAGGCTGCAGCAATGCGTTCTTTCCCACCCTGAGCTTAGTCACTTGGAGCTAACATGGGAGACCAACAGGCCGCGTCTCCCGAGAGCCCGATCTTTGTATCCGATGTGTGCTCCCCCTCTGCCCTGTCAGTTTTGTGTGTTCACGGAGTGTTGATTTTAATGCGGGCCTGTGTTGGGCTGGGAGGCCAGACTGGGGGGGGCTCGGGTCTTTGTCTTGCAAGGCCTCCTCTTCTTGGAGGGTCTTGGGCCCTGGAGGCTAGTGGCAGATTTGGGAGGTAGGGTGAGATGCCAGCTCTGGCTGGCAGAGGATTCCCCCATCCATGTGTCTGTCACAGACCACCGTGGGGTGCCTGGAAAACAAGAGTACAACGGGATGCTCAGGCACATGCTTGCTTGCCCTCCCCCCACCCCCAAGGGGGGTGGTTAGTTCTACCACGTAAGGCTGCCAGTTTGAAGTGAGTTATACCCGCCTTGTGACAGCCTGGCAGAAGCACAGATTGTGAGTCTCAGGGAGCCAGGGCAGGGCCATGTCTTCAGGGGTCAGAGGAGGTGGAGGCAAGCACAGGGGTGCTCAGAGAGCACCAGGCTGCTGCAGATGACGACCCAACAATTGGGAAGGATCAGGGGCGAAGAGGTCTGGGCAGAAAAGAGGCAAAGTGTCTGGGGGAGCATCAACAGATCTCAAATGCTCATCTTCAGCAGTTAAGGGGAGAATCCCTAGAAACCAAGGACAGAATGGAGGCATTTTCTCCAGTGAGAGGGCCTGGGCCCTTATCACAGGTAGACGCCCTAGGGATGGTCCACCAGGATGTCTTTGGTCTTTACCATTTGCCTCGCTGAGTATAGCCAAGTGCCGGGAGCTGGGGGAGAAGGTCTTTACCCATTCTGGGCTCCTCACTTGGCTGGATGCCTATGCATAATGTGAAGAGAAGAGACTCTGGGAGCTCAGCCTGGTTGCGGCATGCTGTACTTCCAGGGAGAGGGAAACTTTGGGGTACCTTTGAGTCAGGGAGCTGGTGGGGGAGGACCTGTCCACCCCACACCCATGGCCAGGCCGTGGTCCTGGCATCTGGTATGGCCCTGAGGGTGTGGCCTTCATTTTAGAAATCAAGTTTTTAGAAAGGGACAGTGTCCTCACTTTCCATATGATCAGAAGGCAGAGATGTGGTCTGGCCACTGAGATGAGGTGGCCCTGGAGAGGCATCCTGCCAAGGTTCCCAAGCACAGGGACTCCTCTGTGCTACTGTTGGCAACCCATCGAACTGTCTCGGGGATTGGTGCCAGTCACACGCCAGGCCTGATGAGGGGAAAGAAGCTGGAGCTCCAAGGCCTTTGAGGGGCCTGAGTCCCAACGGGGCCCATCACTAAGGAGCTTTGGGTTACTCTGTGGCAAAACATTTATTTCATTGAGAAACAGACACTCACAGCAATACCTACCCCCTCTCTTTTCCTTTAACTCTTCTTTTCTCTTACCCAAATGCTGTTTTTCCCTTCCCTTCTCTTCTACTTTGAGGACAGCTCATAAAGAGCCTGAAGGAGACAGAGTGTGTGTATGGATGTGATGATGAAGGGAAGGGGTGTTAGGGATGGTCGGACTGGGGCTCCATGGTTACAGAAAACACAGTCACTTCTCCCAGGTTGTCCTGCCAGGGCCTGGCTGGGAGGCACCAACAGATTATAACCTTTAAATGCAAACTCGATGGAGGAGAGAGATGGAAGCATGGAAACAAATTAGATATATCTATAGGGGGTGTTCAGTTGGAGAAAATGAGCATTTCTTACTAATTGGAGCACAGGGCATTTCATTATTAAGTTTCATTATAAAGGGAAGAGTTGCAGCAGGCCTGTTTGGGGATTCCCTGGGCTGTTTTTTCCCCTTTAAAAAGTATAATTGTATTTAGGTTGGAGGCAGAGGCAAGAATTGCTCTTAATAACTTTATAGAGTGCTGGAATTTCAAGCAGCATTTGGAGCAAGGTGGAGGGAGAGATGGACCAGTGGAGGTTGCTCAGAGTCTTCCCTCATTCCTTGACAATATAAGGCAAAAAAGCCCTGGTCGGCGTCGGGACCTCAGTTCTGGAACTAAGACTGAAGAATTTGGAATGACAATAAAAATGTTGATCAGAAACCCTGCTGTCCTGGGAGACCTGATATTTGATCATCTTAACTTTTGTACTGAAATTACAAAATGGCCGAATGCAGATGCAGTGCAATGGTTTAACATAACTGCTGTTCCTAGAAAGCATAGACCCTTCCCCTCTGGGGCCAGGGAAGGAGTGGGTTGGGCTACGCTGGCCTTTAACTGGTTCTGGTTCGATGCACAGTAACTTCTGTCTAGGCAGGTCCTCCCTGGTCCATAGAGGATTATCTAAATCAGTCAGCTTGGTCTTAAAGTTCCAACTCCTTTTCCTACTGCTGCTTCCCCAGGGCTCATGTCCAAATTTCGATCAGTCCCCAAGAAAACTCTGGTCTAGGGTGCTTATTAAAGACACACCTTGTCTAGGTTCTGGGTAGTCAATCAGATTATCTGGTGTTCAGTGTTCTTAGGGAAGCTGAGAAAAGGTATTGTTGGTCATGGGAGACTTTTTCACAATGGCTGGGGTCCTAAGAGCAGGAGTACAAAAATCTCATTTAGAATCAATGCTGCTTGTGACTTCATCAAAGGACTAGAGTTTTTGCTTTTTTCCACTCAAACCATCTTTTGCTTTTAATCCACAGGTTTCTGCCTAAGCTCAACCTCCCTGAGGTTCCTGGGACTTTAAATACACAGGATGCCTTCCTGTGATGGGTAGACCTGATCCCTTTCTCCAGGTGACTGGATAATTTTTGAGCTCATTGAGCACCTGTAGGAGGCAGCTTATTTCTATCTTCTCTCCCCTCCCTTTTCCCCCATTCCTCCCCACGAAAAGGGAAAAGTTTCCCTCTGTGTACTTTCCACTTTTCCAAAGAAAAGGAGAGGAGATGATCAGAGAAATCAATTAGCCCTTAATGAAAATGAACTGAATAGTAGATAGCCAGTGCTAGGTTTTTAATTTTGGGGCACAGGTCCAGTGCCCTTCTCTCTGTGGTGCTGTTGTATACCTCTGCCAGCTGTCTCTGAGCCTGTGCATCTGTAAAGTGTGTGTCAGGGTGTCAGGCAGGTTCCCTGGTCTCTGGGAGCCCCCACCCGCAAGCACAGACCACCTGAGATGATCCACGGGGAACCGTCTGCCTTAACCTTCATTACTTTGTGTTGATGTCACTGCTTCTCCTGGGCCAGAGTCACCTCAAGAAGACAGCTCAACATAAGCGAGTGTATGTTTATGTGGATTCTGGTTTTAAAACTTTATTTTTGTCTGCCCTGGGTCTTCATGGCTACTCATAGGCTTCCTCTAGTTGCAGTGAGTGAGCGCTACTCTCTAGTTGCGGTGTGGTGGCTTCTCTCGTTGCGGAGCGTGCACTCAGTAGTTAGAGGCACGTGGGCTTAGTCACTACATGGCATGTGGGATCTTCTCGGACCAGGGATCGAACCTGTGTCCCCTGCATTGGCAAGTGGATTCTTATCCGCTGTACCACCAGGGAAATCCTATGTGAATTCTTCAAGCCACTGGGTTTCATCCTTTTCTCTTCCTTAGAGCATCAAGGAGAAGCTCTGGACCTAGTTATTGAGTTTCTGGCAATCGCTGTGTTTCCTGAAGTTTTTATTTTTTTGTTCAGGTTATCTTTTGCCCAGTCTTTTTGTTGTGACTCTCCTTCTCTGTGAATTTTCCTTCTGTTGATGGTGGAGTGCAAGGAAATGCTGTTTTCTGGAAGAAGATGTGTGCTTCTCAAGCAAGTCACAGTGGATGCTTGTGGTCGTGTGGGAGAACACGGCTTGAGCACAGAAGAGGCAGGAGCTGTTGAAGTAGCAGAGGCCCAGGACTGTACTGGTAGCAGCTGACCTGAGGGTTCCAAGCAGCCTCATCAAAAGGGTCTAGACTCCTTGGCTGTTCCACAGAAGGAGCAAGGAAGGGGAGGGGAAATGGATTCTCTCGAAACCTTTGACTTGAGAATACCTCAAGTCAGCCGCAGCCAATAGTACCCCATATGTGGCACAGGTTCCATGTAGCAGTGAAAGTCTGAAGTGAGGTGGGTCAGCCAGCCAGTAAATCTGGAACCCATACCTCTGTCAAATGTGTTTGCAAATCTGTCTCTTGTCTTTGCATTCGTCTGAAAGGTTTTTGTCCCATCCCAAGTAGCCTAGTGGGAAAGAGGAAACTTCAAATCAAATGAGCTTTTTAGAATCCTAACTAATGTTTTTCCAAAGAGAAGAACCCATAGTTTTTATAGTTTGTGATTTCAAAAATGCATGAAAAAAACATGCCACCAGAAAGAAATCTGTTCCAAAGCAAGAGTTGGGCATGTGGTATGAGTGGGTTGAGCTTAACTTCAGGAATCGGATGGGATAGCAGGCAGCGGCTTGGGGAGGGGATTCCCAGGCCCAGTGTCTCCTCAAACTCCTGTGTGAAAAACTCTCCTTTGTCAAAGACCCAGTGAGAACAGTCCCTCCCTTCTAGGCTGTAGGACTAAGGAAGGCCTGGAGTCAGGACTCTGGGGCCAGGTGGAAGGGAGCCAGCAGAGGCAGAATGACCTGTGAGTGAGGGCTCCTTTCTTGGAAATAATGAAGGAAGCAGATAAGTTCAGGTCCCCATTGGAATCTTGAAATATCCTGTGTCCATTGCCCAGGCGTGGGGCCAGGAGGACATCATTCTTAGGAATAAGTGGGCTTTGCAGTCGCTGGTGTCATACCTCCACCTGGAAAGCCACGTATACCCATGATTAGGAGGACTGCATGGGTGTTTGTGGACCTGGGGAGCTGAAAGTCCCCGAGTTTTGTAGTGGGGTTGACTGTGCCCCAGCCCTAACTGTGCCCAACCAGGAGGTAGAAAACATCCCTCCTAGCCTCTTGGGACCACCTCTCACTCCACTGGGACTTCAAGTCTCAGAAGAGGGATAATATGAATTAGGTGCTGTGGGATCACTGTTGGCTATTCATGATCTGTATCCTGGGTTTGAAATTAATTGGATCGCAGAAAAAACTTCTATTATTTTTTAAAACCACGTAAATACCCCCAAACCAAATTAACCCCCATATCTTTCATCCTTCTCCTTCTCCCTGTGTCTTTATTTGCTGGGTAGTGAAAAGTGCTTTCCCCAGCCTCCTTTGGGTTGCCATGCTGAACAAAGTGAGAAACCCAGGGAAGGAGGCAGCTGGTGCCAAAACGGCTGGCTGACCTGCTCCCCCCCAACAACCACCGCCACACACACACCCTGCAGCCCTGAGTCCCCTGGCCTGCCCCGACCGCCTCACCGTCTGGGCTGCAGCCCAGACAAGCAAAGGCGCCTTGACCAACAACAAGCCCCAGCTTTGTTGGGCCTGTGGGGGAAATGCTTTCTGGAGCTCAGGGATCTCCTCTGAGAACCACCTGTGCCTCCCGGCCTCCTGCCTGGCCTGGGCCTTCTGGCACAGGGGCCCCTGCATTCCAGCCAGGAGGCTGGTGGTAGAAAGTGAGGGGGAGCGAGGGAGAGACTAAGGGGGCTGTGGTCAGTTTGAGGGTGCACAAATTCCAATCCTTCCCTTTAAGGCCCCTGGTTGGATCAAGGTCTCCTGCTGCCCTGGCCAGGTTAAATTTTGTCCTGTCTGTCATCAGCCTTGATGGTAGCTTTCCAGGGTAGTCTGTAGGACAGGGACAGGGAACCGGAAGTCTCTCTTCTTACCCAGCCTCTGGTGTTTCTGGATGGAAACGATACAGATTCCTTTCATTAGGCCATTTCTGGACCAGGAGTCCCCAGTGCCTCTCTAATGCCTAGCTGATGACGGCGATAATGATGCAGACAAGGGTGACTGACATGCTTGCCAGCTGAAATGCCAAGCACTATGCCAAACACTTTATATCTCACTTAATCCTTCCAGATAGGTACTGTCACCATCATCAGGCAAGGAAACTGAGGCCTAAGAGAGGTTATTAACATGCTCAGAGTCACATCCGGTAATTAACTCAAACCCGGGTTTGAGTCCCAGCTTCTGACTCTGGAGCTCATGGCCTTTAACTACTCTGCTACCTTGTCTGCTTCCTGGCCCACAAGGATCTTGCTCTCATTTGGGATTAGAATTTGTTGATTGTCTTGAATTGTTTCCAATTTAAATAAAAAAGCGAACTGAAGACTTAACTCTCTGACTGGACCATAAGTTTTGGGTTTTTGGTTTTCTTGAACATCCTAACTCCTAGCACAGGGCTGGCTTGGATAGCCTTCAGGTAATTGTTGAAAGAATGAGGCCCCTATCTATTCCTGCCTCCAGCTTAGGAAGTGCCCATGCAAGGCCTTGTTGAATGAGAGTGCTGGTCAGTCTCAGGGCAGGAGCATCCATCCAGAGTGGGGTTGGTGGCTGTGCAGGTGGGACACCAGACTGATGCGGAGGAGAGGAAGATACAGAATCTAGGCCTGATGTGACTGGAGCTGAGCCAGTTGTTTTGCGGAAGAGGCCTGCTTGTCCCCTGTAGGTCATCGAGATGGGCTGCTCCCAGAAGGCGGAGGCTGTTGCAGGGGTGGTAGGGTGTGAAGAGGGTCTGCTTTCATGTTTCTGAACCGCAGGTGTTTGGACTAGCCACGCTTTGCTTTGGAGACTCCTCTGTAGAGAATCACTTGGAACTTCTTTCGGCAGGGCTGGAGGCGGGAGTGAGGCAGGAGCTAGCTCTAGTCCCTAAGAGCTAGTCCAGGCCAGTGAGGGAGCACGGTGGGGGTGGCATTTCACATGGTGGTAGTTTTTATGGCTAGGTCTCAACGTTGGATAAATAGGTAAAAAGTTTGACCTGACTGCTGCCTAGAAGCCACACGCTGAACTGCTCCAAGTGCCCCAGACTGATAGCCACTGAATGTAGTTTGCCTGGGTTCTTACAGGCTGTGAACTGAGGTCGTTGATGGCAAATCCCCATGGACCACGATCCTACTTCTGTGGGTATGACTGGAGGGAGCTGGGAGGCAGGGCCACAGAGAGCAGTAGCCTATGCTATGGGGAGCTCGTCAGTCCAAGCTCTGCTGGGTCACAGTGTTTGTTACTAGTGGAGGGTTCCTAGTGCAGCGGGCCTGCAGAGTATCTGGTTCTGGGATTTCCAGGCAAGGTTCTGAGGTCTGCATCAAAGGCAGGAAGGTTGGAAGCCACCTGGTTGAGGCTCAGCCCCTACCCCTCACCTCTGTTCAACCAGAATAGCTTCTCTGGTTCCTGTTTAATACATCTATTAGAGATGCTAACTCACAAACGTTTTGTGTTGCTTTTGTAAAAAGTTAAACACAACACTGTAGGATAACTGTTACCCATTTTATAGACAAGAAATGTGAGGCCTCCGGAAGGTACAGGCTTGCCGGGTCAAACAGCTTGTGAACAGCTGATCTGGTCCTGAATGCGGGCCTGCTCAGCCCGGCTCCGGCCTTTCCCCGGTCCCACAGCGCTGCCTGCCCTGGCCTGTGTGCTCTTTCCTGTGTGTATCGCAGCTCATCTGTCACCCAGACCTTCTGTTTCTAGTTTTCATTTTTTTTGTTCTTTCAAGGAGGACTGCTTGTCTCTCTCCTAGGTCTGGGGTCAGGGCTGTTTTAGGGCAGGTTGTGAGAGGCTGGCAGGCCTGCGTCGTTACTTCCACTGCTAGAGCCCACACTCTGGCCTTTGGGTACCTTGGCACTGAGCTTCTGCTTTCACCCTGTGCCTCCTTAGTCTCAGAGCTACCCGCAAGTAGAGGACTCTCTCCTCTGCTTAGCTGGGCTTGGGTAAGGGCTGCTGTGGCGGCAGTAGTGGGCCTGAGTGTTAGAGGGAGTCCTAGGCCTCCCATCTCCTGGAAGAGTCTCTCCCTAAAGCCGAGGTGTCCGTGAAGACCCAAGATCTAATGTGAGCTCCAGCCCCGGGCCCTCTGAGAAAGCCGGACAGACACAGCACTGCAACCCTCTGGCCCCTCTTGTCCTGCCGCAGGTCAATCCACCACCTTTTTTCCTTCTTCTTTGCTTCATAAATGCAGAGCTGTGGTGCCAGTCTTGCATGCCTCTGCCTCCCAGAAAACTACTTGGGGCCACTGGCCCTGACTGGAAGACACAGATAGGGTGGTTGATGATGTGGGTCCCTTGTCCAGGCCCCAGTCCCAGCTGCCCCCACAGCCCTGGTCTGGCTCACTGCGGGGCTCAATTCAGAGGCCTCTTTTGTTTAACTTGCACAGAGCAGCCCCAGCTCACCGTTCCCACATGCCGAAAGTTTCCCCACCATTCAAGGGGAAGGCTGAAAAGCCCTCAGCTAATTGCGTTGGGCTGAAAATTACCACTTCCCTGCGTTCCCCTGCTGCTGAGGACATTTGTGTCACTGCTGTATTTAGGGGGAACAAAGGCCCCCTGTGGGGAGAGCCCAGGTACGAATGTGGGGTGGGGGGAGTAATTGCAGTCTCTCCAGGTGAAAGCCCCTGTTAAACTTCAGTAAGTCAATTAGGCTGGGGGGGAGGAGGGCAGAGACCCCCACAATAAACTGTTCCCACCAAGCAATTAAAGAAAATCATTTTAGCTTTGAGGAGAGAAACTGCTTATTAGAAATTTTGTGGGTCCCCCTCCTCTCCTACCCCAGCCCCGCTTAGGGATGAAACAACAAAACGCCTTCCTCAATAGAAGTGTTTCTCCTCCTCCCACTCATTGTGTGGCCTGAAAGCACTTACCGTGGGAGGGCAGAGGGAGGGACAGGCCCAAGAGGGAAGAGAATGGAAGGGGCTTAACACCTGTGCCGGCTGAAAATCACAAGTACCCAGGAAGACTGAGGAGAGAGGCTCCTGTGGGGCGCAGTGGGCACACAGGGGTATTTGTATGTATGGGGTGTGCCTGTGCCCGTGGACCATTCTCGTCAGGAGTAGAAACACCAAACAGTGGG
>NW_011495018.1:28681571-28686513 GCF_000754665.1 Bison bison bison
TGTGTGAGTATGTGTGCAGCATCTTGGGTGCTTCCTTACCAAAAGGAGCAAACACAGGCTGTGTGTGTGTGTGTCTGTCTGTCTACGTGTGTGTCTACCTCTGTTGGCAAGGCCAAGGCAACCCAGCTGGGCAGGCACCTCTTCCCAAGGCTGTGACTGGGCCCATGTTCTCTTTCCTCCCAGGAGCCAAATACCAGCACCTGGGAGTCGAGCCACAGAATAGCTTTCCGCCTCGGATAGTCGGCAACTGAGGGCTGAATGGCCAGCAGCCACCCACTGGCCCTGGGCTAGTCAGAGCAGGTCAGAGCAGGGGGTGAGGGATAGACCCGCTAATCTCCTCAGTGTTCTTCCTCGAGTTGCTTGGGTGGGGGTGAGGTGTGGTGACTCAGCAGAAAAGGAATCGGTGACCTGGGCTGGCACATGCTTTCTGGGTATCTGGCTTGGCTGGTATGGCTTATAGTGGAGTCTCCAGGTGGCAAAACCGCTCCCCTCAAATTTCTTCTTCCAAAGGAGAAGCCCAAGTTGGAAAGATAAGGTGATCTGATCTGGGGTGGGAGGCGGGCAGCAGACTTATACATCAAAAGTGTGTAATTTGGTAATTTACAGGTGTGTGTGCACACATATATGCAGAGATTACATGTGGCTTAAGTGGGTAGGTACTGTACCCCACATCTTGGTACTTTAAGGGCATTTCTGGTGGCGCTGATGGTGGGCATGGCGTTGAGTCAGGTACTGCCCTGGCCCCAGTGCTTCGCTGTGGCTCCTGATGTGTTTGGCCTTTATTCCAGTGTTCCAAAGAGGTGAAATGAAACATTGAGGGGTTGACTTTTCTCAGAAAACAAATATGCCAAGTTATTTGCCTAGCATGGGGCCTTAGGAAGTAGAATTTGGTGCCTAGAGGCTGTTGACAAAGTCCTAAGCAGGAGCATGGAGGTGAGGTCTATGGAGAGCCAGGGCTGGGTGGAATTTGGGGGTCTTGGGTAGGTGTGAAGTAGCTGGGAGAGGAGCCGGAATGAGAGGCTGCTCACTGTGTCTGGCTCCACCCAGTAACTACCTGTAAGGAGATGGGTCTTTGGAGGAACCCGAAGCTCAAATGCTTGTCATGTTTTGCTTCAAATTTCTTATAGGTATACATAGAGAGAGTGAAGAAGGAAATGGCAACCCACTCCAGTATGTCTGCTTGGAGATATCCCATGGACAGAGGAGCCTGGTGGGCCACAGTCCATGGGGTTACAAAAAGTGGGACATGACTGAACGACTAATATTACTATATATAGAGAGTTAAATAGATAGATATAGATACACATAAACGTGCACATATGTGTCTATTTATGCAATATTTAGTGATGTTTATAACATTTTTATACAACATATGATATCATTTATTATTTTATGCTCCAGAATGTGGTTGACCATGAATGAGCTTTGGTTTCCTGATATGTAATTTCTGACTAATGACTTCAAATGCCTTTCTAAACCTAGGGCTAGCTTCATTAAAAAGAAGGGGGGGGGGGGGAAATTCCCTGGTGGCCCTGTGGTTAACGCTGAGCTTCCACTGCAGGGGACATGGGTTCAATTCCTGGTTAGCGAACTAAGATCCCACATGCTGTGTGGCATGGCCAAAAGAAAAAAAGAGTTTTAGGAGGACTACTTTATGTATACGTGGGTTTAATTTTACATGTGTGAGTTTTCTGCTTGGTTCCTTCTTCATTTTTTGGAATTTGTCACTCAGAGGGATTTAACAGTGGAATATACGAGATTGCTCTTAGGGTCAGATTTATCTTTCCCTTGGTTTTAGGACTACTGGTCCTGGGTCAAGATGGGAAAGGGATTAAAAAAAGTTGTAACAAAGGAATTGCTGGTGGTTTCAAAGTTTTAATTATGGGTGTGTATATTTTTTAACTTTCAAAATTTCAAACATATACAAAGAAAATAGTAAAATTGACTCCTATATTTTCATCACTATTTCAGTCATTTTGTGTGTCTTTATTCAAGTCAGATAAGTGCTGGGAAAGTATTGTTAGATTGCTTATTTCTCAGACGCCTGGCCCCATAGTTGTTGAAAATGGAAGGGTCTGAGAGTGGCCCAGACTCTGTCCTGGCAGAGTGAGCCTTGTGGTTTCCAACAGAATTTTTACTCTCATCAGTTTGTAAAAAGAAATCCCAGAGGCCCAGTCTCTGAAGATAGGGCTTTCTTCCTTAGAAACTATAACCCCCTGCCTCAAGCAGTATCCTTGTTATCTGCTGTCATGCAGACAGTCTCCCCACCCACCTCTGCATGGAGTGTAATTTTTTTTCCCTGGCACTCTCTTTGGGCCTAAATGTAGGAAAACACGTCATACCCTTTCTGAAGTTCGAGGCCAGACTATGCTGCTCTGGTCATCTGCTCTCATAGGAGGCCTACCAGCTATTGATTTCATGGACGAGGCGTCTCTTCTTGGCTAGCCCTCAAGATGTCCAGCGGGTGCCTGGCAAAACCCTTTGCTTATTTGTCAGTGAGGACATTCAGGTGGATGAGAAGCCCAGTGGCTACTGAATTGAAGTTCTATAGCAGTCAGGATAAATTGTTTGTAAGTGACAGAAACCAAATTCCTGTTAACTCGAATAAAACTGGAAATGTTTGGCTCATAAATCCAAGGGTAAAGCTGAGCAATCAAGTAAAGGAAGAGCAGGAGTCCAGCATCAGGAGTCCTGGACCCAGAGCCCGCAGTCGCCAGGACTTAATGCCTCTAGTGCTCATCTCTGTTTCTGGATCTCAGCTCCTTTCTTTTTCCCAGTTGACCAGCTTATTCCAGAGGCTGCCAAGAGCTCCTGAGTTTGGCAGCTCATGGATTAAGTCATGGAGAAGGACTGGCATCCAGAAATCTCACTGGCCCTGCTTGGGTCAGCTGTCTACCCCTTGACTGGTTAACTGGCCAAGGAGGGAGATTATGTAAGAATATAGGAAGTCTCGGAATCAGCTGTGTGGAAGGAGCGTATAGGGCAGACAGAGCAGTTAGTGTCTGCTGTTTTCATAAAGGGCAAATTACTCCTTGACAGCCCGTCCCAAACGTCTAGGTGATGGCGCTAGTACGTATGTGGATGGTAGCAGCTTAGCACCTTGGCCGCCAGCTCTCACGGTCAGTCAGTCTGGAGGGAACTGTGGCATTATTGGCTTTCACCTCCTCTTTCTCACTTCATTACTGCTCTGCTGATTAGACATTCCTCCCTCTGTAAGCTGTTGATGGTGTCCTTAGAAAAATCTGCCACTTTTCTCACGTATTCATGGGGGAAAAACCGGACTGCAGACACATGAGGTTGGACAAATGTGCAGTGGCCCAGGACCCTTCCAGTGGGGCAGAGAGAGACGGGAGCCGAGTCCTGGGATGGCACAGACCTGACTGGGCCGCCTCCGGAGGAGAACGACTAGCAGGTGGCCAGAATTAGACTCCAGGACTTCAGCGGAACAGGATGGAACACACAGACTCCCGCCTCTTTCTTCTCAGTGCCATTGTCTAGAGGGCAGGAAATCTTGGAGAGGAGCAGAGTTCAAGGTCAAGATTGCTGGTGCTGCCCACTAATCTGGAAATAAGGAAGTCCCTTGGGATTTCACCTTCCTGAGAAGCCCTGTAATGAAAGACTTGCAGAGAAGGACCTCAGTATTCTTACTTTTCTCCTATCTCTAGCTGTGTAATTTTTCCTCCTCCCCCTGTACAGTAAGCCTCAGTCTGTGCCAACCTGAGGACTCTGGGGCCCTTAGTGTCTCTCATCACAGGGAAGGAGTTGACGAGAGTTATTGCTTAAATCTGCACACCAGGGTTTACTGGTGGACCTCCTCTACAATAGAGACTTTCTTGAGGAATCAGTTTTTCCTCCTGTGTACATAGACATAGTCCTCTCCTTTCTTCTTTTCATGGATCCCATTTCTATAGCCCTGTTGTGTATAGTTCATGATGCATAGCAGGCCCTACTGGTCTGTCCACCTCCATGATAGAAGGAAAATTCCCTTCCCACTCCTTGACCACTCCTCCATCACCAGTAGCCTTCGGGGGTAATGGTGGAAAATGCCACAGCAATCAGGCTAGGTGGAGGAGTACAGAGCTTCATCTCCACTTCTCCTCTCCCTTTTTGATGGAAGAAAAGTGGTCCAATGATGCAGATGGTAGTAGTGAATCCATAAATCAACTCTCACACACTCTGTCTCCCTTCTTCTCAGCTTACTTGATGTCACTGTGGGCCTCTCTTTGGAAAGTCATTAGGGCCTCTTTCGTTTTAAGCTCTGTCAGAGTTATGAGGCCAGGGGATGAGGAATGCCATGCAGTCAGGCGATAGGTAGTGTGGGTGGGCTCTCTTGCCCTTTGATTCCTCAGAGAGAGCCTCTTTCTAGAAGGTCTTGATTATACTTTGATGCTTGCCACATGAAAATGCCCCACATTGGTGCTTATGTGATGTTGAGAATAAAAATAAGAACCAGGCCAATCAGTCTCTAGGGAATGCCATTGCTGGGCTTAAATGTGACCGTGGGTCAAGGACAACACCACAGAGTCCTCTTTGACCTGTCCTCATCTCTCTTCTCTCTTTGTGTTGTAAACACTTAATGTTCCTGCCTACATCTGAAGTAAGTCTGAGTTTCAGGGTCCCTCTGTGGTTTGTTAACATGGGCATGTTTAGGAAGAATCAGATTTTAAAATGAAACTGTTGAGTTGGTATCTGGTTTATCTGTGTAGCTCTCCAGTTGAGCTCTGTTTTCCTCTCTGGTTCTAGGGGTTCTTGTCTTCCTTCCATCTCATCCCCCTACTCAAATGCCAGCTACTTATGTTTATCAGTTAGTTCAGTCGCTCAGTTGTGTCCGACTCTTTGCGACCCCATGAATTGCAGCATGCCAGGCCTCCCTGTCCATCACCAACTCCCGGAGTTCACCCAAACTCATGTCCGTCGAGTCGGTGATGCCATCCAGCCATTT
>NW_011495018.1:28686613-28713090 GCF_000754665.1 Bison bison bison
CCAACACCGCAGTTCAAAGGCATCAATTCTTCGGTGCTCAGCTTTCTTCACAGTCCAACTCTCACATCCATACATGACCACAGGAAAAACCATAGCCTTGACTAGACGAACCTTTGTTGGCAAAGTAATGTCTCTGCTTTTGAATATGCTATCTAGGTTGGTCATAACTTTCCTTCCAAGGAGTAAGCGTCTTTTAGTTTCATGGCTGCAGTCACCATCTGCAGTGATTTTGAAGCCCCCAAAAATAAAGTCAGCCATTGTTTCCAGTGTTTCCCTATCTATTTCCCATGAAGTGATGAGGCCAGATTCCATGATCTTAGTTTTCTGAATGTTGAGCTTTAAGCCAACTTCTTCACTCTCCACTTTCACTTTCATCAAGAGGCTTTTTAGTTCCTCTTCACTTTCTGCCATAAGGGTGGTGTCATCTGCATATCTGAGGTTATTGATATTTCTCCCGGCAATCTTGATTCCATCTTGTGCTTCATCCAGCCCAGTGTTTCTCATGATGTACTCTGCGTAGAAGTTAAATAAGCAGGGTGACAATATACAGCCTTGACATACTCCTTTTCCTGTTTGGAACCAGTCTGTTGTTCCATGTCCAGTTCTAACTGTTGCTTCCTGACCTGCATACAGGTTTCTCAAGAGGCAGGTCAGGTGGTCTGGTATTCCCATCTCTTTCAGAATTTTCCACAGTTTATAGTGATCCACACCATCAAAGGCTTTGGCATAGTCAATAAAGCAGAAATAGATGTTTTTCTGGACCTCTCTTGCTTTTTCGATGATCCAGTGGATGTTGGCAATTTGATCTCTGGTTCCTCTGCCTTTTCGAAAAACAGCTTGAACATCTGGAAGTTCACAGTTCACATATTGCTGAAGCCTGGCTTGGAGAATTTGGAGCATTACTTTACTAGCTTGTGAGATGAGTGCAATTGTGCAGTAGTTTGAGCATTCTTTGGCATTGCCTTTCTTTAGGATTGGAATGAAAACTGACCTTTTCCAGTCCTGTGGCCACTGCTGGGTTTTCCAAATTTGCTGGCACATTGAGTGCAGCACTTTCACAGCATCATCTTTCAGGATTTGAAATAGCTCCACTGGAATTCCATCACCTCCACTAGCTTTGTTCATAATGATGCTTTCTAAGGCCCACTTGACTTCACATTCCGGGATGTCTGGCTCTAGATGAGTGATCACACCATCATGATTATCTCATTAGGAAACTTGAAAAAGCAGCAGAGCTTGTTTGGCCTTAGTCTCCCCAGGAATCACCAGACCACGTGGGCCACCTAAGCCCAGAAGATGTTAGCAGCCTGGTGACCCTGTCCTGGAGAAGGCAATGGCAACCCACTCCAGTACTCTTGCCTGGAAAATCGCATGGATGGAGGAGCCTTGTAGGCTGCAGTCCATGGGGTCGCTAAGAGTCAGACACGACTTCACTTTCACTTTCACTTTTCACTTTCATGCATTGGAGAAGGAAATGGCAACCCACTCCAGTGTTCTTGCCTGGAGAATCCCAAGGACGGCGGAGCCTGGTGGGCTGCCGTCCATAGGATCGCACAGCGTCGGACACAACTGAAGTGACGCAGCAGCAGCAGACCCAGTCCTTGGGCCTGACCACTACCATGATGACAAATGGACTGCCTAGAGGAAAGAGGAAAAAGTGGATCTGTTTTAAAGCTGGAAATAATTCTGTGCTTAGCTAGCCTTAGCACCGTTAGTCATTTGAGTACCTAGTAAGTACGGGGCACTGTGGTGGAGTAAGCCATGGCTTTGACCACTGATAGGCTCCCAGCAGAGTTCAGTAGCTCTCCTGCTTGAAGAAACTGGTTCTTAACCTCTCTACAGAGAAAGTGCTTGTAAAACAGAAGTTTAGGGGGTATATACTATTATATGACAGCAGAGAGGAAACTGTGGAATTCTCATAGGCAACTGTTTCAGGCCTTAATCACTCAGAAGCCCTCCAGGTGAATGGTCCCTGTCAAAGGGCGTCAGCTAGGTTTAGGAAGGAGCCATGGGACTGTGTGGTTTGTGTGGGGTTCAGAATCACATTGAACTCAGGCACCAGCAAGATGCAGTCCTTTCAGGCAACTTCAAAATGAATATTCTTTGTTATCATCCTCCTTTTAATCTCTCATTTCCTATGTTATTTTTTAGATAAGTAATATATAAATATGTTCCATTTGTAAAAAGCTTAAAAATATGTAAATTATAAAATTATATAAAAATATATGAGAATATTAAAAAGGTTCTTTTTCTGTGGCCCTTCCCCTCATTCTTCTCCTTTTTGTAGGAAGTCTGTAGATGTCACTCCAGATCTTTACACAAATACATGGTTTTGCTCAGTTTTAGGCTCACAATATGCATGTATTCTGTAACTTGAATTCTTCCTCTGGGACCCATGTGGCTCAGAGGTCCTTTGATGTCAGAATGCATTCTTTTTACTGCTGCATTGTAATTCAGAAAAATATGGTTGCACCGTTGTTTACTTAGCCATCCTGCTATTGATGAACACTTAGGTTATTTCCAGTGGTTTGCTATTACAAATAGTGCCTCAGGAAGCATCTGTTTACTTGCCTATTTGTGCATATAGTAAGATATTTTTCTAAGGAAGATACTTAGGAATAAAGTTGCTGGATTGAGGGGTAAGTACATTTAAAAGTTTTTGGATGCTGCCTAATTGCCCTCCACTTGGACTGTATCAGATTCAGTTCAGTTCAGTCGCTCAGTCGTGTCCGACTCTTTACATACCCACAAACAGTATATACATATGTATTTCCTCTTATACTTATCAGTACTGGATAATATCAGATTAAAATTTTTTTTTGTTTCTCTGGAGGGTAAAAAATGATATCCAGTTCTGGTAGTGAGTATAGAATAGTGATTAAAAACTGGACTCTGGAGCCCAGCTGGCTGAGATCAAATCACAAGTCTTCCCACCTGCTGGCTATGTGACTTGGTGAGTTACTTAACCTCCCTATTCCTTAATTTCCTCATCTGTGAAAGGGGGATGATAATGGTAGTACATACCTCATAGTGACTTAATTTTTTTGTTCTTATGGAAAATTTCAAAATATGCAAAAGTAGAATAATTAATCAATTCTTGGCCAATTTTGTTTCATCAATATTGCTCACACACTTTGCCCTCCAATATTATTCTGTAGCAAATATCAGGCATATAAGTAAATATTTCAGTGGATAGTCTAAAAGATAGTGATGGTTTTAAAATGTGATTATAATACCATTATCATATCTAGAAAAATATCACCAAAAATGTAGAATGTGGGTTTGTTGGGCTTTTTTGCCACCCTGTCTGGCATGCTGGATCTTTGTTCCTCTAGCCGGGGAAGGAACTCATGCCCCCTGCAGTGGAAGCCTGGAGTCTTAACCACTGGACCCCCAGGGAAGTCCCTGTAGGAATGTTTTGAGGGTTAAATGAATTAATTATATAGTACCTGGTGTGTGGTAAATGCTCTAGGTATTTGCAGCTATTTTTCATTGTTTTCTGATTTGCAAATCTTTGATTACTAGGAGGGTTAACATTACTGCATGGTTTTTTTTGCCAGGTATATTTTTTTTGCTATATATTACTTACTGAAAATTTGTGCTCATTCATCTGTTTTTTCCCTCTATGGTTTATAGAATATCTTTGTATTTTTGGGGTATTAATCTTTTGACTACTACATATATTTGGTAATTCCTTTCAGCCTGTTGTTTACAGTGTCTGCTGTTGGGTAGTTTTTTGTAATTTGGAGATTCGTTCTGTCATCTCTGCCCTATGGCTTCAGAGTTTTGTCTTATGAATGCCTTCACTACTTCGAGATTATAAAACTATTTTCCTATATTTTCTTCTAACACGTTTATGGGTTTTTGTGTAGTTTTTAAAAATGTTTATGTCCTCAATCCATCTGGAATTGATGTCTGCTGTGAGTTAGGGCTCTAATTTTATTTTTGCCAAATGCATGTCCTATGGTTTCTCTACCATTTATTGATTAGTTCATCCTTCATCCACTGCCTTTAAATGCCACATTTAGGATCTGCTGATTCCCTACAAATATATGGGTATGATTCTGGATTCTTTATTCTGATTCATTGATCTAGTTGTCTATTCTAGCACTGATACTTAGTCAAGTGATTTGTTTCTCATTGTTCTTGTAAAAATATTTCTTAGCTCTTCTTGTTTTCTCTTCCCTATGAATTTTAGAATCAACTGATTAAATAAAAAATCTTGTTTGGATGGGACTGTATTGAATTTATGGGCTAATGATGGGAGAACTGACAGTTGGAGACTTCTCATCCAGGAACATGATGTACCTCTCCACTTACTCAGCAATTCTGTGTCCATTAGTAAAGGATATAGTAGAGTTTTTTTAATATGGGGCTGTCTTAGTTTTTTGTTTCTTTTTGTTTCGCTTTTTTTGGTTAGATTTATTCTTGGCTATTTTACAATTTCTTAATTCTTTTTTGCAAATGGATTTCTAATTTCATTTTGTTTGGTGATTGCTGGTGCATAATAGTTTACATCTGTGGGGATTTGCTGTGTGCCATACATTGCTCTAAGCATCTTATCCCATATAATTTTCTCAGTAAGTCCTAATATTTCTGTTTTATTGTTAAAGCAACTGGGCTTTGTAGCACAGTTAGTTGCTCATTCAAGATCCCATGGTTACCAGGTGGGAGAGCCAGCAGTCCTGAGCCCCCACTCCTTTCTCTCTCTCTGTCTCTCTGTCTAATATGTATTTATTTGGCTGTACTGCACCTCAGCTGCGGCTCATGAGATCTTCAGTCTTCATTGTGTGCGAGATCTTTAGTTGCAGCGTGTGAACTCTTAGTTGTGGCATGTGGGATCTAGTTCCCTGACCAGGGACGGAACCCGGCCCCCCGCAGCTGAGTTGTAGAGTCTCAGCCACTGGACCCCCAGGGAGTCCCCACTCTCCCTTCCACTGTCATACACAGTGTGCCATCCACCTCATCCTGCTCTGAAATTGGTTGCAGTACTTTTAGTTGAATCTTTTGGATTTTCTAGGTAGACAGTTTTAGTGTCCACAAATAACGACCATATGTATTTCTTTTTTTTTCATGCCTCTTGTTAGGTACATAGTTTTGTGGATCTATATTCATCATTTCTCAGGAAGTCTGACCCAGTTAGTTTTTCCTTTAGCACTGGAATATAGTGCCATTTCTTCTTGGGGGTGGATGGGAGGCTGTACAGATAGAAAAGAGAGTGTAGAAACGTCTCCAACGTGTCTTGTTAATAAATTCAGTAGATTGAATGTATGTTATTCCATTGTACTGTGAGTCTTTGTTTTTGATGTAGTTAATTTTTTCTGTTAATTCTGCCCTTCCATTGCTCAAGTTTGTAAGTTTCTGTTTCTTGAGTGGAATTGGTGCATTTGGGAAGAGCAGCCTCTATACCTCAAGCCTCCTCTTGTTTAGCCTGGGCCAGGGTCTTATATCCTTGGCCAGGCTGCCCTTTTACCACCGGTTAAAATGGAAAACGAGCATTATGTGTTTCCATAGAGGAATTTCCTCCGTGGGAAAGCAGAAAGCCTGTTCTGTTGCTGTTGTTAGAGTCTTTATTAGGAGGGTGAGCCTGGGGAGCCCCAGCCCCTGGACACTTTGCAGAGCCTGACCTAGGTGGCTTACTTGCACCATCCTATCCGGATGCACATGGGCTGAGAGGGGTCTGAGGTGTGTGTGTGTGAGAGAGAGGAGAGACACACAAGACAGGCAGGCAGATAGACACTGGCTGGGACAGGTGTTCCAGGCCTCTGCCCACAGTGGGAGTCAGGGCCAGTCTTGCTCTCTACTGGCCAGTGCTGAGTTGGGAGAAAGAGGCTAGTGGAGCCCCTCCCTGCTGACCTGCGGCTTTCTGTCCTAACCTTGGGCTACTGATCAGTTCCACAGCTTCAGCCCAAGGTGTGCCAGGGCTGCCACTGCTGACACCTGTTTAAGCAGGCAGCTCATTATCGGGTCCACTTGTCTTTGGCCATGAGTCAGTGGGCAGGAATGTTTGGTTATGTTGTGTTTTCTCTTATAAAATGTAAATAATATACTTTTCCCTTTAAAAAGTAGCACATACTCATTAAAGAAGATTTATAAAATAAAATTTAAAAGAAGAAAGAATTGCTAATTACTCTGTTGCCCATGTGCAGTCACTTGAAGCATTTTAGTGAGTTTCATTCTACTCCTTCCTTTTCTAGTCACAGGCTGTTTTTCTAAAAGTTGAAGTATAACACTATATTAGTTTCACATATACTACATAATGGTTTGATACTAGAATGCAATGCAAAATGATCTCTATCATAAGTCTAGTTACCATGCATCACCTTACATAGTTACGATTATTTTTTTCTTGATGAGAATTTTTAAGATTTACTCTCTTAGCAACTTTCAGATATGCCACACAGTATTATTAACTGTAGCCATCATGCTGTTTATTACATCCTCATACTTTATCTATTTTATAACTGGAAGTTTGTACCTTTTGACTCCCTTGTTCCATTTCTCCTGTCCCCTACCTCCTCCCCTTTGGCAACTACCAGTCTGTTCTTTGTATCTGTGAACTTGGTTTTTCATTTGTTTTGTTTTGATTCATTTTGTTCTTTCTTATATTGCACATATAAGTGAAATCATATAGTATTAGTCTTTCTCTGTCTTACCTGTGTCACTTAGCCTAATGCCTTAAGGCCTGTCTGTATCACAAATGGCAAGTGGGTGTGAGTCGCTCAGTCATGTCTGACTCTTTGGAACCCTATGGACTCTAGCCTCTCAGGCTCCTCTGCCCATGGTATTCTCCAGGCAAGAATACTAGAGTAAGTTGCCATGCCCTCTTCCCAGTCCCAGGGGATCTTCCCAATCCAGGGATCAAACCTGGGTCTCTTGCATTGCAGGCAGATTCTTTACCATCTGAACCACCAGGGAAGCCTCAAATGGTAAGATTCCATACTTTTTTCTGACTGAGTGGTATTCCATTGTATATATGCACACCACATCTTTTTATCCATTCATCCACCAGTGCACACTTAGGTTGTTTCCATATCTTGGCTATTTTAAATAAGGCTCCAGTGAGCATGGGGGTGCATGTATCTTTTCAAATTATTATTATTTTTAAAAAACAAATACTCAGAAGTGGAATTACTTGATCATATGGTAGTTCTTCCTTCAAGCTAGGCTTCAGCAGTACTTGAATTGAGAAATTCCAGATGTACAAGCTGGGTTTAGAAAAGGCAGAGCAACCAGAGATCAAATTGCCAACATTCATTGGATCATAGAGAAAGCAAGGGAATTCCAGAAAAATTTCTACTTCTGTTTCATTGACTACATAAAAGCCTTTCACTGTGTAAATCAAAACAAACTGTGGAAAATTCTTAGAGATGGGAATACCAGACCATCTTGCCTGTCTCCTGAGAAACCTGTATGTGGGTCAAGAAGCAACATTTAGAACCTTACACAGAACAACTGACTGGTTCAAAATTGGGAAAGGAGTATGGCAGGGCTGTATATTGTCACCCTGTTTATTTAAATTATATGCAGAGTGCATCACATGAAATGCCGGGGTGGATGACTCATAAGCTAGAATCAAGATTGCCAGGAAAAAGATCAACAACCTCAGATACGCAGAGGATAACACTCTGATGGCAGAAAGTGAAGAGGAACTAAGGAGCCTCTTGATGAGGGTGAAAGAGGACAGTGAAAGCTGGCTTAAAACTCAACATTTAAAAAAATGAAGATCATGGCATCTGGTCCCATCACTTCATGGCAAATAGAAGGGGAGAAAGTAGAAGCAGTGACAGATTTTCTCTTTTTGGGCTCTAAAATCACTGCGGATGGTGACTGAAGCCATTAAATCAGAAGACATTTCTTTCTTGGAAGGAAAGCTATGGCAAACCTAGATAGCATATTAAAAAGCAAAGACATCACTTTGCCAATGAAGGTCCATATTGTCAAAGCTATAGTTTTCCCAGTAGTCATGTACAGATGTGAGGGTTGGACCATAAGAAGGCTAAGTGCCGAAGAATTGATGCTTTCGAACTGTGGTGTTGGAGAAGACTCTTGAGAGTCCCCTGGACTGCAAGAAGATCAAACCAGTCAATCCTAAAGGAAACCAACCCTGAATATTCAGTGAAAGGACTGATGCTGAAGCTGAAGCTCCAATACTTTGGCCACCTGATGCAAATACTTTTCCACAGGTGCCTCATTGGAAAAGACTGATGCTGGGAAAGATTGAAGGCAAAAGGAGAAGAGGGAGGCAGAGGATGAGATGGTTGGGTGGCATCACCAGTTCAATGGACATGAACTTGGGCAAACTCTGGGAAGTAGTGAGGGACAGGGAGGCCTGGCACGCTACAGTCCGTGGGGTTGCAGAGTCAGACATGACTTAACAACCGAACAACAAATGGTAGTTCTATTTTTCACTTTTTTGAGGAAACTTCACATTGTTTTCCATGGTGGCTGCACCAATTTACATTCCCACCAACAGTGCATGAGGGTTTCCTTTTCTTCACACCCTCTCCAGCAGTGGCTATCTCTTGTCTTTTTGATGACAGCCTTTCTAACAGATGTGAAGTGATATCTCATTGTGGTTTGGATTTGGATTTTTCCTGATGATTAACAATGTTTAGAATCTTTTGATGTGCCTGCTAGCTATCTCTATGCCTTCTTTGGAAAAATGTTCGGGTCCTCTGCCCATTTTCTAATCAGATTGTTTGGCTTTCTGCAGGGGAGTTGTGTGAGTTCTTTATATATTTTGGTTATTAGCCCCTTATTGGATATATGCTTTGCAAATACATTCTGCCATTCATTAGGTTGCCTTTACATCTTGTTGATGATTTCCTTTCTTTTGCAAAAGTCTCTTAGCTTGATGAGCTCCCACTTGTTTATTTTTGCTTTTGTTGCTTTTGTTTTGGAGTCTCATACAAAAAATCATTGCCAGGAGTGGTGTCACTACTAGGTTTTCTTTTTAGGAGTTTTATGGTTTCAGGTCTTACATTCAAATCTTTAATCCATTTTGAGTTAATTTTTGTGTACAGTATAAGATAGTTGTTTCATTCTTTGGCAAGTGGCTATCCAATTTTCTCAACACTGTTTATTGAAGAGACTGACCGTTCTCCCATTGTGTATGCTTGCCTCTTTTGTAGTTAAAAATAATTAATTATTCTTTAGTTCGATCAACAAAGTTGTATTTAACTTCCCCACTCAGCTATTTTAAAATAGTTCCATTAATGCTGCTTGTACCCTACTTTCTTTTTCTTATAAAACATCTTGTCTATATTCTTTGGGAATATCATTTTAAATGTCTGTTTAATATTACATTAAGTAGATAGACCAGCATTTATTCAACATATTTTTGGTCTTGACCCCTTGAAGACAAGGCACATCCTTCTTTCCCTGTTAATCCATTTTGGTTCAATCACCCAT
The DNA here is from genome assembly GCF_000754665.1 of Bison bison bison. Classification (NCBI taxonomy): domain Eukaryota; kingdom Metazoa; phylum Chordata; class Mammalia; order Artiodactyla; family Bovidae; genus Bison; species Bison bison. The sequence goes on from NW_011495018.1 coordinate 28,696,028, forward strand.
GAAGTTGGGCTAACCTTCTTTTGAATTTTTGTTTTCTGTCTGAAGCATCTCTTTGAGGTAATGGTATGCCAGATGCTATGTGAAATGGACCTTCTTTTTATTTGCCTTAAACTTTACTCATTCAAGTTTCAGAGAGGCATCTTGGTCTTGTTATCCTTTAGTTTGGTGAACGAAGTTGTGTTTACCTTCTCCTCTGTGGTTAAGCTTTAGTTCTGGGCACTCCCTCCCCAGCCTTGATAGGCAGGCACTGCTATAGATGGTAGGCCCCACATTGTGCTTCTGACCCCATCACTGATGGGACACTCAGCCTTCTGGTCTGTAGAGAGCATTCAGGTGTATGTACCCCCACTGCAAGGTGGATGTTTGCTGATGAGAACAAGATTTCTTTGTCTCTCTTTTTTGTTCCTTCCCAAATAACATCTATTTCCCTTCCCCTGGGGTGCCCTGTTGACTGGATCTTGGGAACTGGCTGCCTCATCCTTCACCTGCCCAGGACTGTGTCTCTCCTCTTCCTGACTTCTGTTGACCTCCTGTTCCCACTCCGCTGGTCCCTCCCTCACAGTGCTGTCACTGCACTTCTGCCTCTGGCCTAGCCTCACCCGATGAGTTTGTGTGACCTTCGCACTGCATTCATGCTTTGGGACTTAGCCGCTATAATGATGTCCATGGCGCAGGTTAGCAGATGGCGGCAGCAGCAATGAGACCTGACATGTTCTAATGACTCTCTTCTTCCCACCCTTGCTGGCCGAGCTGATGGAGGGGCAGGGGTTTCCTTGAGGCGTTTTAGGAGGGGGCCAAGGGAAATCGGGGGGCACCCAGGTGCCGATGAAGCCTGTGACCTTTGCTGCTATAATATCAGTGTTTCACAAGCAGGGCGGTTCGGGAGCCCACTTGCAGCCCATCAAAAATTGATTTAATTGCAATTTTTCCTCCAATTAGGAGCACTGGAGCCTGACTAATTGGAGTAATAGAGAGTAATAAGGCTCAGATAAAAAGCCTTCCTCGGCGGCCTTTGTATCTCGTGTCAGTGCCTGTCAGAGGTCAGAGAGCTTGCATATTCTATTAGGCAGCCCGGCCTTCATTTGTACAAATTAGTTTACCCAACAGTAATTAAAATGCCAATGCGGGTTGAAGAGAACTGAATACACTTGATGGGCATGTTGGTGAATGATGTGACAGCTCTGGTGGCCTCCCTTGCCAAAGTGTGTCAGCCCAGCTCAGAGGCGGCTGGGGCCTGGGCCAGCTGGGCAGCTCCAGGCCAGCCACGGGGCACAGCTGCCGAGCACACCCTTCTGCTGCCCCTCCTCAGAGCCCCTCCATCGCTCCTTTCTTCTCCCAGGTGGAGTCATTTGTTCACTTGTCCATTCGTTCATTCAATAAGCATTTGAGTTGTCAGTATGTGGCAGGCATTATACTAGGTGCTGGGGAAAGAACTTATGGGGCACAGGGTGTAAAATCACTTGGGCTCTGGAATTAAGACTGCTGCTGCTGCTGCTGCTGCTGCGGGTTCAAATTCTAGTCCCACTGGTTGCTCCATGTGTGAGCAAGATCAAGGTTGTTACTTCTCTGTGTCTCAGTGTCCTCGTCTGTCAGACATGAGGGAGTAGACAGAGTAGTGCTTTGGAGACTTTGTTTGCAGACTCTAGCACACAGAAAGTGCTCAGTCACTTCGTAGGGTAGTGAAGAGGGTCCAAACAAAGGCAGAGGCAGCATGTATATACCTTCTTTTCACCCTGCCCACACCTGACTGATTTTCCTTCATACTTTCCTCTCCTCTGTTATGTATCTTTGTTATTTTCTATTCCTCAACTTGACTACCAGAACTCCCAACTCTCTTGGTCTCTCTGATGTGAGGGCTCTTATGTCTTCTTCTTGGGCCTATGGATGATCTCTGTGAGGCCAGGTTTTCCTAAGTTGGGACCAGGGGGCCAGTAAGGTAGCTTGGGCATCTGGGCAGGGTGAGACTTTGTAGAGTGGATGAGAAATTGTAGAAGGCTAGCTTCTGATAAGGACTTTCTGGTCCAAAAAGAGAAGAGTTTGTGGAGTCAGAATGACTTTTAGACCCTCAGGGTGAGAGAGTGTATGCATTTGTGTAAGAGCATGTGTGTGTGTGTGTGTGCTGACATTTTTAGGTATTGCTGGTTATTGTTACTGCTCAGTTGCTAAGTCGTGTCTGCCTCTTTGTGACCCAATGGACTGTAGCATGCCAGGCTTCCCTGTCCATCACTATCTCCTGGAGTTTTCTCAGATTCATGTCCATTGAGTTGGTGATGCTGTCTAACCATGTCATCCTCTGCTGGCCTCTTCTCCTTTTGCTTTCAATCTTTCCCAGCATTAGGGTCTTTTCCATTGAGTCGGCTCTTCACATCAGGTGGCCAAAGTATTGGAGCTTCAGAATCAGTCCTTCCAGTGAATATTCAGGATTGATTTCCTTTAAGATTGACTGGTTTGATCTTGCAGTCCAAGGGACTCTCAAGAGTTTTCTCCAGCACCACAATTGAAAGCCATCAATCTTTGGCACTCAGCCTTCTTTATGCTCCAACTCTTAAATCCATACATGACTACTGGAAAAACCACAGCTTTGACTATATGAACCTTCGTTGGCAAAGTGATGTCTTTGCTTTTTAATATGCTGTCTAGGTTTATCATAGCTTTCCTTCCAAGGAGCAAGCGTCTTCTAATTTCATGGCTACAATCACTGTCTGCAGTGATTTTGGAGTCCGAGAAAATAAAATCTGTCAACTGTTTCCACTTTTTCTCCATCTATTTACCATGAATTGATGGGACCAGATGTCATGAACTTAGTCTTTTGAATGTTGAGTTTTAAGCCAGCTTTTTCACTGTGCTCTTTTACCCTCATCAAGAGGCTCTTTAGTTCTTCACTTTCTGCCATTACAGTGGTATCATCTGCATATCCGAGGTTGTTGGTATTTTTGCAGGCAATCTTGATTCCACCTTGTGAGTCATCCAGCCCGGCATTTTGCATTATGTACTCTGCATATAATTTAATAAACAGAGTGACAATATATAGCTTTGTCAATGCTCCTTTCTTCTCATCTGTTATCTGGTTGTGCTTCACTGTACAACTTCACTGTACCAACACTGTGTCGTGTGTTATTCAGGTCTGAGCTTGCAGATTTGGGAATTAATCCTCTAAGAAGCAGAAGGACCCCCTTCACAGCTCCTATGACTAGCTTCCTCTGCTGTGTTGTCTATGAACTCTGGAAGGCCCTTTCAGTTGAAGTCTGTAGATTTGTTTTGGGCATCTCTTTGGTACCAGACACTGTGCTGGGCACTGGAATACACAAGAGCCACCAGACAGTCCATGATCTCAAAAAGAAGATGAGAAGACAACCCCTCAAATGCCATTTGTCTCGTGCAGGCAAGATCAGGGTGTGGCAGGACTTAAGAGGAAGGCCTGTCAGGCTACTGAGCAGCCAGCAGATCCTGCTTCTGCCTGTTGAGTAGGGCTGACCGTCCCTGTCCCTCAGGGGGCTGACAGTCCCTGTGGTTTGGATGTGAATCTTGGTGAACGTTCCAAGCGGGACCTGGCTCCAAATCTGCTTAACTGCTGCTTACATGGTTGTTTTTGTTTTGTTTTGACTGAGTGTTAAATTTGATTAAACTCTTCAGATCAGATCAGATCAGTCGCCTTAGGCCCTCATAAATGCCAGAGGGACTCTCTACTCTCCCTCCTGTATCTGCTTCCTGCTTTACATGGTTAAACAAGGGAAAAGGGCAGCTTTTGGAAAGAAATGTTCACAGTTGTTATATCCAGGCAATTAAGAAAGATCCTTATGGGCATGAAGGTGAGAGGCATTCCTCCTGGAGGCAAAGGGTGAGGGTCAGGGGTGGGTGGGCAGGAACAGAGGACAGGAATCCAGGGGCAGGGGTTCCCATCGCTGCTGGGAAGTCAGAGCTGTGGAGGCGCCTCCCCTCTTTCTCCATTGACTGACCTTGATGCTAATTTAGGCCTGTGGCCAGTCAGAGGTCTGCCACAGGCCTCCTTAAGAGTCTGTGTGTCTGTGCTGGTGCCCCTCACCTGGCTCCCTACTTCTCAAGTCTGGAGAGCCCTATTGCCTGCATGAATGATTTCTAAGGGCTATTATGTTTCCAACCCAAGGTAATTAGCTTTACCAGTTATTACTGGATTGCCCTCAAGAGAAAAATGTTGGTGGGAGAGGGAAGTGAGGATAACACCTCCTGGCTTTGTAGTTTGGGGCTTCAGTGTCCAGTGGCTGCATACCAGGCTGGGTGTCACCTGGAGCATGACAGAGTGACTGTTTTAGAATACCATTCTAGTTTAGTGGCTACTGGCATGCCTATAGGTTGATAGGAGGCTGGGAAGACTGAGCATGTCCCTAGAGAAGTCTTGATTTGAGGCATGGATGCTCCAGGGTGGTTTATGTGGCCTTTTTGTCTGCCTTGGGTTGAAACATAAACCCCTGCCCTGCAATTTTGATTGTAAATCAGTGGCTTGCCCAGTGCCTGCCCTAACATCTCCTCTATCAGCAACTAGCAGGCCAACCCCCCACCAAGCCAAAGCCATCGGCTTCTCAGAGCCCCAACTGCGGAAATCCATCTCCCCACTGACATGCTTAGGATCAGAGAGCCACAGGTGCTGGGCAGGGCCAGGGCCGATAGGCTGCTGCCCCACAGTGCTAACGTGTCATTAATATGTCCAGGCCCTCCCCCCAAGCCCAGACATGTAGGGACTTGGCCCTTCCCTGCCCCAGGGCTCCTGAGTGACATAACTGCTTTCAGCTCTCTTGTTCCAGTTTAGATTTTCAAGCCCAGTGTTCCTACAGGCTCCCCCTCCCAACACCTTCCAAATCCTCTGACAAAGGAGTGGTCTGGCACATGGGTTCAAGTTCTAGTCCTAGGACTGTGGCCAGCCTGGCTCATTGAATGGATTCTTCTCACTGGGTTTGGGCCTCCACTTAAAATGAAACTGCAGATTATATATGTTGAACTTTTTAGGGGTTTAAGAGAGGCTCTTAAATATGGGCAATATGGTCAGAGTGTTCCTTCTCTCTCGCCTCTTGGCAGTGTCTGTCATTGTCCTCTAAACTCTGACTTTCATCCCACTCCCACAGCAGTACTGACTGCCTAGGCCCTCACACTCCCTGCTCTCCCACCCTCACCTTTTCATGCCATCACCTGCCTTTCATCATTGGCCTCTTCTAACTTTGGTGCCTTTATGCCTGCCCTGTGCTTGTATCATGTTGCCATATTCCCCAGCTCTTACAACCTTCAGTAAAGCCGCCCAGCCTCCCTCACCGCTGACCAGGGTAGCAGCTTCCAGCGCCCAACAACCTGTTATGGGGAGAAGTTGGTGTTCATACAACTGAAGACCAACAGGCTTGCTCTCCCTTGGCCTCAGTTGCAAATCTAGAGATCCATTCTTATGCTGCCATTGAACCCGTGGGTCCTCTGGCCAAGCAGCTCTGGGAGGTTACAGCCGTCACTCTAATTCCATATGGTTTCCCACAACTTCTCTGATGGCTCTCCTGGCTGCTTCTCTCAGCTTGGCTTAACCTCATGGTACCCTGGAGAATGAGCACAGCACTTCCAATTGTGTAGCCATTTCCGCCACAAGTTCTGACAAGCCAGACCTGACTCTGCTCTCCTTTTGTTTGGCAGCTCCTTTGTGACAGGGACGGCTTGTTGTGGGCACTTCTCACCCTTAAGAATCTGGGACCTCAACAGGTAAGAGATTCCTGAGCCCACCATGGCTTCCAGGGTGGGTGGGGCTGGAACAGCTGGGAGGCCAAGGAAAGAGCTGCCCAAGCCAGCCCATTTCAGTTGCCTGAGTGGTCCAGGAGGAGGTTGAAAGTAATTTAAAAAAACTGAGAACGTGTGCCCACACAAAAGCCTATATACAAATGTTCAATAGCTTGATCCTCAACAGTCAAAAAACAGAACAGCCCAAATGTTCTTCAGTGGGTGAATGCTGACTGATGGGGAAAGAAAGTTTGGTATATGCATGCCAGAGAACACTACTGAGCAAGAAGGACAAGAACAGTACTGACACATGCAGTGACTTCTGCGACTCTCAAGGGAATTACGCAGCATAAAGGGAAAAACCTCCAAAGTCCGCACAACCCGACTGGCTCCACTGTGTCACCTTCTCACATAAGATCAATTGTTAGCTTATGGAAACTGTTGAAGTAATTTATAATAGGTGCCTAATTTCATGTAGAACTTATGATAACAGTTAGGATTTATGATACTTCTCTAAGGAGTGCCTTACTGTGTGGCTATAAAAAATTTTATCTATCCTTAGAGATGATTTTTCTAAAAGAAATTTTGGAAGTGCCCACAGATCCTTAAGAAGAACAATAAAGAACAGTTAAAATACACCTAGGTTTTATTTACAATTCTCTGCCTTGGCAGGCTTGACACATTCCCATCTGATTACCTGCTATTCTGTGTTTTTTTTTTTTTTTTAACTTTTCATTATTTTAGATTAATAGGAAGTTACAAAAGTAGGAAGGCAAGGTACCTGTGTAACATCTTATATAATATCAAACCTAGCAAGTTGGTAGGTACAGTTGGTACAGTCTACAGACCTTTAACTGATTCTACTTATTTTGTGTATATAAATTTCTTTGCAGTTTTATCCCATGTGTAGAATCATGTGACTACTGCCCCAATAAAGATACAGAACTGTGCTGTTCATTAGCACAAAGACCCCTCCTATACACCTTCATAGCTGCACCCATCCTCTGCCCCTCCCTCTTGCTCCTAATCTCTGGCAAACCACTTAGGTGTTCTTCATCTCTGTAATTTCGTTATTTTGAAGGTATTATATAAATGAAATAATGTATGTAGTATATACGTAATATGTAATCTTTGGAGGTTTTTCCCTTTATGCTGCGTAATTCCCTTGAGTCACAGAAGTTGCTGCGTGTGTCAGTACTGCTCTCGTCCTTCTTGCTCAGTAGTGTTCTCTGGCATGCATATACCAAACTTTCTTTCCCCATCAGTCAGCATTCACCCATTGAAGAACATTTGGGCTGTTCTGTTTCTTGACTGTTGCGGATCAAACTATTGTGTATAGGCTTTTGTGTGGGCACATGTTCTCAGTTTTTTTAATTACTGCCTGGGAATACAATTGCTGGGTCATTTGGTAAGTATGTGCTTAGTTTTTTTACCTGCCAGCCTGTTTTCAGTATCTTACCACTTTATGTTCTGACTCCAGTATCTGAGAGATCTAGTTTCTGCACGTTTCCAACAGCATCTGGTAGTGTCACTAGTTTTTATTTGAATTATTTTAATGGATGTGTTACTTGTGGTTTTGATTCAAATTTCCCTAGTAGCTAATGCTGTTGAACATCTTTTCATGTGCTAATTTGCCCTCTATAGATTCTCTTTGGTAAAATGTCTGCTCATGTTTGCCTATCTCTGACTAGATAGTTTGCTTTTTCACTGACGAAGTCACAGAGATAGGCATTTCTGCTGAAAGTCAGTTTTATTTAGTCACGTTGTTGGGTATGCTTGGCATCAGTACTGACCCAGGCCTGGGATGGTAGACGAGCTGGGGCAGTGAGGGTGTGCACCACCCCACTGTGGTCCAGCTGTATCCTGAAGGCTGAGTAACCTTTGAATGGTCTCTTCTGCCTGTGGTTGCCGTGGTGGGGGTATGTTGGGGCACAGATTAGTGGTCAGAATGGAGTTCTAAGGCACCAGCTCCTTCAACAGCATTCTCGTATGAAACCCCTAGACCTCACTAATACTAAACACTGGCCTTTATAGAACCCAGAAAGGACCCAAGTGAGAATGGGTACAAGACAGCTATGGCCTCAGTTCTCACTGGAGCCAGACAGCAAATAGCCACTGCACCCTCTGGCCAGCCTGAGGCTAGGCTGCCCTGGGCATTGCTTGGCTTCACCTGCCTTCTCTCTGGCTCCCAGACTCCTCTCCTCACCACTGAGGAGCCAGGCCTCACTTAAACACCTCGTCCGTCCTCAGGGAAGCTTGAGGACCAGTGGTGCAGGGACTGAAGGGGAATATGCCCTGATGGAGGCATCCACTTTTGGTGGGAGGAAATGGATGGACAGGACAACTGTCTGTAGCTTCTTTCCCAAAGAAGCCCAAGCAGATAATAAAGCCATGTAGAAAATAGGATTAAGGTAATGAACAGGCAGGACAGAGTTTGATCTTTCAATAACAGCAAAGCCTGACTGACAGGCCAATCTGGAAGGTGGAGCAGCATCGAAGGCAGGACTCGGTGGCGGGGCGGTGCTCAGTGCTGGGTGGATTCTTTGCTTTTAACCTGTCACCACTGAAACCTGAGGAGGGCCGGGATTTTCTTTTATGTGTGTGCTCAGCCTGGGGGGAGGAGCACTGGAGGGCAGTTTTGCTCAGAGCATGGCCCCTCCAGAGGCTGCCCTTAGGGTGGTGGTGGGGGCTGGGACACACCTCAGAGGCATAGGCACCTGCTGGGCACCAGCGTGCCCTCATCCATCTGTGCCTCAGGAATGGGTCCTCAGGCAGCCTAGGCTGCTTTTCAGTGTCTGAGGACCTCTTTCAATGTCATCATGGCTCCCTCAAGCCCTCTGTGCCTCAGGATTCCTAGAGCCTCTGTTCTCCCTCTGAGGGCACGAGGAAGCGAGGTGCTAGCTGGAGCATACTGGTCTGAGAGCAGCTGTGGGCACCACGACATTGCCTGGATGGCAGGGAGCTTGGCTGTCCCCAACTCTTCTTCCTCTCCTGCCTCTCTCTCAGAGCTGTGGACCGTGGGCTGGGCCCAGCGGCAGGGGACTTCTAACCTGTGTAAACCAGATGGGAAGAAAGATAAGAGTCCTTCCCCCAGTTTGGATGTGCTGGCGTGTTCCTGTTTCCAAGGGTTGATGGTGTTCAGGCCATCCCTGGCCCCCAGGAGCTGTATCTTGACCCTGCCACTCACCCGCCACTGAGGTATCCCTAGTTAGGCCCTGCGGAACTGTGCCAAAGTCATCCTGTTCCTGACCTTGAGTCTGGAGAAATGAAGGCCCATGTAGTGTTCTCTGTCTGCATTTGCTAAGGGCCCTTGGCTCTGCCCCAGGAATGGTGGTGTCTGTGTGGGGCACACCTCCTGCTGCTGGAAGACCCTGGGGTGGGTGGGGGTTCTGATTGGCCTGACATCACACACACAGCTTCCCCTGGCTCTGTCCTTACCAAGGTGCATTTGAGCTGGATCTAGCCTTGGTGCCCTGAGATGAGGCAGTGGGGACGTGGGCACCAGGATGGAGAGGCCTGAGGTCTCACTCGGCTCTGGAGATTTCCCAGGGGGCCAGCTGTAGCTCCAAGCCAGCCAGGAACTGCTGGGTAAGGAAGAAAGGAGGGGTGGGTTTTGGTGCCTTGGCTCCTCCTAGGGTATTGAGGGTTTGAGTCCTTGGCTAGGTAGTGCACTGCTCAGTATGTGTGTGACTCACACCCCTGCATAATCCCACCTCATCTCCCCTTCCCCTTCTGGCCAGCATCATCCCTGGTGCCCCATGACTCCTCCATTTCCATCCTAAAGCCCCTAAGTCTCCTCTTTCTCAACAGAGGCAGGGGCAGAGAAGCTTCTCACATATTCTGACAGACACCATGTATTTTTCCCTTGGGCTTCTGCTCTACTACCTGACCCCTGTGCCTGAAATACCCCCTCTCTGCCTACTGAAACACTGCTCGTTCTTTAGCATGAATAGACCTCTACCACGAGGCACTCCCTGATCCTCACCCCTGTGGCTGGAGATGGTGACCCTTAGAGCATTCATGGGGTCACCCTGTGGGCCACCACGTGGCCTGGAACTTATCTTGGAACCCTGGACCGAACATGGGAGATACATGTCACGGCATCCTACAGCATTGGAATGACAAAGGGTGCCCGGCTACACCCCTTTCTGTCTGCAGAAAAAACTGGGGTCCTGACTTCAGGCTGGGCCACTCTCAGGGCACTGTTAGTGCCCATCCCGCCCAGGTGTGGATTTGTCTCTGCCCCTGACCCTCCACCTGGGGCGGGGGGCCTGGTCCTCAGTCAGGGTGATTATGGGAATTGCCCCTCTTTAAGTATGTGCCTTCTCCTTTGAAAGTATTACTGACAGCTTTTTTCATTTTCTTTTTTCTTTACCTCTTTAAGGAACCCTGTAATTTCTTTCTCTTTCTTTCTTTTTCCCCCCACCCCTTTCCTTTTTCTTTCTTGTCCCCTCTGTCCCCCTGAACTCTTTGAAATTGGCTCTCTGCCTGCTGACACCAAACTGATACTTTGCGTTTCACTTCTCCTTATCCCTTTATGGCAACAGATGTTGAAATTTTGTATCCTTTTATCTGCCCGGCTGCCCCTTCCTGTAATTATGGTCCTCTTGTTAGCAGTACAAAGTGGGCTGCCTGGCTGCCTGGCCTTTGAGCCATTGTGTCTGAACACGTGTGCGCAGGCGGGTGCTGGAGTTGTGCACGCGCACACACGTGCATGTGAGGGGCCTGTGCTTGGAAAGGGCCCTTCCCGCTCACTGGACAGGGCTGGGGCCGGCGAAGCCTTAGTGGGCTTCTCCTGGTCTCCACGGTTCTATCTGGGACCTCGGTTACAGAACTGAGGTTGCCTCCTAAAGTCTCTCACCCTCCTCACCAGAGGGCTGGACAAGGACGGCCACTCCTGCCCCTCACCCTCCAGCAGTGAGCGCCTGGAGGCCCGCGGTGGTCAGCTTATTCCCCTCACATACCCACACCTCCCGCCAAAGCAGGTGGCCCAGGCCTGCACCTCTGCAGTTGCTGGTCCTTCACCTGTGCCATCTCCCACCTTCTGTCCCTGCCGGTCACTCACTGCAGAAATGTCCTTTTATAAGTCCCCTTAGTAAACTCCCTTTTATCTCTCTCCTGGTACCAGCCAAGCCACCCCCTGTATTGTCAGTCGGGTAGATGAGACTTGTTTCCCTCCATGGAGGAAGGGACCATGTCCCTCCCTGCCCAAGTCTCAGCTCACACCTCCCTGCAGTCTCCATTAGGCACAATGACTTGTGTACAGAAGGCGCTTAGTAAATGACTATTGATCAAAGAAAGGAAGAGGAGAGGGTGGAAAGAAAGGAGGGCACACTGTCCTATTTTCTCAGTGACCATGTTAGGCCCAGCTTGTATTACACCTTCAGGGGAAGCGAAGATAAGGTAGACTGTCACTCTTCCATCCTTTCGTTTCAGAAGCCATTGTTTTATTTTTGTGGTTGCACATACTGGGTGAGGTATCCTCACACCCAAACAGATGCAGGAATTAACACCCACAGAACCTCCAAGGACCTGTGTTCTGTCTAGTCAAAGCTATGGTTTTTCCAGTAGTCATATATGGATGTGAGAGTTGGACTATAAAGAAAGCTGAGTGCCAAGAACTGATGCTTTTGAACTGTGGTGTTGGAGAAAACTCTTGAGAGTCCCTTGGACTGCAAGGAGATCAAACCAGTCCATCCTAAAGGAAATCAGTCCTGGGTGTTCATTGGAAGGACTGTTGCTGAAGCTGAAACTCCAATACTTTGGCCACCTGATGCGAAAAACTGACTCATTGGAAAAGACCCTGATGCTGGGAAAGATTGAAGGCAGAAGGGGACGACAGAGGATAAGATGGTTGGGTGGCATCACCGACTCAATGGACATGAGTTTGAGTGAAGTTCGGGAGTTGGTGATGGACAGGGAGGCCTGGCGTGCTGCAGTCCATGGGGTCGTAAAGAGTCGGACACGACTGAGCGACTGAACTGAACTGAATGGCGTGGGGGCCACGGGCATTCTTACATGTGGGTGAGGCAGTAGAGCCTGGGTGTCTTATCTCAGGGTGGTCAGCACAGGAGGACTTTGTATGGGTCACCAGGGAGGTGTGTGGAGGCGGGGTGAGGGAGAACACGGGGTGAGGCGGGGCACCTGGCTCCCTGGCCTGTAGGGCCCCGCCTGGGGTGGGGGGCTTCCAGGGACTGCCTCCCTGTGTCCAACTCTGGCCTGGTGCTCAGGGCCTCGCCCAGACAGGGCATCCGGTCTTCAAGGCTAGTAACTACTTCCAGTCAGCTGTCCAACAAAGATGGTGATGGGGGTGGTGGTGCTATTAGTGCCTTATTTAAATTTTTTCCTCCCTGTCAGGAAGTTCCTATGGTCCCACTTCCCTCCAGCTTCAGTGGAGCTGCCTGGGCAGCAGGGTAGGTAGGGCCCTCACCTGAGCCCCGCCACCTCAAAGTCTGGGATCCAGCCATACTCTGCTGTTTTTCCTACCCAGGTACTCTGGGGCTCCTCTGGGAAGCTGCAGACAGCCCAGCCTGGGGAACAGATCTCCTTCAGGCAGCCCTCCCCAGCCTGTGTCTCATTCATCAGGCTCACAGGGGCGGCCCCATCTGTCTTTATCTTTCCCTGGATCGAGAGAGAATTGCTGGAGTCAGGCTAGGGGGAGGCTGGGGTAGAGACCCCCCCAGCCTTCAGTGGCTCCTGGCAGCCCTGGCTTTGTGCACAGGAGCGGGAAGGGAAGGACTTTTTGTCTGGTGTCTATAGTGCAGACCTGGCCCTTGCTCCTGTCTTGGCCTGAGGCTCTAAGCGGCAGCCCCTTTCCCACACAAGTGTGCGACAGCCAAGGCTCTGCACCCCTCCCTCACGCCCCCCACAGTGAGAGGCCGAGAGGCATTCTTAACATTCTTTCCAGAGAAAAGGGGTGAAACGTCTGAATTTGGGGGTCACCACGTTATACAAATTGCAATCTAATCGTTTTTACAAGAACACACTTGCAGTAAGAAAAGGAGCCCGGGAGGAGGGGCCCAGGAGACAGACAGCTTGTTTTGTCCCCCTTCCCCCCAAAGTTTGGGGCTATTGTGGTGCTCATCTTGCTCCCTCCACCAGAGCGATTGAGCTAGAGTTTTCTAGTTAAATTGGTCCTGTGGTGGGGGCCACGAAGGGCCCATGGTGCCATTTCTGTTTGTTTTCCCAAATCAAAGCCCCAGCAGGGCTTCTATGGCACCGCTGGGCTGCTATTTGAAGAGACAGGGCCATTTCCCAGAGCCTGGTGTGTCAGTTTATGCTCTGAACTTAACCTCACGGGTACTGCACAACAGAGCCTGGAGCGTCCCAGGCCCAGAGGCAAAAGAAACTGTATCTTTTTATTGGCTCATTTAAAGTGTGTGTGGCCATTTCAGGGAGTCAGAACTAGTGTGGCAGAAACTCCTCAGGCCCTGACCAGGCCAGGCCGGCAAGACAGGGGCTTTTGGGCCTTGTCCTGGTCTCTGGGGGCTGGTGCTCGCTCAGCCTTTGGGTCTCCCCAGAGGGTAGGGTTGGAGAAGGAAATGGCAACCCACTCCAGTGTTCTTGCCTGGAGAATCCCAGGGACGGAGGAGCCTGGTGGGCTGCCGTCTATGGGGTCACACAGAGTTGGACACGACTGAAGCGACTTAGCAGCAGCAGAGGGTAGGGTTATGTGTTTCTTATTGCACAGGCTGGCAACTCGGTGTGGGTGTGGTCATTCTGCTGCCGACCTTCTGTCCACGGGTGCCTGGCTCTCCTTCATTCCGAACCCTGGGACCAGGGGTGGGCAGGTGGAGCCACGCTGGGCTTCATGCCCCCAGTCTCCACTGCCTTTCATCTTCTATTTCAAACAGACAAACATGAAATTACTTCTATAGATTAAAGGGGAGAGCTCCTCAGTCAGTCTTGGAGGCCTCACTAATGGAGGGGGCAGGGCCCCCAAATCTGGGGGGGCAGAACTGTGGAGCAAAGCAGCCTGGACCCAGTGGACGACAGAGACAGAAAGCCCAGGACCCCAGCCCCTCTGACTTGCCCAAGAGTGGTGCCTCATGGCTGGCGGGCCTGCTTCGGCACTGAGGTCCGTGATGTCTAGGAGATGCTGATGTGGGGAGAAGGCTTTCTGTCTGAGCCCTCAGCACACAGAGAGGAAGAGCACTTCCCTGGGAAGGAGGCTGGGGGCAGAAGTGCCAACTTAGGGCCTACCCCCACCCTGCCCTGACTGGACAGCAATAGTGCTGCTTGCTGGGGGTCCCCTCACCACTCAGCCTTCACAGGGAAAGGCAGAGTTGGGCAGAAAAGAACCTGCGGCCGCCTCCTTTCCTCCTCCAGGGAAGGTGGCGGCTCCACTGAGGAGAACGGAGGTTGAGGGTCGGGGTCTGTGAGGCGGAAGGACCAGAGCTAAGGCCCACGTTCACACACGTGGCTTCTGGCTGCTTTGGTGAAACCTGGTTGGCCAAGGCTGGGCTGGTGAGACCACAAAGTCTTCCCCAACCCATGCCGGGCCTCTTACCTGGGTGTCCCTGTGTAGTGTCCACGGCCCAGTTTTTCCTGTCACACCATGCAGGAGAGCCCAGCATGTCCCGAGTGAAGGTGAGGGGTCGGGCCTGGAGCATGCCCCCTTCTTCATTGCCCCCATTCTGAAGAAACTCACCGCTTCTACCCATCCCATAGCCACAGGGATTAGCGGGTATACTTGATGTTGAGGGGTAGTTGCTAGGGCCAGGAGGCCCCCCTAGGTGGTTGCTAGGGGTCTGGCATCAGGGCAAGGGGTCTGCCCACTGCCGCGGTCACGGAGGGAATTACACAGTCACAAAGAAATTGTTCTTCTCAGTAATCTGCTCTTGGCCACCGGGAGGGGCGGCGGGGCAGGCTGGAGCCCAGCAGGCTGGGGGCTGTGATCACAGAGGCGTGCTAGCCCCAGGCCGGGGGCCAGCCGGGCCAGGAACACCAGGGACCGGCCTGCTAAGCTGCTTTCTCAGCGATTTCTCTCCCCAGACACAAAGGTGTTTACTTGTTTTAACATCTCCTGGGACTCCCCTTCTCCCTTTGTGTGGTCTTTATCCCCAATGAGGTTTGAGCCCCAGATTACAGGCAGGAATTAAGGCATTGGACTCAGGCAGCTCAGAACTGCATGACCTGCAGGATCAAGGCATATAAAGTAACCAAATGTGTGTGTGTGAGGGGGCCGACCCCTTCGGCAAGGCCCATTCATTGTCCCAAGGAGGAGTGGCTGGGTGGCGGGTAGCCAGCGTGCAGGTGTGATGGAGAGGCTGCTGATGGCTGACTGAGGCCTCGGCTGGGGGAGGGGCAGGGGCTGGGAACAGGGGAGAGGGCTGGAAGTCCAGGGCATCTCCTCCTTTGGCCCCTTTCCTCCGAGGGTCTTAATTCTGGCTCAGGAAGGAGCCCAGGGACTGATGCCACTTGAAGGTTAAAAGCATGTGTGTGGGCCAAGGCAGGACAACCTCTCATCCCCTGCCCCGCCTCTCTTCCCAGTGGGCAGCTGATGACGCACCTGGGCAGTGACTTTCCCCCAGGGGCTGGGGTGCTGGACGTCATGTACGAGTCCCCTTCCACGCTCCTGTCCTGTGGCTACGACACCTATGTTCGCTACTGGGACCTCCGAGCCAGTGCCCGGTGAGTGTGTGGGGCAGGACAACAGGCGGTGGGAACCCCGCCCCTGTCCTGGTGCCCCAAGGATAGGGACAGAGACCCCATAGCAGGGACTGGGAGAACAGCTGGCAAGGCCAGAGTAAGCTTAGACTCCCTACCTCGGCAGCCCTGGTCCCGTGGCCCAGGAGACTGTAGGCACCAGGCCCCAATAAGAGCCTTGGGAGCCATCAGGGTGCTGTCCTTCAGCATTCTGTCCCAGCTTTCTTGAGGCCTTCCTTGCCTCTGAAATCTGGTGACACACAGCAGCCACGTGATGCACAAAGGAGGCATGAGCCTGCCTGGGGTCAGGGACTTGGTGAGAAAGAGATCTTTACTGAGGAGGCTTTCCCCCATTAAGTTGGTTTTAAAGGAATGTGGTGGTTTGGCATCTTTCTCCCAACCAGAATGGCTTCCTAAGGCCTCTGGGGAAGCTGGGGTGGAGGCGGAGGGCACCCCCAGACACCCCCTGCATCACCTCCTCCTGGACAGGAAGTGTGTCATGGAGTGGGAGGAGCCCCACGACAGCACCCTGTACTGCCTGCAGACGGATGGGAACCACCTGCTGGCCACTGGTTCCTCCTACTACGGTGTCGTGCGACTGTGGGACCGCCGCCAAAGGGCCTGCCTCCATGTAAGTGTCCTGCGCACCGCAGGCAGGCCTCATGGATGCCAGGGCTCGTTACCAGGGTCTGCACTGGGAGTGGGTGTGCCTGGGGAGGGCGGGAGGAAGCCTAGAGTAGCCCCTGTCCCTTGGCACCAGGCCGGGGAATCTTGCATTTGGGCTCCCCCCGCTCCCAGTGGGGATGTTTTTGCCACTCTCGTCCCTCCCCTGCAGGCCTTCCCACTGACGTCGACACCCCTCAGCAGTCCTGTGTACTGCCTGCGCTTCACCACCAGACACCTCTATGCTGCACTGTCCTACAACCTCCGTGTCCTGGACTTTCAAAACCCATGACAAGGCCAACCCAGCCTGTGGGCCAGGGAAGCCAGCTACTCAGGGACCTCTCCTGCCTGGAGGGTTCAGTGATACCTCCTCCCCGGCCTCCCTGTGTTCCTAGACCTGTGACCACAGTGCTCAGGCACCTAAGATAAAGGCTGCTGACTCCTGGGCACTGGGGTTACCCAGGGGTGCAGTCTCTCCCAGGAACCAGTTGGAGAGATGGGACCTACTGCTTCTCAGCTGAGTTAACTCAGCTGGGCCTTGCTTCCCTGTCGGCCAGAGCAAGAATCTGGCCTGGAGACAGAGAGGCCCACCCCTTCTTAGAGCCAGGCCAGCTCAGCACAAGTGTGAGGTGAGGTGCTCCAGGCTTCCCAGGTGGCCCCTTCCCTAGAAGGACGGGGGTGGCTGCCAGTACCCTGTGGTACCAACCTCAACATCAGTCAGACCCCACCTTTGACCAAGGTCTCGGCTGGAGTACTACGGCCTGGTTTTGCTTTGAAACCAAGAAAGGACAAAGGCAATCCCCAAATTCTGAATTCTGAGCCAGCCCAACCTCAGGCTAGCTGTTGAGACATGTTACAACCTTCATTTTTGTAAAAATAAAGCTCGACTCTTCACCAATCTGATTCCTCACTGGTTAGCAAGACCACAGGGAGAAGGAACAATAGACTCAAACTTGGGGCTGGGCATGCCAGGGAAGGGTGAGACCAGCCTCACGGCTCAGTGTCCAAAAGAGCAAAGGTTTCTTCTT
>NW_011495018.1:28713417-28744615 GCF_000754665.1 Bison bison bison
AGGCTAGCGAAGAAGGAAATGTCCTCGCCAGCCCTCCCTGGGGGCAGAAGCACCAGAGGACACGGGGGTAGCACACACAGTGACTCAGAATTGCTTTACTCAGGAGGGAAGACCACGACCTAGGGCTAGGAACGCCCTGAGGCCCAGTTCTTACAAAGCTTAGACAGCTCCTGGGAGGAGAGAGGCTGCCCCTGTGCCAGAAAGGCCCAAGCCCAAAGTCTCACAGGCCTACAGCAAAAGCCTCACCCACCCAGTGTCAGAAGTCAGGCTCAGGCGTCAGCTACTGAGTCTTGCAGTCCCCGTCACTGCTGTGGGCTGTCTTTACCTTCTTCAGTTCCTTCTGCAGCTCTGACTCAGCTACCAGGACCTCCTTTGGCTTCTGGTACTGAGGATGGAGCGAGGAGAAGACATGAATCAATCATATCACCCCTTTCAACACACAGCCTCCACCCAACACACTCAGGGCCCCCTGCCCCATTTCTGGCCAAACCACAAGGCATGTGGGATCTTAGTTCCCCAACCAGGGATTGAATCCATGCCCCCTGCATAGGAAGGCAAAGTCTTAACCACTGGCCCACTAGGGAGATCCTCTTTCTGCTCCCTTTATTCAAAGACGAGGGAATTGAGGCCTACAAGGTTGAATGATTTGCTTAAGGTCACTTGGGGGTACAGGTAGGCTTTTGGACCTTCTAGAGCTCCAGTTCTGTGGATCTCACCCCTCCCCATCACCCTCTACCCAGTTCTAGCTGTGATTTTAAAATCAGTCTCCTGAGCCCTCGCCTGCTCATCCCATTCTGTTGGAGAGGCCTGTTCCCTAGCAAGCATACCCCAGGAGTTGTTGGGGCTGCAACTGAGTAACTGGGAAGTGGGCAAAAGAAGGAGCCTTTCCCTGACACAGTGGCCAAGAAGTCTGAACGGATCTTACAGAGATAATGAGAGTGGAGTTGGCGTGAGCAAAGCTCAGCAAGGATTCATCCAGAGGTAGCTGGTATCTTTCTAGGTCAGGAATGGAGAACTTCTTGTAGTACCTGTGGGGACACCAAGAGGCCGTGAGAACACCCAGCATGGGGACCCCCACAGATGGGCATCAGGCCCTTTAATGCCAAGCTTCTATACAGTCCTCCCCACCCCCCAGCCAAAGAGGAAGAAGGGAAGCCAGTTAGAAGGCCAGTATTTTAGAGCTTAGTGACCCTGGAAAGAAAAGAATGAAAGGCCTTCTGGCCAGTCATAATTCCTTGATTAGACCAGGGGTTAGAGTGACTCATATTTCAAGTTCATCAATCCCAGAGACATGTGGAAGAAGCCTCCCGGGAAACACAACTGGGCCAGGCAAGCGCTACCTCCTCAGCACCCCAAGAAAACAGCTATGTCTGCAAACAAGGACAGAATAAGGACACCTAAGGCTGTCTTCCAGAGCTGGGGACTGACAGTGGCACTTACATGGCACTTTACTGAGGCCCTCTGCTACCTCTCCCTCTTTTAGGGTTAGCCTGACTCCACTTATAGGCAAGAGAGGGAAGTTAATCCACAAGGAGAAATCTCCCTAACAGAACAAGCCGTGTGACTCATCACAGAAGCCCGATCTCTGGGGTTCTGGCCTGCTTTGCTGACCATAAGACCCTACTCCATTTTCACATATCACACATGGTCCCCCTCATCTGCAGGTGCCAGTCCAGAGATTAATGATCCCTTTCAGTTCAGTTCAGTACAGTCGCTCAGTCGTGTCCGACTCTTTGCAACCCCATGAACCACAGCACGCCAGGCCTCCCTGTCCATCACCAACTCCCACAGTCCACCCAAACCCATGTCCATTGAGTCAGTGATGCCATCCAGTCAGCTCATCCTCTTTTGTCCTCTTCTCCTCCTGCCCTCAATCTTTCCCAGCATCAGAGTCTTTTCCAATGCGTCAGCTCTTCACATCAGGTAGCCAAAGTATTGGAGTTTCAGCTTCAACATCAGTCCTTCCAATGAACACCCAGTACTGATCTCCTTTAGGATGGACTGGTTGGATCTCCTTGCAGTCCAAGGGACTCTCAAGAGTCTTCTCCAACACCACAGTTCAAAAGCATCAATTCTTCGGCGCTCAGCTTTCTTCACAGTCCAACTTTCACATCCATACATGACCACTGGAAAAACCATAGCCTTGACTAGATGGACCTTTGTTGACAAAGTAATCTCTCTGCTTTTTAATATGCTGTCTAGGTTGGTCATAACTTTCTTCTAAGAAGTAAGCATCTTTTAATTTCATGGCTGCAGTCACCATCTGCAGTGATTTCGGAGCCCCCCAAAATAAAGTCAACCACTGTTTCCCCATTTATTTGCCATGAACGATCCCTTTAGTTGGGGCGGCGGTGGGGGGGACCCTGGGACTCACCTGGCAGTTTAGTGGTTAAGACTTCGTGCCTCCAATACAGGGGGTGCAGGTTTGATCCCTGGTCAAGGAACTAAGATCCCACATGCAGAGCAGTGCACCCAAAATTAAACAAAAACGACCACCCAGATAGTAACATCCAACCCATAATGTCTGTAACCGGATTTTGCAGGAAATTTGACCTCCTTTACCAAAGAGGAAACTCGGGCTCAGAGAGGTGAATTATCTTGCTTGGTTTCACAGCCAGTTAGTAGGGTCAGATTAAAGTTCCCCAATCCTGGTCTGGAGCTTATTACATTGGAGCACTAAGAATGGCCTCCTCATCTCTAGCAACAGGACCATCTGGCATTTTCCTTGGTGGAAGTGTCACCTAGGCTCTGGCTGGTGGCTGCCAGACCTGTCACCCAGGCATGGCATCAGTGCTGCCACGAGGCTGTGGCCTGCGCAGAGAACACTGCAGACAGGCACAAACACACACAAGTGAGGGCCTGGAGAGGACTGGCTTTTAATACTTCAGAGGGGCCTGGTCCTATGGCAGCTCCCCCCAGTCCACTTCAAAAGCCCTGATGCCCTGGGGACTCAGAGTTGACATCAAGGCAGCATTTCTGCCCTGTTCTCCCTGCTGAAATCCCTTGTTCAGTGAGGACTCTCAGGGCCCCCTCTCCTCCCAGGTTCCTCACTCCCCGCCAAGGTGCTGGGACCCACGGCAGGAAAAGAATGTTTACTTAAAGGCTGACAGTTCAAAAGGAGTGGGGGTTGGGGGATCCTAATGGCACCACAAGTTTGCTTTATTTTCCAAAGCTCTGCCCCAGGGAAAGGCGATCCATCTGCCTGCAGACCGGGGTGGAATGTCGGCCTCATCCTCCTCCTAGCCAGCCCAGGCTGAGGGCTCTTCCTGGGGCCCTTGGTCTGGCCAGCAAAGGTGGCAGACACTGATAATAGGGAGGGAGTCAAAGGTTAAACAGCAGAGATTAGATGAACACAAAGGCTTGTTAGGAAGTGTTAACATCTTCCCTGCAAATATACACAAGCAGCAGAAGCGGGAGAGCAGCAGCCTGGCACACACGGCTCAACTGAACCCAGTGGGCCTGTGTAAGGCCTCGCTGTGCAGAACGTGGCATGTCCTCAATGCCTACCTGGCTGTGTGCTGGGGAGGGGGGACAGGGACACACCTGTGTCCCACGCTGTCAAGGCACATGCCCCAGGCAGGGGAGGTAGAGTCCAGGGCTTGGCCTCAACAGCAATGACAAGATCAAAGGGAACTCAAGTTGCACGACTTGCCTCAGCGTCCCCGTGGTACTCCCATCACCTCTCACATGGCAGGGAGGTGGTGGCAGAGTAGGTCTGGGGGCTCACTGTTTTGAGTCTATTCTAATGGATTTAGTTTATTGGTTGAGGTTAAACCCATCTTTTCAGGGGCTCCTGATGGGCAGCCTTCAAGGGAGCATGAGGCATCTGCTTTCTCTCCTCAAGAAACAGCTCACACCCCCTTATCTCTATCCCTGCCTTGGGATTTGCCCTGAGAATACCATGGTTCACCTTCTCACCAGCGCCTGGACTAGAGACGGACCCACTGTGCTTCCAGGCAAATCCAAACGCCCAGCCTCTGGCAGCCCTAGGCAGGCAGCAAACATTTCTTAGGCATCAACTCTGTCCAGAGCTGTGACCTGGGGCTTTAAGGATGAAGAAGAAACAAGGCCATATCGCTGCCTGAAATCTTGTTTCTGCTGAAAGCTAGGCCTTTATAGTGGGGTAGTCCCTGGGCTTTTAGCTGATGTGCAACAACCCCCATTCTCACCTGCCTTCACTATCCTCAGTCTCAGCCACACAGTGAGAGGTGACATTTATGAATTCTAAATCCGTGCCGGGCACTGTTCACACACTGACTCCTGAAAACAGCGCTCTCAGGTTGGCTGCTTCTGTCATCCTCTTTTATAGAAGAGGAGACTGAGGCACAGGCAAGTCAGGTATCTTGTCCACGTCATAAAACTGGTAAAGGGAGATGCCCTTATTACAGTGATAATCCCCTCAATCTCCTGACTCCTCTATCGCTCTTCATTCTCACCTCAAAGGATCAGACCATCTAGGTTCCAAGGATGGGGCAGAGATGGGGGGTGGTCTCCCCCAGGATTCAACCACTATGCAGGTCTCCTGAGCACTCCCACTAACACAGAGTGGCCTTCCTTTCTGAATGTAAAAGCGTGCAAAGATGTGTGTGGAAGTCAGGGCTCCCAGGAGGACCCCTGGCCCTGCCCTGTGACTCTGGGCAGGCCACTTAACTCCAGGATCTGTTTCTTCCTCCAGATTCCTTTCTCAAATAAAATAGCTGCCCCAGATGAACTTTTAAGTCACTGGGAACAGAACAGGCTAACCTGGTACCTGTCTCCAAGCTGTGCAAAAAGACAGCTCCTTCACTCTTTCAGAGATGACCTACAGCACTGCATCACTCTCTTTCTCTGCTATATTCCCTTCCCCATTCCCAGTCCTTTCCCAGCTTGTTCTCCCTTCGCATTGAACTGAGAAAGGGCACAAGAGAGCAGGCCTAGAGAGAGCGGCTCTGAAGGAAGCTGATAGTAGAAGCAGGACGGCTGTGGAGTCACATGGGCTGGGCCCACAGACCTCCCGTGGGTGCTCTGCACACAGGCTTGGCCAGAGTGGTCGAGGGAAGCCTGTAGTCAGTCTGTCCCTTAGACGATCAGTAGGCCCATCTTCCTTCTTGCTTAAACATCAACACTCCAGACAAACTGGTCACCTCTGCCTATAATGCACATTCACATATTTCAGGCTCTCAGAAGTCCTACCAAAGAGAAACCCATTTAATTCAGTTTCCTAACCTTATTTGACCACAGAATCCTTTTTTCTAGAGATGCCTATTAACACTCCCACAGAGTTAGTATTACCAATGTCAAATCAGCCAAACTCTCTTTAGGCTCTAATTTCCTCAGGCCGGCCACAGGGCTGAGTACAATATACAATTTTCTAATTCCCCAAACAATCTATGATGTACGCAGGAGTATTCTCCTGTGATAGATGAGGAAACCTTGCCCAAAAATGCCATGATTAATATGTAGCAGAGGCCAGATTCAAGCTGACATCCTCCTACTCCACGCCCAGCTCCTTCCACTCAGAGCTGCCAGCTTCTAAGGCTGAGGCTCAGAACCTTCTCTCTGCACAAGCATTCCTAACAGATGATGGGAACAGATGACGCCACACTCAGATCCCAGAAAAGCAGCTTCTTCCTTCCCTGGTTCATCTCTTGCTATTACCTGAGGCCAAGGACATAATTCACTGGAATCAATTCTATCAAGAAAAGTGGCAAACCCAGTTTTTCAGGGACTCTGGCTTTTATTGATGACCATATTCCAGAATATTAGAATCAGGGCAGACATGGAACCTTCAGGTGAAGGACATCAAATCAGAAAAGCCACAGTGTGGTGGAAACTGCAGAGGCCTGGGCATGAAAACCGTCACTATCCCCTCCAGTAAGTCAAGTGCATCACGCTGACTTTATAGATGCTCTCACGGAATCGTTCATATACAGCACGAGAATTATACATACCCTGTCCACCACTGGGTGGTATGATGATCAGAAAATAGTTTTACAGTACCTTGAAAAAGTTAAACTCTGCTCAAAGGAATAGCCACTGAGTTGTGTATAGTTAGAGGAAGTAAAGGTACAGGATGTGTTACTACTCCAAGTAGAAAATGAACATGCCACTAGGCTCAGGAGGAGCCGGTTGAGGGCTTAGCAGCCTCTCCCGCCTTCCTCCCAGCAGAGGGTCCCGAGGCTGTGCTGCGCCAGGCTGGGCCGCACTGACCCTGAGATCTCAGTGCAGGCCCTGAAGTGAGCACTCACATACTCTTCCCTCGGTGGGAATCCGATCCTGGTCCTGCTCCCTCTGGAGGCACGACTCCATCCCACCTGGCCTCACCGGGCAGTTCAGCAGCATCTCCCCTTGCCCGGGGCGCTGGAGTGGAGCGCCTGGCCAACAGTGCCACCTATGGTTGGATATGCGCAGGAGATGGGACCCAGAGGACCGGCCTGCAGATGAATTTTCTGGTGAGCTAGCTAGCCTCTCTTCTCTCGCTCCTTGGTAATCACATTTTTGCTTGATATCTATATTCGACAGTGACCTCTGGGGGACAAAAGGGAGGCAGCAGCCAGCTCCACAAACTGCTGGGCTGCAGATTCAAGCGCTATCAGAAGCACTTTTGTTCCTAGTTTGGGCCCAGGGCCTCTGACGCCAGGGAATGCTTGCTGAAGCATGGAGTTTGTTTTCCTAAAGGCAATTTCTCTGTTGTCTGAAATTGCTAAATTCTACTTTAGGCACTGACTCCTGTTAATGATGAGAACAATAACGGGAATAAACTGCCTTTTATCTGAGGGCTATAAAGTGCTTTACAAACGCAAACCCTTATTATTATGACTTTATATTTATAGACAAGTCTCACTTTAGGGGCTGCTGGCTGCATGTACAGCAATAATCCTGAAATTAATTCATTCATCTCCACTCCTTCCCCACCCCTTAACCCTGCCAAAGTGACAGGGTGTGGGGGTCAGAGAGGAGGGTGAACCCAGGGTTGCACCAGGGGAGCCTGGGAGCCACACTGCTTCCCTGTGGCATCATGGACCTGAGAGAGATGGTGGGAGGCTGGCACCACACCGCCTGAGAAGATGGACCAATACTGGGTCCTCCTTACTCTAGGTAAACTGGAGGGGGCATCTCTGGCCTAAGCTGAGCACCCCATGAGACATGCTGGGTAGCTTCACCGTCTGTGGACTAGTAACTCATAAAACCTCCCATCTCAATGCCCTAAATCTATTTCATGGGAGTTGGTCCTACACTGCAATCCCTCTGATTCAGTTCACAACCAAGTCATTACGGGGCTCTTCTCTTCTGTGGTCAGTCAGAGTTCCAGAAACCCAAACGAGATCAGTGCATTTCCAAGATAATCAGCCAAGAAGCAGTCCCGCCAGGATCAGATCTCCACCTCGGTCACCTTCTGTCCCCTCAACCCAACTGAGCGACTGAACTGAACTGAGCAGGCCATGAGAAGAGGAGGAAAAGGGATGTGAGCACACTCTTTGAAACATCATGCAAGAGACTTCCAAGAAGCACTCACCCCCTGTCCCTCTAGGGACACCCCTACCCCCAGGGGGGTTGGATCAAGTTTGCTGCTCCCAGACACCTCTGTAACTGCCACCTCAGACAGGTGTGCCTTCCAGGCTCTGGCTCCCTGCCAGCTCCAAGCTCATCATGGACTGGAGCCAGCCAGAGGTCAAGGCATAGTAACCTTACAGCAGAACCACCTAAGATCGCAAGTCAGTGGCTGGGTGATTTCCTCATCCCCTCATTCATCCAACAAATGTTTACTGAGCTCCAGCATATGCCAAGTACTGGACCAGACACTCATTGTTCAAATTTCCCTGCCCTGATGGAGCTGAGTACAATATTCAAGCTGGTTCTGATTACAGTATTCAAGGGCCGAAGAGAGAAAGCCCTTCAGCTTTTAGTACCTACTCTGCTGCTGCTGCTGCTAAGTCGCATCAGTCATGTCCGACTCTGTGCGACCCCATAGAAGGCAGCCCAACAGGCTCCTCTGTCCCTGGGATTCTCCAGGCAAGAACACTGGAGTGGGTTGCCATTTCCTTCTCCAATGCTCTAGGGCTGTAGTAAAGCCCTTCTGCCCCTCTCAGCCCTGGAAGAGGAGGCTGCTCTACCCTCTGGGGTGGGGAACTGTCTGAGTCCTAACCCTAGGTCAAACCCCACCCCCACCTTGTTCATACACAAGTAGGCAGGTGCCTACCATGCCACTTACTTTTTGTTGGTTGTTCTGACAACAACACAGCGCTCCTTCTGGTCCACACAGACATTGTAAACATCCTTAGGGTACGGGAGGTTTCGAATTCGCCACTGGAAACTCATCTTGGTGTCTTTGCGCACGAATATGGGCTGCAGAAGGCAAATCCAATTCAAGGACTATTCTTGGAGAGGGGTAGGAAGGGATGGCTCCCCTCCACAAAGCTCTACCCGGGGACAAAATGGGAGCTCCTTAGCTCTCCTCTGATGCTTCCACTGCTGTGACCTACGAAGCCTGGAGCCCCTGCTCTGGGATGACTAAGCCAGAACCCTTTGGGTATCCATTCAAGGGAACTGCATCCAGGTGGGCACACTGGAGATGAGGAGGTGAACAAGACATGGTGGCTGCCCTTGAGGGCTAGCAGCCCACTCCCCCAGCCTCCCCAAGACACCTGACAGACAGACATACATTGGCATTGCTTTCCGTGATGAGTTCAGGCCCCAGGCTCCCTGCTCCTGGGAGTGCTGGCTCTCCCACCTCAATCTGCCACTGGCCCAAGGCTCCCAGGGCACTCTTCACACGCCACTTCCTCACTGAGGAGAGAAGGAAGCAGTGGGATTACGGGGAGGAAAGGTGTTCTGCTCTCTTCTGCTGAATCGTTGACATCACTTTAGGTACAGGAACAGGATAAAAGTGGGAGCGACAGGCCTTCATGGACTAACTTTATCCATCTGAGCAGGGACCTCACAACCCCTGAAATCTCAGGACAGCATTTTCAATATTAGACAGTTTGTAAAGAACAGATCAGGGAGCCCAGACAAAAAGAATTAAAGCTATGAAAGGCGCCAAGTGAAGTCAGAAACCCCCAGGTATGACTTCAAGCACAGGGATGATGTGAAGGTTGGGAAAAGGGTGGCTACTAGTAACAGGGAAAATATGGATCCCAAGAAGCCTGAGTTGATGTGCATTCTTCCTTCTAAAAATAGGCAAAGGAAGAATGAGTTAAGAGTGTGAAAGCTGATAAGCAGATTTGTCTCATGACTCAGAAGTCCAAATTGAGAAGTTTACTCATTTCAGGTGTACCTGGCTTAAAATAACACCCCCACAGTTGTATTTACAGGAAACGTGAGGCACACACCATATTTTAAGTGTATTATTTATAAAAGATCTAACATAAATTTCTTATAGAGTGGAATCATCCTTTTATAATGCAAATAATCATTTCTATTTTACAGCCCAGATGTTTGCATAAGAATTTTTTTTTCCGGTAAGGCCCACACTTTTATGGAAATTTTAAGTGAAAAGTCTAGTGCAGTAGACACTGAGAGCCCCACTGGGATGCTCAGGGACCCCACCCAGCCCTGTCATGGCCGACTGCTGTCAGCAGCCCGTGGCCACAAGGGGCTTTCCCAAGCGCGAGCGCTTGGCTCCTTCCCTCCCTGAGGCAATGGGGGTCTCCCAGGTGGCGGCTCAGGCACTGCTCCAGGCCAGCAGCCTTCCTGGAGTGGCCGTGAGGAGCTAAACAACTCAGAAAGCACCCGGTGTCCTGTGGTGGTTGCTCCTTTTCTGGGCCGGGGGGTGAGTGTGATTCTCAGGATGGGTTTCTTCTGAGTAGCTGCGCCAAACCCCAAACACCCTCCCTGCTCTAAGTAAGGCACACAAGCTGAACACAAAAGTATGCTGTAAAATGAGGATTTTCCCTTGAATATGTGCTTTTATAAGGTCTGTTGAATTCTGCAATGTGATTTTATTACGTCTCAGGGCCAGAAACTCTCCCTAGAAACACATTTCCAAGTTTATAATGAAAATTAATAAGGAAGAGTAAAACTTGGAAATATGCTTTATAGGCAACTTTTTTTTTTTTCTCACAAATACTTCTCTCTTAAGTGACTGGACTGTGACTAGAAGTACATCCAAATCTATTCTCGTAATACCTTGCTTAACTAGGAAGCCAGTCTTCTGGGTTGCAGCCTTCACAGCTACAAATTCAGAAACGACAAACGCCTCTAAGCTGCGACTTACTGTGACAGACCCGTGTATCTCACTCTACTGTAGAAAAGATCACTCCCAGATTCTTACTCAGACACGTGTAAAATGCGATGTGTAGAATAAGGCAGGACATTATTTTTTCCCAGGCATACTGACAACAGCACGATGGGGTAGCTCACACTGAGTGCAGGGTCAGAACTAAAAAGCGTGTGGGACCATTTGGTGTGAGGGCAAACAAGCATCCTTAGACCCTGATGGGATCCCGAGGTGAGAACAGTCAAAACAGAGCTTAAAGGTGGAGGTTCTTTTAGAAAGCGTCCAGTCCAATGCTTGTATCTTTCAAATGAGAAATAGCATTCTTCCCTGCCTGCTCTCCTTCAACCCCTGCTACCTCTCTCCAAGGAAGAGTATAAAGAATTACCAAGGCTCAGAAAGAGACACTCACTTGCAAAATCCACAGGTAAAATTCATGTCTCCTAACTCCAAGACCAGAATCCGAATCACTAGTAAATGGCTAACTTGTATTCTATAAATATTTATCTGTGCTAAGTCTCTTCAGTCGTGTCCAACTCTTTGCGACCCTGTAGCCAGCCAGACTCCTCCATCCATTGGGATTCTACAGGTAAGAATACTGGAGTGGGTTGCAATGTCCTCCTCAAAAATATTCAATAGCATATATAATATTTTTAGTTTTTTTTTTTAAAGCTCTATTTCTTTTTAAGATTTTAGCATTTAAAAGAAAAGCTTCAATTATTTGAAAATTTAATTTCTGAAAAACACTTAATTATTTGAGGCTGGACAAGTGAGGTGTCCGGTGATCACGGGCCTTGTTAAATCATGTGTCCTGAAGCACAGTGCCAGTGTGGCCAGGAAAGCCAATTTTGATCTACTCTTTTCTACTCTTATCTATGGAATAATTGGGTTTGGAACAGAAATGTTCCCCAAAAGGACCCTAAGGAGATGGAAAGTTAGCTACTGGTTTCCTTACTGCTGGCCTTAAAAGCCACTCAGGTCACAGAAACTTGGACCCTTGGCTGTTTCACCATTTTTAACACCTTGGGGTTAAATTCTTTGTTAGAATATGAAGAAGGTCTCTGTATTCATTCCCCTGTGAGATAAGAGCCAATAAATGATTTTGGTGAAGTCCTTATTATTTCTCCCATGGATGTGGGCATGGATGCACACATGCAAATACACGCTTCGTCTTGTCTTTCTTGTCCTGTCTTTGTTCCTGAACTCAAGGACAGCTCCTGCGGCAACAGAAGACTGTTTCCACCTGCTGTCACTCTGATTTGATTATATGTTAAACCCAAACTGGTGTGTGCAAGGCAGCTCCCCGGGACGCTGTCATATCTTCCTGGCTGAGCCAGGGCCAGTCCTTGGAAAGGAGACTTTCAATGACCCTGTAAAAGGTCTGATGGGGAATATATGAAGGAGGCAGCGCCTGGGGCCTTTTTCCTAAGTCAGCAGGAAGCAGGCTGATGTCCCTGACTGCTGAAAGGAGGCCCCATCTTTCAGGTGGGCTGGAAAGTAGAGGTCCTAAAGGCCTCCTTCCCCAGAGCTCCCAGCCCTGGCCCACTTCCAGTGTGGGTAATTACATTCCCCTTTCCTAAATACTCCCTGCAGCTTAAACTGGATGCAGGATTCTTCTTTTCTGCCCTAAAACACTGCAACATTGCTATGTGGCTATTAAACAGCTGCCACGTCCCATCCCTGAGGAGGCTGAAGGGAATCGAGTGGGTCATTTATAAAGCCGGTGAAGTGCTTGGGGATGAAAGTGCTCAATATCCTCCAAATGCAGCCTGGGGTGGTTAGGCTGGCGGTCAAATACCACAGCAGATTAAGCCGGTAATCCGAATGTAATCGCTGGGGGATGGCCTGCCCTTCAGCCTCGGCCCCCCTGGACATGCTGTGTTCTTCTAGGGCTGGTTTGATGTTCCGATCATTGTTATGGGGCCCTTCAGTTTTTTTTTCTCTATGAATACACATACAGCATTCATTGTGGGGGGTGGGGATGAATAGCATTGAGCGGGCAGGAAAAAAAATATGACACTACTATGGTTATTAACACCGACTGGAAGGGCTCTGACCCAGACAGATGCACTATAGGTAATTCTCTCTATAAATTACTTTCTGGGTTTTTCAGACAGAAAACCAGTTTGACCAATTATCCAATTTGTATAATTAGCTGGAAAAAAATAAAAAATGGAAACCATTCCCATTTACACCACAAAAACCCTGTCCATATTTTGCTTCAACGAATGCACAAGTGAAAGTCAGTTCAGGCCCTGGGATTATTTATACTTAAAAATTAAAAACAAACAGTATTTTGCAAGCTGGCCGGCATGGGGTGGGGTGGTTGGAGATGAATAAGAAAAGGGTCAGCTGTTCAAAGGGCCCAGTGGTTTGAGTGGAGTGTTCCCCTCTGTCCTGCTCCCACCAGTCTCTACTTGGGCCATTCTGAGGAGAACAAAATTTAGTTAAAAAAACAAAACAGGATTAAATATTCTCAACTCCCAACAGTATGTTGTTGTGGATTAAAAGCACGGGCTCTTCATCACACAGACCTAGGCTTAAACCCAAGCCCTGTAACTAACCAGCTATGTGCTTCTGAGCAAGGTGCTTAAGCTCCTGAAACTTGCAGTTTTCCTGACTGTAAAATTAATGCAGCAGCACCTACCTACCACGCTGAGCTGTGACGGGGCTGGTTGGTGTAAAGCACTTGGCATGGCACCCAAAAAAAGGTACAGTATTACTATCCTTAGGTAGACTTTTTCAAACAACATTCTCCTATGAACCTCCATTTCTGCTTTTAAGAAAAAGGAGTTGGGAGGCCCCTGTCTAGTCTTGACCTGCCACGAGGGAAAGTGACAGGTTCACATGGGATGTTACCAATGAAGTAACCTGGGCTTGTTCTTCATTTCAAGTTTGTGTCCAAGCACAACCAAGAGGCCTTGGGGTTTACTTGTTTGTTTTTATAGCCACAGCAGCAATAGCTGTATTATTCGCTCTGTGAGAAGAAGAGAGTGCCACTGGGGGCTCAGCGAGAGGAGCTGTGGCGAGTCCTTGGCCTGGTGATGGTGCTGGTCAGCCCACGTGACCTCTGCTTTCATAAGCTCACCCCATTAGGCATCCCAAGGCTGTCACCCCCTGGGAGTGCTATAAATTACCATGCATTGTGAGGATATTACTACTGTATTGGTTTCCACCAAATCAGTGTCATATGCTAAACACATCAAGATTTTTTAATAGCACCATATTAAACCAATTGGGACTGGAACCCAAGCAGCTCATAATAAGGAAGGATCAACACTTCACTTTGCGGCTGAGCATGCGCAGGACACATGTTTTAAGACTGGAGATGAAGAGAATGCAAACCCATGTGATCCATGTTGTCAGTTCTAGACATTTATGAGCTGTCAGAAAAAGGGAAAAAGAAATTCCCTCAACAGTACTACCTGTCCATCAGGCCCAGGAAGAAATTAAAGTCAAGAATAATGACAAGAAAATAACCCAGCCCATGATTCCATCATTGGTCTTAGCATTTCAGGTGAAACTTAATAAAAAGAGACCAACTCCCACTGCTGACAGCCTCAGGCCCTGGGTCAAAGAACCAGCCACATAACTTCGGGAAGTCAGTTCATGCTGATATGCATACCTGAGAACAGAGAATGAGCAAATCAAATAATTTCCAGAAATCTGAGCTGGAGCCTCTATTCATGAGCTTATTCTTAGAGAAAAAGGGAAAAGGGCTGCAGGAATGAAAGTGATGATGCCGCAAAATCACCATTTCTCCTTCCTCCTCCCTTTGATTCAGACGTTCTCCAAGACAAGGGGTATATTTAACAGAGCTGCCTCTGAGGCAAGGTCAGAAGCTGCTGCCTCTGATTCTTGCTTGTTCCTGATGTGGTTTCAGAAAACAAAACAAAAATTAAGCCAAAAAAGTGCAGGGAAAGCTGCCTTCACCATGACTTAGCCCACAAGGCTTACTTTCAATTCTACCTTCTCTGTGAAGATTTTCCCAGTGGTTTCTCTACACCCCCAATCACACCTTAGAAGAGTTAACTCTCTCATTTGCCTGGGGGTGGAGTGAGGTTCACTGGCCAAGTGGACACCCATTGCATCTCTGGTGTCCGGCCCTGACCTCGGGTTATTCTCAGGAACAATTCTGCCTCAAGGGCCTCAGTCTCGCCGAGCTCCCACGTGTACTGCTGAGCTTCTCCATGAAGCCTCAGCTAGGCCTGTGTACCTGTGCTCAGGTCACCCCAAGTGTTCCTAAGGGCCCACCGGGGGCCCCTGTCACTTACCAAGTAGTTCGTTTGTCTTCTCATCATACTCTTCGGCCATTTCCTTCCCATTGGGGAACAAATAGTGCACCTTTCTTCTCCCTGGGCACAAAGCAAAAGAGGGTCTTACCCCTGGCCTCCCCTTGCCATGGGCCTTCAGATCCAGAGATCTGCCTGGGAAACACTAACAGCCATGGGCATATTAAAAATCTTCCCAGAGCCTCCCACGAACTCCTTGACAACCATCACCCACCATTACTTTAAGACAAGTCCTGGGACTCATTTGCTTTCCCTGAACATGTCTTTGTTCTGCTGATTATTCTACGAACAATAGCTCTAAAAAAGTGTTAGTTGCTTAGTCATGTCTGATTCTTTGTGATCCCATGGACTTGAATTCTCCAGGCAAGAATACTGGAGTGGGTAGACATTCCCTTCTCCAGGGGACCGTCCTGACCCAGGGATTGAACCTGGGTCTCCAGCGTTGCAGGCAGATTCTTTACTGTCTGAGCCACTCTTCCCAACTGTTGAACTCCTCCTTGCCCTTCAAAATCCAACTGAAATGTCACTTCTACTGGGAAGTCTTCCTAAAACTATCATTCCTAGCCACTTCGGCAAAATTCATCACTTATTTCTTTATGCCTTCCTGGTGCTTTATTCATGTCCACAGTGGAGCGTTTATCTCATAGTATGATACTTTTAAAAGTATCTGTTTCAAGAATGATATCATATTTACCTTTCTCTCCCCAGTTCCTAAAACCAAGCCTATGTGCTCAGATTACTGAACTGGGTTTCCCAACCAGCAACTCCCTCCAGCTGTGCCCCTCACTCTGCCTTCTTCTGCACATCTCTATGCCATTCCTATCACACAGCACCTGACATGAGTGCCCACGTATTCTCCCTATGGCATTTTCCTTGGTTATGGTTTTACATTTGTGTGAATTCTGGATGATGAGTGCCTGTCTCTTTACTAAGATAAGAAGGATTTTATCCCCTCTATCTATGGTTTCCCAAACACTAAGCATAGTACTTGGCATATTTTAAGAGCTCAGCTAAATATTGATTGAAAGAATGAAAGAACATCACTTCATCTTTCATTGAAAGAAGAGAAGAAATGGATAAAGAAGATGTGGAATATTAATCATAAAAAGTAATGAAATTGGGTCATTTGTAGTGGCCTAGACAGACCTAGAGTATGTCATACAGAGTGCAATCAGAATTAAGAAAAAATAAATACCGCATATTAACACATATATGTGGAATCTGAAAAAACTGATATAGACAGTCTTATTTACAAAGCAGAAATAGAGACAGAGACATAGAGAACAAACATGGATACCAAGGGGAAGGGGGGATGAGATGAACTAGGAGATCGGAATTGACATATATAAATTACTGATACTATGTATAAAATAGATAACTAATGAAATCTATTGTATAGCATAGAGAACTCTACTCAGTGCTTTGTGGTGACCTAAATGGGAAGGAAATCCAAAACAGTGGAGATATAGGTAGCTGATCCATTTTGCTGTACAGCAGAAACTAATACAACAATGTAAAGCAACTACACGCCAATAAAAATTTAAAAGAAAACAAATGTTAAAACAATTTCATACTAAAACAAAAGTAATGTATGTTCAAAGGATAAAAAAGGAAAGAATTCAAGGGCATCTCCGAGACCAACTCTTCCATCTCAGTAGTATAATCCTAAGCATCTTCTTAAAAGTGGCTAGATAATTTCCCATTTTTACAGACAGGTAAACAGACAGGTAGGCTCCTTAGTGAGACAGTACCAATGCCCAGCAATCAGGTACCCAGCGTTTCCCTGATGAATAGAGCCCCAAGGCCCTTAATCAGCTGAAGGAGCCACTAGCCAACACTTGCAACTGCATCCAATCTACCAAGCCTTTTGCTGTCCACTCACTCCCCGAGACCTTGTTCTTCGCGTCATTCCGAATTTGTACTCTGGGGACACTCACCCCCAAATTTGCAGGGCCTCTCCATAGGCCCCTAGGTTACACCACCCTTAATCATTTGTTTGGCTCACAGAGCTGGCAGAGGCTGTCCTGTCAGGAGGCGGGTACAAGGGGCTGCCTGTGAGTAGCTGAGGGTGTCGGGCCTGACCCTCTTCTTCCCTGGAGTCTGGTCGTCAGTGCAGCAGGACACAGTGCTTACTATGGGCCAGGCGCTTTACATACTTTATTGCATTTAATTCTCACAATAATCCTCTGTGCCTCCAGTACTTATCTTTCACAAATAAAGAAAATTGAGGCTTAAAGATCATGTAACTGGTTCAAGGTCATAAAAGCTAGGAAATGATAGCCTGGGCTTAAACTCACTTGAGGCCAAAGTTGAGGCTCTAATAACCATACTAGGGTATCTGTATGGCTTTAAGGTTATAAGGATGAACAGTATTCTAAGGGTTTATTGCTCATATTTCTAGTGAATTACATGTTTAGGCCTTAGCCTATTTTATTTCAGTATTCATCTTTTTCTTACTAATCTGATTGAGCTTTGTATATAGTAAGCACATGCCACACATGTTGCAAATAGTCTGTTTTAATTGCCTTTTTGTTTAAAGTAGATTTTCTCAAACAAATGTTTACTTTTTATATAGTCAATTATTTTTTCCTTTGTGGTTATTATCCAGAAGTTGTGCTTAGAATATCCTCCCTTACCCAAGATCATAATATTCATCTATACTTCATTCTAATACATATTTAGGGCTTCCCTCATAGCTCAGTCAGTTTTAAATGTACTCATGTATGTGAATATAAAAAAATTTAAGTATATTACTATGATATTTTGGTGAAAGAAAAAATGTATGTGTGTGAGCTTGTATGCATGGAAAAAATATGGATGTTTCTGTATGAAAATGTCAATTGTTATTATCGCCACATGGGAGGATTATGGATGACTTGTTTATTTATTTTTCATATTTCCACAATGAAAATAAATTATTTATGAAAGATACCACATAGCTCACAAAGAGTCAGTTTCTCTAGACCAATGATTGTCAAACTTTCTGAATGGGATCTAGGGTAAGAAATAAGATATAGATCACAATCCAGTATATATGTAATCGATCATATG
Organism: Bison bison bison; assembly: GCF_000754665.1. Lineage (NCBI taxonomy): Eukaryota > Metazoa > Chordata > Mammalia > Artiodactyla > Bovidae > Bison > Bison bison. Next base: position 28,730,956 of record NW_011495018.1, read on the forward strand.
TGTATTTGTGTGTGTCTATACGTATGTGTCTGTGTGTTGTATGTATCATATCAAGTCTCATAAAACACTGACCTCACATACAATGTACTCTTTACTTTTTTCTGGTTTTAATTTTTCTAAAAAACTTGTTAACATACTGATGTCCCCCTCCTGCAAATAATGGGATTACCAGGAATAGCAATCATTGAACAAATCAACAATTTGCAACAGAAAAAATAATGATTTATGAAAAAGTGTACTGAGTTCTCATTATCAAGAGAAGTGATTCTTGGTGGGCAGACAGCCACATTCTCTGCCCACTCACATACTCATCAGGAGGGCAGATCTCCAGGAGTGGTTTAACAAGGCATAGTCACACATTAGGGTTTTTTGTTTCCTTTTTTAGGTTTTGATTAGGGAGAGAAAAAACTAACAATGTTGTTTTGTGATATCACTAACAAAAAAACTTACCAAAATCCTGGTTGATGAAGTATTTGTTTGAACACTTCCAAAGGAAGTGAAAGGCGGGGACTAGAATAGATACTTGCACATCTGTGTTCACGGCAGTAGTTATTTACGGTTTAAAAAAAAAAGCAGAAGTAACCCACTTCCTTGAGTAATAAGAATAAAAACAAAAATAAGAACAAAAACAAAAACCGAAATAAATAAAAACAAAAAGACCCAATTAAAATTAAAAGCTTTTGCACAGAAAAGGAAACCATAAACAAGATGAAAAGACAACCCTCAGAATGGGCGAAAATATTAACATTAGCAAATGAAGTGACTGACAAAATAACTCCAAAATATATAAGCAACTCATGCAGCTCAATAGCAAAAAAAACAACCCAATCAAAAAATGGACAGAAGCCCTGAATAGATATTTATCCAAAGAAGGCACATAGATGGCCAACAAACACACTCAACATAACTATGAGAGAAATGCAAATCAAAGCTACAATAAGATATCACCTCACACCAGTCATAATAGCCATCATCAAACAATAAATGCTGGAGAGGGTGTAGAGAAAAGGGAACCCTCATGCACTGTTGGTGGCTCAGAGGATTAAGTGACTGCCTGCAAGCCGGGAGACCCGAGTTCAATTCCTGAGTCAGGAAGATCCCCCGGAGAAGGAAATGGCAACCCACTCCAGTATTCTTGCCTGGAGAATCCCATGGACGGAGAAGCCTGGTAGGTTACAGTCCACGGGGTCACAGAGAGTCGCACACGACTGAGCGACTTCACTTTCACTTTTCATTTCATGCACTGTTGGCGGGAATGTAAACTGATACAGTCACTAAGGAGAACGGTATGGAGGTTCCTTAAAAAACTAAAAACAGAGCTGCGATATGACCCAGCAATCCCATTACTAGGCACACACCTGGAAAAAACTGTAATTCAAAAAGACACATGTACTCCAATGTTCATTGCAGCACTGTTTACAATAGCCAGTACATGGAAGCAACCTAAATGTCCATCAACAGAGGAATGGATAAAGATACGGCACAGGGGCGTCATTGGTGGTCCAGTGATTAAGAATCTGCCTGCCAATGCAGGGGACACAAGTTCGATCCCTGATCTGGGAAGATTCCACACTGTCGCAAAGCGACTAAGCTCGTGTGCTGTAACTAATGAAGCCTGAGGGCGCTAGAGCCTGTGCTCCACAACAGAATCTAGGCACGAGAAGCCTGTGCACCGCAACTAGAGAGTTGCCCACGATCATCTAACTATCAACAGAGACATCTCACGCGCGGCAGCAAAGACCCAGCACAGTCCAAAATAAATAGTTTCCAAAAAAAAATTTTTTTTTTAAAACAGATATGGAACATATATACATTGGAATATTAACCACAAAAAGGAACACAATTGGGTCATTTACAGAGACATGGATGGAGCTACAGACTGTCATACAGAGTGAAGTCAGAAAGAAAAAAATATGTATATTAATGCATATATGTGGAATATCGAAAAATGGTATAGATCTTATTTGCAAAGCAGGGCTTCCCATGCGAATCAGTGGTAAAGAATCCACCTGCTAACATAGAAGACACCAGTTCAATCCTTGGGTTTGGAAGATCCCTGGGAGGAGAAAATGGCAACCCACTCCAGCATTCTGGCCTGAAAAATTCCATGGACAGAGGAGCTTGGTGGGCTATAGTCCATGGGGTTGCAAAGAGTTGGACACAACTGAGCCACTAAGCATACACACATGCTTTTGCAAAGCAGAAGTAGAGACACAGACGTAGGGAACAAATGTACGGATATCAAGGGGGGACTGGGGAGGAATTGGGAGGTTAGAATTGACATGTATATAATACTATGCAAAAATAGATAACTAATGAAAACCTACTGTATAGCATAGGGAACTCTACAGAATGCTCTGTGGTGACCTAAATGGGAAGGAAATCCAAAAGCGAGGGAGTACATGAATAGCTGATTTCACTTTGCTGTACAGCAGATACAAATACAACGTTGTTAAGCAACTATACTCTAATAAAAATTCATAAAATTAATTTTTTAAGAAGTGGAAGCAACTCAAGTGTCCACTGACACACCAGTGGATAAACAAAATGTGGTATATTCATACATACAATGGAAGAATGTTATTCAGCTTTAAAAAGGGAGGAAATCAAAATTTCCTCATGCAACAAATGACATTTCCTCATTTCCACATGCAACAACATGGATGAATTTTGAAGACATTATGCTAAGTGAAATAAGCCAGTCACAAAACAACAAATATCATATACTCCACTTATATGAGGTCCGTGCTGTAACCAAACTCATGAAGATAGAAAGTAGAATGGCGATTGCCAAGGGCCGAAGATAAGGAGACTGAGGAGTAGTGTTTAACGGATACAGAGTTTCAGCTGAGGAGTTAGTAGCTAATGGGTATGGAGTTGCAGCTGAAAATGAACCTTCTGGAGATGGATAGTGGCAATGGGGGCACAACCATGTGAATATACTTAATGCCACAAAACTACACTTAAAAAAGGCTAAAATGGTGACTATATGTTATGTACTTCTTCCAATAAAAACAAATCTCACCGTCCTATGAGATAATGTTCAAAATCTTTAGTTTGGCAAAGGAGATCTATCACAACTCCAACTTCTCTGCAATTTCTTTTCATGTTCTACCATTTCCCCTTAACACTCCTCGAGAAAAGGGACCTTTTATTCACTCTTGCATCCTAGCACCCAGGACCTGACAGAGTGTAGGTAGATATTAGGACTGACTGGGTAAAGGCTTGAACCTCACTAAATGTTTTGTTATGCCCCTAGGAATCATCCACACACTTTAACACCTCTGTGTCTTCACGTGTGAGTTACTCTTGGTGGAATAACTATCCCCTCTTCTCCACTTAGCAAACACCTATCTATCCTTTAGGGCCCATGAACATCACCTGTTCTGTCAGATCTTCCTGAAAGAACCATTTCCACCTCTGTGCTCTCATGGCATTCTATAGAAAAGTCCAACTTCTACTTAACACATACTCTCTCATTTATTTACTTTTTCTTGACCACTATGGGAACTCCTGAAACATGTCGTTTTCTATCTGCTCTAGCACACAACTTAACACACAGTAAAAGCATCCCTAAATGCTGCCTGAATAAAGGAGCAAATGACCAGCTGATTTCACTTTCCAAGCTTTCTTGACTGGCCTCTACCTGTGGATTTCAGTCCCTGCCAGTTTCCTGAAAGCTACAAGGAATTCAGACCGAATTCATTCTGGCTGCCAAGTGGGTCCAGGAAGGGACCGTCAAGCACGGGCCAATCCTAGGGTGTTAGAAAGTCAGAATTCCATACCCCTGTGTCTACCTCTTCCAGAACCAGCAGGAATGGGGGAAGTGGCGGGGGAGGGGGTGGGGTGGGGCGGGAAGCGTTGCTTTGTCTCCTTTAAAGACCCAAGGAACATGTAGAAGTTCACTTACAAACATAACATTACAAGTGCAAAGGACCTCAGAGATAACAGAGATAATCAATTCACCTCATTTTACAGATGAGGAAAGTGAGGTTCAAATATAAGAGGCCGACTGGGGAGCCCACGCTAAATTAAAGGCAAAGTCCTAACTACAGCGCAGGTGTCCTGCGTCTCTTATGACACATCTCCAGACTGGGGTTCATGGGATCCCAGGTCAAGATCCACTTTTACCACTGACTGGGGGAGCTACAGCCGACCTAAAATCCTGGATTTCAGTTTCCTCTTCTGTAAAACAGAGTGGAAAACAGCCTCTCGGGACTGCGGTGAAGAGCAAATGACATAGTGAACATGAAAAGAATTATTTATTAGTAACAGAACGCAGAGAGGAGCGAGGTAGTGTGGAGGAAACTAGGGGTGTTCAGAGAAGGGTGTTCCAGTCGCCTCATCTATATGAGCCTCGGTTTCTTCATCTGCAAATGCAGAACTTGCCCTGGCAGGAGGCTGCGACCTTCCAGCCTTACCCTCCGGGCTGGGCCCGTCCCGGGGGCGCCAGCGCGGAGGGCTGGACCCTGGTGGAAAGGAACAAGGTGCTCGCGGATGGGGGGTGGGGGTGGGCTCGAGTTACCGTCTTGCAGCAGCGCCGTCTTCTCTGCCGCCCGCAGACTCTCCAGCCAGCCGGTCACCGCCATCTTCCCTCCAACGAGCCGCGTGCCTGGCCACTGCCATGGCAACCGTTCCGCCTAGGGTCACTTCCGGATGACCCGGAAGATGTTCTGGGCATTGGCCTGTTCCCACCCCGCGAACCCCGCGCCCTCCGTCTGCTCTCATTGGCTGCTCTGGTAAGTAGTTTATGCCTGTCCATCCCCGGTGACCCGTCGGGTCCGGAGTTGACCCTATTCTGTACCAAATCTGGGGAGTGGGGAGGAATCCTCAGGACAGGATCCGGACAGTCCAGCGCTCCCCTAGCCCCACCCAGGGAGTCCCTGGCGCGCGGCAGCTGCGGTACGCGGCGGGTGCCTCACACCTGCCAGCGTCTTCTCCACCCCCAGCTGTGAGGCCAAGACTCCACAGTCCCGGAAGGCGCCCCACACCTGCTGCAGTCGTGCGTCTCCCTGCAGCTGCGGGCCTGCGCGTTCCGGTGCCGAGAGGTCCAAGACCAGAGCAGGTGCAGGGCGTTCCTCACCCCGGCTCCCTAAACTCCACCAGCCACCCCAACCCTCCCCGTTTTCCTCTGCGGGCCTGTGATGCGGGTAGAGAAAGATAAACAGGTTCCCCCTCGCCCCCACCACCAATCCCCACTCCCTAAAGATGGAGCCCGTTCCTAGTCTGGTATCCCATTTTCGTAAAGCTTTTTGGAAGTGGAATGCAGCAGGAGCAGATACTGCACAGTTAATCTTCAAAGCAGCCCCCTGAGGAATGATACCCTTTGAAAGTGAAAGTGGGAGTCGCTGAGTCCTGTCTGACTCCTTGGACCCCATGGACTGTAGCCCATCGGGCTTTTCTGTCCATGGAATTCTCAGGGGAAGAAGTGGATAGCCATTCCCTTCTGGGGATCTTCCGGACCCGAGGATCAAACTCCCGTCTCCCACATTGCAGGCAGATTCTTTACCATCTGAGCCACCAGGGAAGCCCATGATGTCATTTGTTCCCCCTTCAAAAGTTCCCTGGATATTTCCACTCTTCTTATTTTCCCCAGTATTCTGAAAGACTGGTGATTGTGCATGCTAAGTCACTTCAGTAGTGTCTGACTCTTTGTGGCCCTATGGATTGTAGCCTACCAGGCTCCTTTGTCCATGTGTAGAGCTAGGCTAAGCCAAGTTTAGTTGGGTTTTGTGAGACTCCTGGGAACTTGGCTACTGTCCCCAAACTGTTGTCAGTAGAGACCCCACCTTCATAGAGGGGTTGGGGAGCCCCAAGTCTGGGTTGCACATGACAACTGCCCTGATCAACCTTCCAACAGAAAGGCTTGGGTCCAGCCATACCTCAATGGACCCCAAGGGCATCTTGAAGGCATTTCCCAAGCGGAAGAAAATTCACACCAATCCATCATCAACAACTCTTGCAAAGATTCCCAAGAGGGAAGACAGAGAAGCAGCAGGAGGTGAGTGGACCCACCCTTAGGGCCCTCATGTGCTTGAGCCTCAGGCTTCTTACATCTTTCATGCCCAGAATCAGATACGACAGCTAACTCTGCCCACCCAGAGCCTGCAGGTTTGTTTGTACCTCCCTTGTCCTAAACTTGGTCCCCAGTCTTCGACAGGTGACTTGCTCTTTCATCTTCTACCACACGCCGAGGCCTCTATAAATCAGAAACTACCCCCTGGTCCCTAAGGAAATGACCGATACAATCCTTTCCTCTAGGAAGCTGCCTGCTGGTGAGGGGAGGGGATCCTTCTCAGGTCCCCAGAGTTATGCTATTTTGCAGCCAAAGTGACAAATAGATGGCAAAAACTTACATGGTAGGCTGGGTTGGGAGAGGGGAATATATTAGACTGTGAGGCCTATAGTAGCAAAGCATGTGCCTTGTGCCTGATACATAATAAGTGTCTATTAATATGTGTTGAAAGAATAAATGATCAAATGAAGTGATTTATAGGCTCCCTGCAATGTGCCAGACACAGTTCTAGGTTACATCAGGGAACAGGACGTATCAGAATCTTTGCCTGTTATATCAGGCGATGGCCCATGAGGAAATTAACTGTATACTGTAGTGGAATGCCCAGAAGGCAGGGTGGAGGAAAATGACTGGGGGAAGGGGACTGTGAAGGGTTCATTTGGATCATGTCTGAGTATGACAGCAGGCGTCTGGATGCCCCCTCCACAGAGTGGCTGAGCTCCGTGCGGGTGCATGTTCTGCCCACCGGCATTGGGAGAGCCCGGGCAGAACTCTTTGAGAAGCAGATTGTCCAGCATGGTGGCCAGATATGCCCTGCTCAGGCCCCAGGGGTCACTCACATTGTGGTGGATGAAGGCATGGACTGTGAGCGAGCCCTCCGCCTCCTTAGACTGCCCCAGCTGCCCCCAGGTGCTCAGCTGGTGAAGTCAGCCTGGCTGAGCTCGTGCCTGCAGGAGAGAAGGCTGGTGGACACAGCAGGATTCGGCATCTTCACCCCCAAGAGGTGGGCTGGTCCAAGTCTTTCCTCAAATGTTTTCTTGAGCTATTAAACTCTCATTGTCTTAATTAGACACATTAAAAAAAAAAGATTTCAGAGTCGACAAGGATTGGAAACAGATATGTGGTGAGACTCTGGTGTCTTAACCTGCCATCACCATCCTGCAGGTACCTGGATCAAGCACAGCTCAGCAAGGCAGACCAAGTCTCTTTTACGCCTCCTGGAGCTGGTGAGGCTCAGCCCAGGACAGCCCTGTCTCCTTCCCGACCTCCCACCAGACCTGTATCTCCTTCCTGGAGGGCAGATGCGGTTGCAAGCATCCAAGCCCAGGTCAGGAGTCTCCCAGCCCCCACGGCTCCCTTCTCCTGGGAACTAGATCACAGAAACAGGGAGGGCCTGGTGTTCAGAAAGTTTCAGGCCCCTGAGAGAGGACGGCTGTCTTTATTGAGAAGTCTTTTAATTCTTCCCAGCATTCATCACTCCTGTATTTGCCTATCTACCACATTTCACTGGGGATCCTAGGGCTGGGCACTAGGGGAAGCCAGGTGGAACACGGCCCCACACTTAAGGAGATCCAGGTCTGTTGCAGAAAACCCAGCATCATACTTGGGTCTGACTAGGAAACTCAGCCCCCACCTCGAAGGAGCCCTCCTCATGGGCGGCATGAACTTACTGTCTCTTCTCCTTCCCTATCTCAAGACCAGCTCTGATGGTGAAGCCAGTGACGGGGAAGAGACCCAGGTTAGCGCTGCTGATCTGGAAGCCCTGATCAGCGGCCGCTACCCCACCCCCTTTGAGGGAGATGGTGAGCCTAGCCCAGCCCCCGAGAGCCTGGATAAGTGGGTCTGTGCACAGCCTTCAAGCCAGAAGGCAATCAACCACAACCCCCATATCACAGAGAAGCTGGAAGTACTGGCCAAAGCCTACAGCGTTCAGGGAGACAAGTGGAGGGCCCTGGGCTATGCCAAGGCCATCAATGCCCTGAAGAGCTTCCACAAGCCTGTCACCTCCTACCAGGTACCTGGGGGCCAGGGGAGGACATGTGGGGGGCTGGGTGGGGGTCTTCTGTAGTGGGGGTCAGGTGGAGGGCTTAACATTTTCTGATGTCTGGGACTTTCACAAAAGAAAACAGGGAGATTAATGAAAGCAGCTTGGCAAAAATCTTGATAATTACAAAAGCTGGGTGTTGGGTCTGTGGGGTTCAGTATACTCTTTTACTTTCGAGTTTTTCCGTAATAAAAAAGTTGCTTGAAAGTTGAGTCTCTGAAGATCAACAGGCCAGGGTTTGAATTCTGGTTCCCATTATTCACTAACTGCCTGACTTTAAGCCAGTTATTCAAATCCTCTGAGCATCAGTCTCCTCATGAGTAAAAAGGGACTAAGAATAGTAACAAACACAGTGTTCCCGTGAGGACTCAAAGGGATGACCCATGTAGTGCAGGACCCGATACAGGGTAAAGCCTCACACGGGCCCCCCTGCTGTGGTGATGCTGCCCAGTGTCATCACCGCTGCCCTTCCTCTGCTCCCTGTGCTGAGCTCCATCCTCTGGGAACCAGCAGACAAGTTACTCAGCCCACTCCAGCCAGACTTCTCATCTTCAGCTGTGCCCAAGCTTTACACAGCTATCAGTTGCCCACCAACCAGACTGGCTTTCACTCAAGACATCTGCTAAAGGAGTCAGTTTCCCCACTGCTGAATCTGCTCCTCCCATCTTCTCACCTTTCCTTCCTTCTCACCTTTCCTTCCTGCCTCTGCCTCCTCTTCCCCTAGGAGGCCTTTGGTATCCCTGGGATTGGAAAGCGGATGGCTGAGAAGATTGTCGAGATCCTGGAGAGCGGGCATCTGCGGAAGCTAGACCACATCAGCGAAAGCGTGCCTGTCTTAGAGCTCTTCTCCAACATCTGGGGAGCTGGAACCAAGACTGCCCAAATGTGGTACCATCAGGTCACATCCTGTCCTAGCCCCCACTTCAGTTTTACTGTATCTTAGAGCTCCTGTCCCACACTTCTCTCGCCCTATGCTTTGATGAGAATGAACCCAGACTAGAGAGGGATCACTTCTCAAAGGGACCAGGGCCCATGCAGATCCTCCCTTGGCTCTCAGAACTACCCTGTTTGGTATCTTTGAGGCTTAGTCTGTGGTGTAGGCAGAGACAAGAAGTATATTTCTCTGTCCCCCAGAAAAACAAGGGCCTTCCTGAGCAGACCAGACCTGGGGGCTGAGAATCCAGAACAGTGGTTCCCAAACCCAGCCATGCCCAGAATCACCCCCAGATTGATGAGATGATGAATGAGTGTTTTAGGATAGGGGCAGGGCTGGGTTGAGGTGTGTCCCCGTGCCTTTCCCAAGTCCCACTGATTACAGACCCTGGGCTTGCTCCTGCCTCATGCTTTCCTTGGAGTCTAGAGATGATGAAAACCTTGTGTGTCTGCTTATTCACTGTCTCTTCGTTGGTTCTGGATCCTCATAGCCTTCCCATCTGGCTTCTTTATTTCAGGGTTTCCGGAGCTTAGAAGACATCCGAAACCAGGCCTGTCTGACTACCCAGCAGGCCATTGGCCTGAAGCATTATGATGACTTCCTAGACCGCATGCCCAGGGAGGAAGCTGCAGAGATTGAGCAGACAGTAAGCAGGTGTCCCAGGGCAGTAAGGAGAGCCACTGCTATAGGGTCAGGGCCTGGCTCAAAGCCAGGAACTCCTGATCCCTCAGGGGGGGAGCCCAGCAGGCAGAGGAAGCTGTGGGCCACCAGAGACTGGAACTAGTGGGCAAAGAGCAAGTTGGCTTAGGTAGGGAAGGGTTGCAGCACTAGCTCTCTGGGGCAGGGGTCTCAGTATCAGGCAGAGTTAGCCCTGGCTTAGGTGCTAGGATGGTGTTAGGACTGGGTTAATGTCAGGGCTTGATCAGAGCTGGATTATGGTCAGAACTACTTGAAGATATTGGGATTTGAACTGGGCTAGGGTAGGGTGGATCAGGGCAGAGGTTCTTAACATTTTTTGACTCACAAACTTCTTTGAGAACCTAATGAAAATCATGGACTCTTCTCTGTCCACAATCTGTAAAAATGCACAAAGTTGTATATCTCTTTTCAGAAGTACATACCTTCTGCAGCCCTCTGAAGGCTGGTTCAAGGTTTGGGTTAGAATTGGTGTAAAGGCACAGTGCCAGTAGGATTAGGTTTGGGGTTGGAGGAAAGCTAGATCCAGAGTCAAGTTAAGGTTAGACCTGAATTAGTACAGTTTTCTTAGTGTTGGATGCTTTTCGTTAAAATTTATGATTGTCCTAGAAATAAGGTTTGGCCAAGATTAGGATTTGGTTTAGAGTTGGGTTAGGGGTTAAATTCATGTAAAACCTAGATTAGAGGGAGACTAGGGTACATTTAGGGTGACATGTATCATTTGTTCAGCTGGCATTAAGGTTAGGGACTGGTTTGCTCACTATGGCCTATGATGCTAATATGGCAGGACTCCCTGGAGACTGGCCCAGCTTAGCTAAAATCACCCTCCAGCTCTTCTCCCAGTCACGTGACTATGAGGCTGGTGTGGGATGGACAGGCAAGCGCCTTTGTCCACCCATCACTGGGCCTTAGTGCCAGTGATGACCTGTCTGTCACTCAGCCACGGTGTCTGGGCACAGAGAATGCCCCAGCGAGCCTCCAGCCCCAACCCACTGGAACAGAAGGGCCCACTCTCCCCATTTAAGTTCTCCAGTTTTAGGAGGTTTTGATGGGATTATCCATCCTAGGCCTCCTCCCACACTCTCAAGAAGGGGGTTGAGGGGATTAGCAAAGCCTGCCTGTCAGGAGAATTGAAGTATCCAAGGTCCCAGAAATCTCAGTGTCCTGCGGTAGAGACTGGGAAGCTATCCGCATACGAAAGGCCTCAGTGTTTCTGGTGTGGAGACTAATGGGCTTAACCTCCCTCGGCCCCACCCACTCAGTGCACCATGATCCCTCTGCCTCAGCTCCCTCCACACCGAGCCCCATTCCTCCAAGTAAGGATGTGGCCACTGGCTCAGATTTCCCTCCCTCTTTGCTCTCTCCTTTCCTTCCCTACACATGCAATTATATTTCTGGGTTCTGTCTCCCCAGAGGCCTGGACTAGGGGCACCCTGCCAACCACCTGTCAGGCTTCAAGCCCCAACTCACACACTCTGCATTTAGCTCTGAATCCAAAGATACCTGGGGCTGCTAAGACCTGGCTGAGGGCTCCTTGGCACCTGGCCCTCTGTACTCAGTGGAGCTTCACACACTTGGGTGTATGGGTTGGGGCAGACCCCAGAGAAGGTATGTCTGTCTGCTCTTGAAGAGCTCTAGAGGGAAAGAGCCACAGCTTCCCTCAGAATCCGAGCACAGCCTTCTCATCTCTCCCCAGGCCGCACCCAGTGGTGTGAGCGCGTTTTCTTCTCTTCTGTCCCAGCAAGGCACGCTCCCCAGGGTGGATGGAGCTCCTCTTCTGTTCCTTGAGGCTCTCTCTCAGGCTGGACCTTGCATCCAGGGATTGGCTTGGAACCCAAGGGGTGTGTGGGCTCCTGGGACAGGGAAGGCCCACAGCCCTCACCCTCCTCACTGTCCTCTCCCAGGTCCGGAAAGCAGCTCAGGCCCTCAACCCCGGGCTGCTGTGCGTGGCATGTGGTTCATACCGTCGGGGAAAGGCAACCTGTGGTGACATGGACGTGCTGCTTACCCACCCGGATGGCCGCTCTCACCAGGGCGTTTTCAGCCGCCTCTTGGACAGCCTCCGGCAGCAAGGTATAAGCCCCACCCCCAGGTGAGCAGGTGGGCAGGGGCAAGGTGGCCCCCAGGCTAGAGAGCCTCAAAGTTCCACCGCTAGGCAGGAAGCAGGGGAGGCTGCTCCACCAGAACCCACCTCTCCCCTGGGGCCAGAGCCACTGCAGGGAAGAGATGAATCAGCTCCTCACACCTCCCAGAGGTGCTACAGGTCAAGGGTTCATCGGATCTTTCCATGCCCCCAGTGTAGCGGGTGGGAGTGGGCCATAGGAGGAGTTACTATGCATATTCTATAGAAAAGGACACAGGCCTGAAGAAAGCCTGCAAATAAATGGACAAGCTGGGGACAGAGGACCCAGGGATAATCAGGAGAGGCCTGGGAGGTCAGACGGCCCTGGGCTGGGCAGCCCAGGCCCTGGCTCCCCACCCTGCCAGCGCCCTCCTGTGTTGGGCCAGGGTTCCTGACGGATGACCTGGTGAGCCACGAGGAGAACGGCCAGCAGCAGAAGTACCTGGGTGTGTGCCAGCTCCCGGGGCCAGGGCGGCGGCACCGACGACTGGACATCATTGTCGTTCCCTACAGCGAGCTCGCTTGCGCCCTGCTCTACTTCACCGGCTCTGCCCACTTCAACCGCTCCATGCGGGCTCTGGCCAAGACCAAGGGCATGAGCTTGTCAGAGCATGCCCTCAGCACAGCTGTGGTCCGCAGTGCCCAAGGCCTCAAGGTGGGCTCTGGCCAAGTGCTGCCCACCCCCACTGAGAAGGATGTCTTCAGGTTCTTAGGCCTGCCCTACCGAGAACCCGCCGAGCGGGACTGGTGACCTGGCTGCCCCTCTTGGCCATTCAGCCAGCCTCAGCAGGCTGAACCTCACTGCGTCAACCACTGGCTCCTCTGGGCTTGGGAAGGGCCAGCCTGGCTCCCAGGATGGCCTGGCGCTCTCTGCAGCAGGGTCAGGTGTTACCCTGTCTACCTCACCATTGCCCTCGAAGAGTTGTGCACATGGCCCCCTGCCCATTTTAGGCAGGAACTGGTACCTGGCTTGGGGCCAGCTTCCTGCTTTGGAGGCCCAGGCATCCCCACTTCTCTACCCCAAGGAGGGTCTAGCTACTGGGGGTGGGATGGGGGCTGCAGGGGAGAGGCACAATACTGTGGCCCAGCATCACCCAAGACCCTTCAGAGCAAACGAGCCGCTCCGAGGTGCTTCCTCCACCCACCTCCCTAGCAGTGCAGCTGGCAGTGTGGGGCGGGGGCGCCCCAGGGTCAACGAGGACAGCATTTGAAGGCCAGGGGCCCAATAAAGTGCTCTTGAGATTCAGCCTGCCTGGGGTGTCTGTGAGCTGCTGTAGCCTCTGCCTGCCTTTCTGTAGCCTGCCTTTCTCCTGGGAAGGGACAGAGACTGGAGGTGAATGGGAACCCAGGCAAGTTAACAGTTCTCCAAACGGGCCAGGCCTGAGTCAGCTCCTGAACAACTCAGAAAGGAGTAGGGGTGGACATTAAGAGGGAGGATTCGTGGAGCCGGGAATTAGGCCTGTCTACCCATCAGCATGTCCTAGAATAGGCAATACCTAAGGATGTGAACAAACGTAACAAGGCTCGGTGAAAGTGAACAGTTTCAAATGTAACAAGTGACCTGTGTGCCATTGACAGGGCTGAGACAGTCCGGGAACGCTGTGCTGCCTGGAGGAGGCAAGGGGCAACTTGGCAGGAAATAGCCTATTTGAAAAGAGTAAACCGTTCTCTTTGGGGATAACTAAACCTGCTTTAGAGAGGATGCTGTGTGCCGGGTGGGAATCAGAAGGCCAGGCTGGTAGAGGACTGAAAGTCGAGCTGAGGGGCTTAGTTTGAGCAGCTCGGAGAGGCCAGCTAGGGGTATCAGGGTGGTTTTGGAGGCCGGAGCTTACAGGACAGGTAAGGATT
>NW_011495018.1:28744715-28752624 GCF_000754665.1 Bison bison bison
GATTTGGTGAGGGGAGCAGTCGGGTGGGAAGGTTTGGCATACCAAGTGTAATACGGCTCAGAGGCAAGAGAAGGTGGCTTCGAGGAGCCTGGGCCAGAGTTGGGATCGGCCAGAGTGTTGGCTGTGCAGCAGCGAAGGGGCGGGCCCCGAGTCCTGCATCTAATTGCAAACTCCTAGAGCTGGCGTTTATTGGCCTGGTCTCAGTCAGGGGATCCCAGCAAGCTTAGAATGGGCCCAACTCTCGCTCAGAGCCCTGAAGTCCAGCTGCTGGGTCATGTCAGGGAAGGAATCAAAAGCCACGGAGGCTGGGGGGCCCCTTTCACAGCTCAGTACCAACCAGAGAAGCCACATCAGAGGACTAGAAGGCTTCATAAGGGCGACTTCCCCAGTGGCTCAGTGGTAAAGAATCCTCCTGCTAATGCAGGATGCAAGTTCGATCCCTGGTTCAGGAATATTCCTTGGAGGAGGAAATGACAACCCACTCCAGTATTCTTGCCATTAAAATCCCATGGAGGAGCCTGGCGGACTGCAGTCCCTGGGGTCGCAGAGCACACGCACACAGCACAAGCGTTCGTGGCAGGTGAGCCTCTCGGAGCTTTTCCTACAGGGAGGTGTAGCTGCCTGGGCCCTGGAATGGACAAGAAGAGCTGGGACTCTCTGGGCCCCCCAGGTGTCAGGGTTGCTTTCAGCCCCTTAGGAGCTCAGCTAGTCTACTCTGGACTGGGGTCTCCGTGCCCGCCACTATCCCTAGCAAGGGGTGCAGCTGGTAGAAGCCCAAAGCCTGGGGTGTCTGCATCCAAATGTGGATGCTGCTACTTCCCTCTTGAGTGCCCCAGCCTGCTCAGCAGCCTCTCCAGCCCCAGAGGAGCAGGACCTCCAGAACAAGGAGAAAGAGGAACCCGTGGGTCCCAGGATAACTTCCTGCACGCAGGAAGTCTTCAGAACCATAGGGAGGGATGGTGCTGGTTTCTGGGTCTGGAACCAGGGGCCTGGCCCCTCATCCTGCCATCTCTTAGAGGAAGGAAGGGGAGGTTCTCCCCCACCCCCAACCTCCCTGAGAGTCAGAATTCTGGAGACCACCTTCAAACCATGCAGATTCCTGGTCCTACATCCTGGCAAGGGCAACAGGAAATCATGGGTTAAAAAGAGTACCCACCCCCTCCAGAGAGACCCACCCTCAGGGCAGTGTCCTCTGGGCTTCTCAGGGACACTGGAGCCCGGGAGAATATCTAATGCAGGGACTCTGGTCCTGAGAAAGGCTGCCCAGTTAGGCAGAGGGGGAAGTTCTCTGAGTCCAAACTAAAAAAAGGGTACGACCAGCCACTTGAGAGCCTGAAATGGATTCCTGGGCAGACTTTCAACTCAGTGCCCCATCCTGCTGGAAGGGAGACTGGATTGTGGAGCCCTGGTGGGAACCGAGATACTGTCTTACAACTGAGCACCCCAAAACCACCACCCACTTACCACCTGGTCCTAATGAGGAGGAAGGGCCCCGCGGGCCTGCTTCCTGCCTCCAGCTCAGCTCATCATTGCTCTCTCCTTGAGCTGTGGTTGGCAGGGTAACAGTCTCCCAAACTTATCCACAGTTTATTCTCTGGAACCTGTGAATATATTACCCTACTTGGTAAGAAAGGGATGTTGCAGATTTAATTAAGAATTTTGAAATGAGGAGATCAGCCAATAGGCCCAATCTAATCATGAGTCCTTAAAAGTGGAGAACTTTCCTGGCTAAGATTAGAGAGCTGTGATGAAGGAAGGAAGGTCAGAGAGATGTGATGTTTCTGCCTTTAAAGATAAACGGGGCTACCAGCCATGGAATGTGGGCAGCCTCTAGAAACCGGAAGAGGCAAGGAAACAGATCCTACTCTAGAGCCTCCATAACAGAACGCAGCCCTGCCAACACCTCAGTTTTATCCTGGGGAGACCTGTGTCAGACTGCTAAACAATAGAACTTGGTGGTGTGTTAAGCCATCGGGTGTGTGGAAATTTGTTACTGCAGTGATAGAGGACCAGTACACAGAGTGTGTCTTGTTCTTTCCCTGTACAAAGTGAGTGAAGGGATGGTGGGTATGAGCAGGCCCTGCTGTGAGGTAGAGGAGGTCCCTGGAAGTGCAGTAGGGTGTGGGGAAGGGGAGGGGCCTCCCCCCATGCCTGGAGTAGGGGAAAGGCAGGTGGTAGGCAAAGCTGGGGGCCCAGTCCTCATGGACGGGCTGCCCTGTGCTCAGTCTGAGGCTCCCAGTTTCCCTCTGACACTTTGAGCCCAAGGCACAATCCTCTCTGAGCTGCTTGGCCCCAACCCTGCCAACCTGGGAGCCTCATCTTTTCCTGACTTCCCTTGTAGCTCAGTTGGTAAAGAATCTGCCTGCAGTGCAGGAGACCCAGGTTCGATTCCTCGGTTGGGAAGATCCCCAGGAGAAGGAAATGACAACCCACTCCAGTATTCTTGCCTGGGAAATCCCATGGAAATCCCATGGACAGAGGAGCTTGGGGGGCTACAATCCATGGGATTGCAAGAGTCAGACACAACTTAGCAACTAAACCACAACCATCTTTTCCCAAGGCCTGGGTTGATAACATTGCCACTGAAAGGGGAACAAGACCAGGGCATACTTTCCTCCTGGGTTCTGGCTGTTCCTCATGAAGCAAATGTGGGCACAGGGCCAAGGTTTCCCAGGCCTAGAGTGGACATGGCGAGGAGGGCAGGCCCAGCTATGTCCTGTCCTCCAGGAGTAAAGGAATGGGAAACCCAGGCCCTTGGTCCTGCTTCACCACAGGGGAGTTATGAGTTCATGTCCCTTTGAACAGAATGGGATGCCTCTTGCCCAGACGAGGGATGACAGCTTGGAGAAGACGTTGGCCTTACTCCCTCTCCACTCCCCCAACAGGAGAGCCCCTTTCCAGGCCCTCCCCACACGGCAGCTACAGCTGTTGGGGCACCTGCTGCCCCAGGCCTAGGAGGGGCTCAGCCTCCAGACCTTTAGCCCTCTGTTAGCTCTGCCCTTTAGTCCGGACTCCAGCCAGACAGTTTTCCAGAACACCTGAGCAGCCCTGCTTCTGAGCTCTGGGACTGGGGGACCCTCAGGCCTGAAGTCCCCAAACTGGCCTGAGACTCTGGGCCTCGCCCCTATTGTCTGAACCAGGGGTGCCAGCCTTGGTCCCCTAAGTGGGGGTAAGTACAGAAGCTGAGCTCCAGTGAAAAGCCTAGAGGGAACATCCTGAAAGACATCCCAGAGGTAAGGAGAGGACCCAGTGGTGGAGGGACTTTGGGCAGGGCTCTGGCACCAGGCCATGGGGGGTGCTTGAGTGACTGTGGAACCTCTGTCTGACCCTTCACTCTTCTGGACCTGGGGGCCTGGTGCTGATGGAGCGGGCAAATGGCCCCAGACATCGTGTTCCTCCAGCAGCAAGACACCCTGAGCCCTACCGCCCTCACCCACCGGGCTCTGTCTGGTTCCCTCAGCAAGGCTGCCACTGTGCCCTTGTCTAACTGCGGGGCCATTTGCCTGTGTGCCTAAAGTACATCGCTGGGCCCGTGTTTGGGTGCTGCAGGCTCATGACTCTACATTTGCACATGTGTGTGGACAAGCCGGGTGTGTGTCAGTGTATCCACCAATCTCGACCTCGGTGTGCATGCCCCAGGGTCCTTAAAGGCTCTGGGCAGGGCTTGGGGCTGGATTGGGGGTCCCCAGAGTCCCTGTGGTGCTGGGTAGGGACTGCAGAAGGTGGTGGAGGCCCGATGGGCTCTGGACTCTGAGTTCTTGTGTCCTGGAGGCGGCCGCAGGGTGGGCCGCCTGCGTCAGCCTTGAGCGGCCATCAATAGCACGCGGTTAATTAATTTGATGGGAACAGCAGGGACCGCCGTTTGCATTTAGTGAAGTTCCAGGAACTTCCAACCTCATCTTCATAATTGGCCTCATAAATTGTAAGAAAGAGAGAGATCAGCAAAGCGGGAGGGAGGAGGGGCCGCTCGTCCGTCCTTATTTAATTTTATTGCTGAAATTCATCTTTTTAGCCTCCTCCAGAATCGGCTCTCCCTGCCGGATTTGCCTAATCATGATAAATTAATATTCATTTCCCCGCCTCTTACCCAGCTCCTGCGCTTGGATAGAGTTGGGGTGGGTCTCCTTCCAGCCCCTCCACCACGCCTTGGTGGGAGCCTGAGAAAAGAGGGGCTGTGTTACTACAAGGGGTGGAGGGTGTGGGGAATGTGGGATGATTGATTGGGCTCCTAGAGGACACACTCCTGAGACCCCAGACCCATCCCTGGGCAAGAATACTCCAGAGGGTCTGGGATGCTGGGATCAACTACCCCTGCCCAGCAGGGTCTGGGCGGGAGGGGCAGGAAGAGGCCACGAAGGCATTTTGGAGACCCAGAGGCTGAGACTGGGAGCAGTTAGGATGGATCTGGGAGGTGGATTCTGAAGGTCGGCACCAGGTGAGAGGTGGGGGGAAGGGACCTGGTCTTTGCCCCTCTTCTCCATCAACTAGGTGTAGGCTACCTTGCCCTGTGCAGACTCCAGGGGGGACCCACTCTAGTCTGTGGGGCTTCACAGACACCCATAGTCTCTGGCCAACAGAAGTGGCTACTTCCCAACAGCCCAGCCCAGCTAGGTGGCTGGGCCTCTTACACTGGGCACCTTGGCTCTGCTGTGTGTGCGTGTTAGTTGCTCAGCCGTGTCTGACTCTTTGTAACCCCATGGTCTGTCTGTAGCCCACCAGGCTCCTCTGCCCATAGAATTCTCCAGGCAAGAATATTGGAGTGTGGTTAGCCATTCCCTTCTCCAGGGGATCTTACCAGCCCAGGGATCGAACCCAGGTCTCCTGTCGTGTGGCTGTACTGCTTTTCCCAGTAAGGCCCTTTTGCAGACCTGCAGGAGTGTTTCTGGAAGGGTTAGGCAAATCCTGAGCAGTGGGGCCCCTGAAGTCCAAAGGGGCAGATGCTCTGTCTTCTTGCCTCATAATCAGTATGTGAGATATGGGAGGGATTTAGATTTTATCCACCACCTTACCCCATTTTACAGATGAGGAAACTGGACCGAAAAGAGGAGGTTACTGACCCAAGGTCTCACAGAAGTTGGGGCAGGGGGCTGTTTCTATCCCATCTTGGAAGATGGGTGTGGTGGGTAGGATTCTCTGAAAAACCCCAGTGACTTTTGCCCTTGTGCAACCGTCTCCCTTTTGAGTGGGAGTAGAGGCTTCAACTCTGAGGAGGTGCTACTCCTGCAGTTACGCTACCTCATATGGCAAATGGAAGACTATATGGGTGGGTCTGGTCTAATAATGTGAACCCTTTAAAAGGAGTTTTATTAAGCTATTAGCAGAAGGGGTAAAGAGGTTCAAAGCATGAAGGCTCAGCATGCCTCTGCTGGCTCTGAAGATAGAAGGGGACTTGTACAAAGAGCAGGGAGCAGCCCTCAGCTGATACATAGCAAGGAAATGGGGACCTCAGTCCTACAACCATAAGAAGCCAAATTCTGTCAACAAAGAGAATGAGTGTGGAAGCTGATCTTTCCCAGAGCTTCCAGATAAGAGCCCAGCCTGGTTAACACCCTGATTTAGGTCTTGCAGAACCCTAATCAGAGAATTCAGCTGAGCCTGCCTGGACTTCTGGTCTACAGGATTCTGAAATAACGGGTCTTGTTTTTAGGGGCTAAGTTGGGTGATTTGTCATCACTTTTGTGCAGCAATAGAAACCTAATATGCAGGGCTTAGGGGAAGGGTATCTTACGAGGGCCCTACGATGGGGGAGGGAGATGAAGTTGGGGGAGGTCTGAGGCTCTATCCTAAAGCTACTTCCCTCTGCACCAGCATTCCGACAGGGCAACAATTGACTGAAGCTGCCACCTAGTTCCAAAGTTCTCATAACTCCCTGTTGTTTCACTTGGGACCAAACCCTCATAAGCATTGAAATTTGTGAGTCCTTCCAGGTGGAGTCTGGACCCCTGTGTAATGAGGAGTAGCAAGTTCACCTCACAGGAATGGGTCCTTCTGTGAGGAGAACAGGAAGAGCCTCTATGGAATTGGTTCGGGCAGAGGCTTCTAGGATGTGGGTAGGGGCCAGCTGGTAATTTAATGCACTTTCAAACCAGAGTTCCTCTTCCCCCGAAACCAGTTTTCAAAAAGTATCTATTCATGTGTCCTAGGTGGGTGCTGGCAAAAGATGGTTTTGATTCCCACTGGAAGATCCCAGCATCAGTGGATTTTGAGGAAGACCAATTGACATTTTGAAAGTTATGGAAAGTCTCCAGCGAGGAGCCCTGGGTTAGCTGCACCATATTTCCGGGGTTATTCCAGCAGCATTTATTGATTAACTCTGAGCCTGGCCAGTCCACCCTTAACCCAGCCCTGCTTGTGGACTTCCCAATAGCTTCCCAATAGCCATATTGGTACTTGCATTATCTCCATTTGGCAGATGAGGAAAGAGAGGCCCAGAGAGATTCATTCACTTGTGCTAACTCACACAGCATTGAGAACAGCTGGGTTTCATCTCAGATCTCTGTGATCCAGGGAGCCCGCTGGTTTTCCTGGCTCCCGCTCTGGAAAAAGTTCTAGCCCAGTTCTAACTGGACTGTCTGCTAGCTTCTCTCCCTCCTTCTCCCACATGCCCAAGGAGAGAGTCCTGAGCTTTTCAGAGTCTGTGGAGGTTCCTGATGCTTATATTGAAGGACACAGTCCCTAGCCCTGAGAACTGGAGTTTTTGACTTTTTAAAAGGTATCTATTTATTTGGCTGTGTCAGGTCTTAGCTGTCGCACGCAGAATCTTTAGTTTGTGGGATCTTTTATTAATAATTGCAGCGTGAGGAATCCTTAGTTGCAGCACGTGGAATCTAGTTCTCTGACCAAGAATTGAACCCGGGGCCCCCTGCACTGGGAACATGGAGTCCAAGCCACTTGACCACTAGGAAAGCCCTGAGAACTGGAGTTTTGAATCAGCAAAGGCCCACTTGTCCTGAGATGGGACCCCTCCCCCGCAACATCCCACCTCCCTTAGGGAATTAGTAGTATGAAGACACTGACTCTCAAACTCCTGCCCTGCTAGAGGTGAGGGTCCTGGCTCTATAGCTCCCATCTATCCCTACATGCCCGGCCTATCCCCCTCACCCCCCAACACCGGACCCCTCCCTCATAGCTCCACACATTGGTGACTTATTCCCACATGACTCTAGGCAGGGCTTGACAGGGGCCCAGCCTGGCTTGAGAATCTCCTCCTCTCTGCTCCAGGCTTCCTCTGTGAAATTCTCTCTCTTCACTATGACCATGGGCTCTGCTCTCCTGGAGAACTTCGGGGCCACTGTGGCAAGGGCCTCCCTACCTGCCAGGCCAGACACCCCATTGGAAAGTATCACTCCCTGTCCTGCCCCTCTTCCTTGAAACTGCCTAATGGGGAGAAAGCCCAGGATCCTTAGGCTCTGGCTCCACGAGAGAGGGACCCAGAGGTCACGCCCTCTACAGTTCCACTCTGTGCCAGGAAACAGTCCCAGATTCCCACCTCTGGGGCCAAGGACTGCAGGCCCCACCTCAGAGCTTCTGCGAATTAAGGTCCCCCGACTTTGAGGGCCTCCCCCGCGCTCCCCCACCGAAGTACCTTTGGAAGTTGCAGGGCCAAGTGGAGGAGGGCTCCAGAGAAATGCCCTGAAGGAGCCCCATCCGTTGCCCCGTGAGGTATAGACTCGGACTTCAGATGCCCCTCCAGAGCCTGGCTCCACAGCAAGAGAAACGCTCTCTCCGCTCCAAGCTTCAAGTTCTATCTTGCTGGTGGCCCTCACTCCCTTCAC
This sequence comes from Bison bison bison, assembly GCF_000754665.1. Lineage (NCBI taxonomy): Eukaryota > Metazoa > Chordata > Mammalia > Artiodactyla > Bovidae > Bison > Bison bison. The sequence continues at coordinate 28,752,491 of NW_011495018.1, forward strand.
TCCTCTGGATCTGACACACAGGCCTCTCTGGGATCTGGAATGGGAGCTGCTGCTCCGAAGCAGAGGATGGCGAGATAGAGGAGTGCTCCATGGCGCCTCCTAGTGGGCGGGGGCGTCACTGCGAACGGGTATCT
>NW_011495018.1:28752765-28756945 GCF_000754665.1 Bison bison bison
TAGAGGCCGACAGGCGCTCTTCCCGGAAGGCGCCAGCAGAGGGCGCGCGAGGACCGGTCAAGAGGCCCGGCACTTGCGAAGGCCTGGGATGGGGGTGTGGTAGACAAGGCTGCAGGTGCCCTGGAGGAACCGCCCAGGGGCTTCTCTCCGACTCCCCCGGGTGGGAGCTGGGGCTGGAAGTGTCCGGACTGCGCGGCCCTTCGCTCCTCAGGCAGAGGTGGCCGATGGGGATGTGGCCTAGAGTGGGTGGGTAGACCTTCCCTATTACCGGGCAAGGGAGTAGGGTCTGTAGATTCAGGACTGGTGACCTTGATGCTGAATCTGGTAGGACCCCCTTCCTCAGACACCTCAGGTCGAAATTCTGTGCCTCAGTTTCCCCCTGCGCGAGCTCTGTCCTTGTTCCCGGAAGCTCTAAACTGGGGCACCAGGTGGGGTGACCCAATGAAAGGAAATTAGTATGCCCCAGTTCCCGCCCCCCACCTCTTCCCGTTTATTACCCTGACCTCGCCAACCTTGAACCCAGAGCTTGGGGGAAGTAGAAAAAGATGGGAGAGGAGAAGAGTGAGTGATGGAAGAAGTGACACTGTAAAAGCAAATGGAAGGGGAGGGTGGAGGAAGAGGAAGGGGAGGAAGAAGGGAAGGAGGAGGGCGTGGGTCGGTGGGTGGGTACGAAGAGGGGCTTAGCCCTCCTAGCGGAAGCTCTCCCGAGACTGGCTAACTGCGCCTGCTCTCAGCTGTGATGAGGCCTGAGCTCTCCGCTGCATCCCGGAACCATCGCTCTGCCAGTTGCCCGCCTCCAGCCTCCATGATTTATAGCTGGGCCAGGCCGGGCGACCTTGGATGGATAACTAATGAGGGGTCAATAACGCTACAGAAAAAGTGAACTGGTAAGGGAGGAGGAAGGAGGCCCATTAGCCGCCCCATCTCTTTCCTCCCAGCATCTTCTCTCTAAATCCCTGGGCCTCTCATTCAGGCCCCTCACTGGGAGGGTTTCCCTAGGGACTCTTGATGGGGTCTGAGAGGCGATGGTTAACATAGCTGAAATAGGCCAGGTGGACCAGGACATACTGGAGAGACCCAAAGTGCCTCACATGAGGGAGAGGAAGTCTGGAAATGCCCCCTGCCCCCATTCGGTGGCCCAGAGACAGTCACATATTAAGGAGCCAAAGTTAGTAGGTAGGGTTCCTGTGGGGCAGAAGACAGGGCACCCTGGGAAAAAAACAGAGAGTAACCCCAGCACCCTCCACTCCCCCTCAGCCATCTGCATCTGGCTCTCTCAGTTCATCTGTATCTCAGGAAACACATTCTGCTGCTCTGCATCCAAGTTACCCAGTGTCAGAATGTTTACCTTAGCCGTCAAGGGCACCTCCTGTTTGGCCTCATTTGGCATTGGGCCCTGAAAATTATATAGCCAGTCTTGGAGCTAGGGATCTCTCAGGTTGATAGAGTAAGACAGAGGAGCAGGTGGGGGAAGAAGGCAATGAGTTTGGGGGATCAGGGAGTATATGAGAGTCTGGATGTGGAGTCAGGGGTTGAGAAGATGGGTAGTGTCTCCCTCCCTGGGGTGGGAGTTAGTGCCTTGCATATAGGAAGGTGGGTTGTGGGAGGTAGAGCCTGAGTCTCAGCATCTCCATCATCTGGCTCCTACTGAGAGGAGACCAAAACATCCTTCTTCCAGTCTGCCAATTCCCCTCCCCCTATTCAAGGTCACCTGGGTCATCCTCTGGATCCCCAGTCCATTTTTAGCACCACAGGGAACCGGAGTTAGGGGGAAGGAAGCAGCTCTCTCAGTACCTGGCCTAATTGAATGTATCTCCCTTAATTATCTGTCAGCATCAAGGTGCTGGCCTAAGCGCTTTTTCACCTTATAGTCCCATTTTGTGGATGAAGAGTTAAAGCTCAGAGAGAGGAGCAGTCAGCCAAGGGAGGAGCTGAAACTTGAATTCAGATCCTCTGGCTCCAAATCAGAGCCCTTCCCTGCCCATCATCTCAGGGTCCTAGGCTCACCATTAACTCCTGCCCAGCTCAGTCTGCAAAGAAGACATCCAGTGAGGGACCCCTGGAACAAGGGCACTCTTTCCCCGAAGTAGACATAGGGTGACAGAAAAACCCTGGAGGAAATACAGGGCAGTGGTAACGGGGTAGGGCACCATGTTAGGGCTTGATTGTAACCTCCCCCCATGGTGGGGGACCAGATGCCCAGTGCACATATGTGGACTTGCATGTGCTCATTCACACATGTATTCACTTATTCTTGCAACAAACAGGTATAGAGTGGCAATCATTTTCCGTGCCCTGGGGATATGGAAGCAACACTGGGGATCTTATATTCCAGCTGCTGCTGCCAAGTCGCTTCAGTCGTGTCTGACTCTTAGCGACCCTATGGACTGCAGCCTACCAGGCTCCTCCATCCATGGGATTTTCCGGGCAACAGTACTGGAGTGGGGTGCCATTGCCTTCATCAAGCGGGTATAAAAGCGTGTTTCAGGAGGTACGCCTATGGCATGCGGCAGTGTGTAGACTCACTGCTGAGTAGAAACAAGCATGGGCAGAGGCATATGCAAGGCACTAACTCCCACCCCAGGGAGGGAGACACTACCCATCATCTCAACCCCTGACTCCACATCCAGACTCTCATATACTCCCTGATCCCCCAAACTCACTCACTGCTGTCTTCCCCCAACCTGCTCTTTCTGCCTTACTCTATCAACCCGAGAGATCCCTAGCTCCAAGACTGGCTATATAATTTTCAGGGCCCAAAGCCAAATGAAACTTCAGGCTCCTTATTATAAAAATATAAAGAATTTCAAGACAGAGCATTAAACCAAGCACACAGGGCTCTTCTAAATGCACAGCCCCATGGGCTGGCCCATGTCACACACCTAGGAAGACAGCCTTGCCTGGTACCTCTCATTCTCTTACTTCCCCACTCCTTGACGTCCTGGTCCTCTCCTTTTTTATGTCAGCAATTAGCTCAAGCCTCCTGGGTCTTTCAGGTGGTACTGTCACAGCCTCTTCCCTGCTCCAGCCTCTTTATAACCCCAGCCGTTCTGGGAAGTTTCATTCCTACCACGCTCACTCACTCACTGGGCCCCAAACAATCCCTACACTTTCCGGTTTCCATGCTTTTTCCCCCAAAATTCAATTCCTTTGGAAAATTTATTCTTCTTTTATTCACCTCTTCTGGGAAGACTTTCTGATTTTCCTGGAGGAGATCTCACACTTGGAAATTTCACATCACAAACAATGTTCTTGGGTCAAAACACAAATCATCTTCTGCCTTTGCTCACAGCCGTTTGTCTGCCACGCCTAGTAGACTTAAAATTCTAGAAGCCAAGGATGGTGTCATATTTGTCATTGTAATTCCACAGCACCTTGCTGATGCTAGCGTGGTAGGGGCTCAGTTAACATTTGTTGATGCAGCTGTGGGCATCTTTGGCACGTGGGTATGCTTGGACTTATTGAATTGTGTGCACAGTGTAAGGGTTTATGTCAATGCATGAGCGTTTCTGCTTCTGTGTATGCATATTTTCATATCTATCCACGTGGAGGCATGTTAGCTGCATACGTGTGCACAGACATAGTGGTTTCTGTCATTGCGTACATGAACTGCTGGTGCACGGGTCTGCATGGCTGTGTGTACGTGGATTTGTGTTAGTGGGTGCACATGGTTCTGGGTGGCAGACGTCTGCCCATGCACAGCATGAAGGCCATGACGTGGAGGCTGTGCCTAGACAGGAGCTGCAGGTGTACAGTGCAAGGACGCAGGCGGCTGGCGCGTGTGCAGACCATGTGTGTGCACAGCTGCGTGTCCTGGCCGCGGGCAGGCCGGACACCCCGTGCCCCGCTTGCTTCCGCCGAGTGAGCCGCTTTGTTCCTCCGCCGCAGGCAGCCTCGTGGGCTCCCGGCTTGGGCAGCCTGGGCCTGGGCTTCTCGGCCCGTCGTGATTGGCGGCCCAGCGGGCCGCTCGACTCCCTCCCGGGCGGGCGGAGCCGGATCGGCTCCCGTTACCGGCGAAGGCGGGTAGGGGTGAGGCGGGGGGGGGGCGCTAGGCCATCCATCTTCTGTTATTACAGCGTAATGGGGCTGCTCCGGCGCCCGCCCATTTGTCATCGGCCTCGTTCGCTGATAACGGGCATTTGTCATCACTTTCCTCTGAGCCAATGTCATCAGCGCCGCT
>NW_011495018.1:28757056-28761537 GCF_000754665.1 Bison bison bison
GGGCCTGCTGGACACACACTCCTGCACATACACACAGGCACACCGAACCTGGGGAGACACATGTCCCTGTGTGTGGATTGAGGCTCCCTGGAGACGGACACACAGGCAGACACACGCTCAGAACAGCCTCATCTGTCAAGCAGATACTCCCAGCTGGAGATCCTCTTCCCCACTTGAGGAGGCGAGTGCTGGGGGGAGGGGCTGGTGTTCGTGGTTAATGGCAGCTCGAGTGCAGGTGGCCCTCTGCCAGCTCCCTGCGTGCACACGTGTGAAAGGAGCCACCAACATTTATCGAGCCCCCACAGGCTCTACAGGCTTACATGTGACTGTGCGTCCCAGTGGCAGAGTGTAGAGCGCAGGGAAAGCCAAATGGTCACACTCAGGCCTCCCAGGCCTCTCAGACACGGGACCTTGAGCAAGTCAGCAGGGCTGAGTGGTGGGGTCATGGGGTGGTAAGGGTGGTGAGTAGTGGGGTGATGAGTAGTGATCCCCACCATGCCTGCCTCCCAACCTTCCAGAGACAGTGTAGCCTGGGAATCTCCCTTCCACTCCTGACCCTACTCAGGCTCTGAGCCCAGGATGATCTGAAGCAAGAGGGACTCAGGAAAGACTTCAGAAAGAACTTCCTGCCTGGAAAGAGTATGAAGCAATTTGGGGTAGGGATGGCACTAGTAGCCAAGAGGGGAACTTGGAAGAAAGAGAAGATCCCTTGTTAGTGGAGTGTCCTGAGCCCCTTGGGCTGAGCGAGGTACCAGCCCCCCCCGGGGCATGCATGACATGTCTTCCTGATGTTGCTTTCCAGCACATTCACTTCAGATGGCAAAGGGGACTCCGGTAGCCCTTATTATGGAGGAAGATCCCCCCAGCCCCACCCCGCTCAATCTGTTTATGGCTATCTGGCACTTATTAGGTGCTCAATAAATAACTGTTGAATGAATAAATGATTGATGACAGGGTGTGTGGAGGAGGGACAGGGTGGGTCTTTCTAGTCCCTCCCTGAACGGCCATCAGCCACTGATGGCCCAGATCTCTTGTCCTCCCCCAACTCCCTTCCTTCCTCCTTTGTAGTCCCCCAAATTCCTCTTCTCCCCCAGCCTCTCCCTCCTGGGCTGAGGAGGGATGGGTGGGGGAAGGTCCCCTGGCAGAGCGGGGCTCGCTTGTTCCTTGTAAATGAAGACCATAATTAACATTAAATTAAGGTAATACAAATGAAGGCAACATAGAGGCTGACAAGATGAGCGTTTGGGGAGGCAGTGGGGAGAAGTGATTCATATTTTTAATTTACTGTACGGATGGGCCGTGTGGCTGGGGAGCGGGCGGCTTGCATGGAGGGGGTGTCGCCCCGCGATGTTTGCTGGGCTCTGAGCGAGCACACAATGACTATTAAACTCAACTGTCCATATAATGGGACAGATTTGACATGACGCCCACCAGAGCACCAGGAGCTTGGCCGGCCAGGCTGTAAATCCTGTCCACACAGCACCCGCCTGCCCACCTGCCCAGCTAGTCCATTTGGTCTAGGACTAGGGTAGGGTAGGCACAATCCCCAAGGGGTCCATGAAGAGCCTTGGACTTCGGAAATGGGGGGCAACAAGAGGGTCCAGGCTTTTTGCCGCAGCTGAGCTCAGGATTGGGGGCCTTTGGAAGGTCAGGTCTCACACATGTAAGGGTGAGACGGGTCCTGGTCAGTGCAGGACCTCGGTACCAAGATAAGGAACTCTGTGACCCCACGTGTGGTGTGTTCTAGGAGTTGAAGACACTGGTGTCCCATTCCAAAGAGGGGACTGTCATCTTCATCATCATCACAGCTCCCACTTACCAAGGACTTGCTCTACACCAGACCCCACTTGTGACCCATTAAACTGAGTCCTCACAACGAGCCTAGGAGGAAGCTATTATCATCCCCATTTGCAGATGGGGAAACTGAAGCTAAAAGATAGGGAGTAGCTTGGTCACAGAGCTTGTAAGGGTATAGTGATCCACCCCGCTTCCATGCCCCAGGGCCTGGGGTGACCCCTTGATCCTATAAACTCTGTACATGAAATGAAGGGCCAGCACCCCAGGTGGCCTTCACACACTGGACCCTGAAGCCTTAGACACAAAGTTCTCTAGGGAACTTGGTGTATGTGTGTGTGTGCATGTACAGGCATGCGTGTGTACATCCTCGCTCCCTCCCTCCAATCTAAGAAAGGTGCCAACAAATCCCAGGCAGGCAGGGAGGGATCCCTGCTTACTCACTCTGCAATTGGAGCCGAAAGATGCTCATCCCTGGGATGAGAGACTCAAGTGTAATTTAGGTTTTGATATTATGAAAGTCTCGCTGCTCTAAAACAGCAGGGCACTCGGTGCCTCATTAATAAAGGATAAACTTGGAGTCTATTTACAAGGCGCTTTTTGGGGTTATTTACTCTCCAATATACATATGTAATGTTGCGCATACTTACCGCTAGGTACGGCTCATCCTTTCAGCCTGGGCCTTGGAGTCACCCTGGGGAAGGTGGGCCCGGTAGGGTGGAGAGGGTCACTGGGGAAGAGGGAATGCAGAGGAGGTGAGCCCTGGAAGTGGGGAAGCTCTGTGGGAGATGACAGGGCCTCAAGGGGGGATCATAGAATTTTAGAGCTAAAAGGTAGAAGGGATAGAGGCCCCACCCTAGCTGTCTCCCATTTCCACCTTTCTGAAGCGCAGTTCCCTTAAAGATTAGGTACAGGCTAAGCTCCCCTGCTGGGCCTGCAGTGTCAGCCTCTCTGGCTATCAGGCTCTGAAAGGAGGTCAGCCAGTTCCTATCAGTATGCATGTCCTGTGAAACTACCGGGCACCTAATCTTACACCAGCCTCCTCACAGCCCTGCCCACCCCCGCCATTGTGCCCAACAGTGCCTGGAATGGGCAAGGCCTTCCTCAAACCAAGATGGAGGCGACCTCCCAGCTCCCAGTGCCGTTAGCCTGCCACAGTCAAGAGGGGTTCCCCTCAGCTGCTCAGCCCCTACCTTTCCCTGCAGCTGCCACCACCTTATCCCGGGCTCTTCACTTTACATGCAGTGTCTCTGGGAATCCGCAGACATCACACGAGGTAGGTACCACTCTCATATCTGTTCTATAAATGAGGAAACTGAGACTTAAGTGAGGAGACTCACCCCATGTCATACAGTCAGTCAGGAGGTGCCAAGCTGGGATTTGAACCCACATGAGGGTCTTACCCATAAGGCTTCCTAGAGGGTCCTGGGCCTTCACTGTCCATGCTGGCCCCTCTGCTCACCAAGGACTCCCACCAGCCCATGGCCTCCAGTGAGGAGCTCTGAGCCCCACCCTCTCAGAGCACATCTCCCTTCACTGATGGACCTGTTCATTCACTGAACACTGTCATGGAACAGCCACCACATGCGGATTTGGACCTGGGCCTGCAGCCTGAGTGGGTGCAAGTGTATGGGAGTGGAGATCTTGCCAGAGACCCTGGTTAATGCACCGGGAGCTTGGAGTTAGGGCCGCCCACTCAGACGTCCTACACTTAAAGTTGTGAGATTTTCTGTGCTTGTCAGCTCCTTGGATGAGGAGTGTGTGGCTCAGGGCCCAGCTTGGGGTGGTGATGGTGGCATGTGTGTGTATGGGGGCAACATTGGCCTGCCCGCCCTCCCCCTCCCCCAGCCACTTTGGGCCAAGGAGACATCTGGTGGTCCCTAGGAGAGGGCGGGTTCTTGTGCATCCTTCTCGGCCCCAGCACTGGGGGAGAGCTGACCTGGAGGGTGCTGGACAGAGGGAGGAAGGCAAGCAGGAGGATCTGATCCATCATTGTTGGTGAACAATGAGCCATCATCACCCTAATTAAAGATGTAATTACAGCAAATACATTCTGGGCTGAGAATGAATGACGGATAACAGGAAGGCACCTTGTAGGCATCAGTGAGGAGATGATGCTCTCTAAAGTTCCCACTCGGAGCTGGGGAACCCAGCATCCGGTCACAGGGCGCCTTGGTGCCTCCCAATAGGATGGTGACAGACAGGCGCTGGGCCTGTGGGGGCAGCAAAGGGCCAGGGCCTGAGGCTTTGCTGGAGGAAAGGGTGGGAAGGAGGCAGGGAGGCCAGAGTAAGAAGGACGGGCTGTTGTGTCTGTGTCAGGCGGGGGAGCAGGGCCAGTACAGAGTAGGTATCTTTGTGACTATATCACCAGAGCACAAGGCAAGGTTTCATAATACAACTGCTTTGGGAGTAACCAGGCTCCTGTGAAGGCCAGGACTGACTGACCTTTGGCCATAGAGGGTGAGTACAAGGGCCAGGCTGAGGTAGCTCAGTCTGCAGAGGGTAACCATAGCAGGCGTCTGGTGGAGATATGGGCTTTTAGGCCTGGCTCAGGCTCCAGGGATTGGGATTGTCCTGAGCGCTGGTTTGTCTTTACCTGGGGATTAGGGTACATGGCAGGGCACCGACCACATGAAGGGAAGAGAGATGGACCCTTCCCACCACCTGGCTTCTGCTGCTCCCGCCTT
>NW_011495018.1:28761637-28839380 GCF_000754665.1 Bison bison bison
CTGCTCCCGCCTTCAGCAGGAAAGGCTCTCAGCCACCCCCACCCCTGTCCTGGACCCCCTCAAAGGTTGTGGGCTCTGGTTGTTCAGGGAGGCCTGAGCTTGGGACATCTTCCTCTACTTGAGATCTGAGCATCTGGATTCCAAGGACTGTTTGCCAGGGGCCCCCACCTCCACTTACCTTCAGAGACTAGGAAACCCTGAGCACAGCGTCAGGTCACTCTGAGGCCAGCCTGAGCTGTGATAATTCCAGGGCCAAGGCAAGAAGGCGAGCCTGGATGGGGAGCTTGGTGGCCTTAGCCTCTTGGCTTCATCTGCCATGGTGGCCTCTGGTGGTCCCTCAGGGTGTATGGGATGACCCCAGGGGAGAGAGGGCTGGGTGAGGGGCGGTGGGGAGCCCAGGCAGGCAGGCAGAGGGGAGGGAGGGAAGGCTACTGACAGCAGAACAAATGCTTGTAATTTTATAACCAATCTCAGTGTGTCCATGGGGGGCCGTTTGTGCCTCCACTCAGGACCAATCAGCCTGACAGAGCTATGAGTCTGCCTGAGTGAATGTGAGCAGCTCCCCTCCACCCCCAGCACCACTTACTGCAATCTCATTACCCACCCAGCCCAAGACCAGCCAGAGCTGAGGTGCTGCAACGAAAGAAGACTCAGCCCACGCTGAAGACGACCCAGGCCAGAACCAGGGCTGGGCTTGTGGCCAGGAGGGCAGCATGGGCACACCTTAGAGACTCAGGGACTCAGATGGAGGAGGCAAGGAGATGGGCCCAAAAAACGATAAACATTAAGCACCCTGGTTGCTAGGCATGCTGGATACAGGTAGGACACAAACCCCTGCCCTCAAGAGGCTTGTGGTCTGCTAGGGGCCAACAGAAAGGTTGCAGAGGGATGGGCCCTTGGGAAGGCAGAGGAAATAAATGTGATTGGAGGTGAGGAGGGGCAGAGCCCCAGAGCTGAGCTGGAGGGGTGGGAAGGAGAGGGTAAGAAATGCAGGGAGAATGACCCAGAGAAACCTCTGGAGTACATTTAGAGCCTGGGCAGGGAGATACAGGGCATGGGAGAGAAACACCCAACAGGGGAGAGAGGAGGGTGACCAGGGAAGGGCTGGCTGGCCAGTGGTGGATATTAAAGGATGGCCTTGCTGGATATCTGGCTCTGGGGATGGCTATGTGCCTATTAGTCTCTCTAATTGTCAAAAATCTAATTTAGTGTCTGAAGCCCGGGCAGGCCTGGGGTTAAATGGAAGGAGGCAGGCCCAGCCATAAATCTGCCCTCCCAGCTGAGGCTCGTGCTAATTCTGCAGTTAAGTGAGGGGGTGAGGAGGGCAGCAAGATGGGACAGGGAAGGTCCTGGCTAGGGGGTAACTCTGACCCTGCACACCAGCCCCTAGGTGCTAAGTCATAGCCAGGCCCTCCTCCTTTACTGGAGGAAGGAGACTTTCCTGGCACTGAGCTGGGCCAGGCAGGGTTAAGTGTCTCAGACCAGGAGTCTCAGGGTCTGCATGGCTAGGCTGGAAAAATCCTCAGCCCCTCTTCCTGGACCCACTCTGGGTCTAAGTGGGCTCAGCACTTGCAAAGTGATAGGAAGGTCACATTTCCTAGCCACCTGCTGAGACTTTGGTGAGGAAGAGGGCATAGAGAGTCACACCATGTGACCAAGTTAGCAGTAGTCTTGAGTGATGGGGACCCACGGGCCACTCCTCAGTGGGGAGAACAAACACAATCTGTGGGCTTCTCCTTTCTTGGGCCCTGACTCCAAAGCACCAAAGGAGGTACACAGGCACGTGGGGACTGGGACAGCCTCCCCTACCCAAGGCCTATTTGGCCTGAGGCAGGGGAGGGCTCTCCACCTGGGCTTGGTAATGACCTCACTCCCCTCAGAGCCACTAATTGAAAGCAAAGGGTGTGGCGGGCGCAGCGGGAGAGGCTGGGGGACCGAGAGGGTTCCCTGAGAGGCTCTGCTTCCGTCGGGGTGGGGAGGAAAAACGATTTCTCCTGGCTTCTGCTTCGTCTCACCAGGCACCCACCCGGCCTCTCCTGCTGCTAACAAAGTACCTTTAATTAGCAGCCTAATAAAACGCTCTTAATTGGCAAGAGCCAATCAGGATGAAGAGAGGTCTCCTCTCTAGTCATTGCTGATGGTGGCAGAGCTTTACGTTTTGAAGGGGAGAGGGAGTCCAGACCCAGCACTGCTTTAGGAAACTGTGATTTCAGGGTGTTTTCCAAAGTGTGCCCTAGACCCGTCTTCCTGTGGGGAATGATCTGACACTGGCTTTCAGGGTGAGACCCATAATCCTCGAGGCCCAGCCTCTGCCTAATTCTGGGCTCAGAAGTCCAGCCTACAAGCGACCACTGAGCCAATGCCAGTGGCCCCAGTGGTCTCTGCTGACTCCTCCCCTTCTCTCTTCACCCTCAGGGAGGAGACTCCAGTGTGGTCTCGGCAGTGTGGAGAGCCCCTTTTCTTGTTCCTCACATTCCTCATCTGCACAATGTCAAGGTGCACCTGATGCTCTGTTCTAGCTCCTGACGTGCTCCTGTTCTAGCAAGGATAGTTCGGCACCAGGGTCCTGTCATCTAACAGCCCGAGAAGGCTGTAATGACCGCAGCTGTCAATCCAGGGACCACAAGCCAGGGAGCCTGGTCAGGCAGGAAGGATCACTACTAAGAGCCCATAGATAGCAAACAAGGATGGGTTAATTTTGCCAAGGTTCTTGCTTGTGACACCAGAAGGGAGGGGTCTAGTTGCAACCTGGTACCCACTCCCCTAGGTTTGATTCAAGCAGGGAAGAAGGGTGAGTTTCCTCCCTTCATTTTTATAGCTTGTTGGAATCTCTCTGGAAATTGGTCCCAAATGTGAGCTCTCCCATCTCAAAATTGATCAAATGGGATGCAGGGGAAACCCAAGTCTTTTCACCTGATAAGGAGGCAGAAGAAAACTTAAGCTCTGGGCTCAGGTTGGTTGGGCAAGGCTATGGTGACCAGTTCCCAAATTAGACATCACCTTGGCTTTAATTCAACATGGAACACTTAATTGTACGCCTGGGTCCCCACATTTACTCATATCATTTGGCCCTGACTCTTCTCAATGTTGTTTTTTCATATCAGATTTTCTTTAAAAGGTCTCTGTTTACTCCCTCAATTTCTATATTGAAAAAGTCATTGTCCTCTTGATGTTGGGGTAAAGAGACAAGACACTCAGAAAATTCACTTTAATCTTATATTTGTAATTAAGTTACCTTTTTTTTCTGAACAGTTAAAAAAAAACACACTATATTATCATGATTCTAGGTTGTGAACATATCGGTACATTGACTACACATCACCATGACATAATCACAAAAGTCAAAGCAGTCGGTACTGAAGAGTCTAGAGAACAAAGGCTGAGCAAAAGCTCTCAGGGAGGCTCCCACTTGTTGCCAGGCCTGCCCCACAGCTGGAGTCAAGTGAACATCCCTCAGAACAGTCTGCATTGGGCTTGAGTGATCACTGATTTGGGAAAGTGTTAGTGTCCTTGGTACCCAGAGATCTAACCTTGTATTTCCCCGCCCCCATCAACGTTCAAGAAAGGGAAAGGGACAGAGGGGAGGTGATGCTTTATAATGCTGTTTACTGCACTGACCTTTGAACACACAACCACAGAACCAATCGGAAGCTAAGGGTGGGCTGGAGAGATGCTGGCAGATGTCATCCACCTCCAGGAAACTTTAGATCATAGGTACTCAATTTCCAACAGAAGAGGTTTCTGGATATCAATGCATTAAGTTCCACCTGAAATCAGGTAGCCATAATCACACTTTTTTGGTTTCTCTCCTCAATTTCAAGGATTCTGAAGTCACAAATGAACTACAGGTAAAAATAACAAGAAGCAAAACTCAGCTTTATTCTACTAAGAGACGGCTGTCTTTTTGGCACAGATTATGTTGAGTCTATGGATAATGGAAGGGGCTTGTGGTCTGTCAGCGATCAGCTGTGTGGATGAAGTCTGGGGAGATGAACTCAGCCTGCAGGTTTGGGTACATTTGATAGAAGTGAGGGTTACTATAGAAGGGAAGAGAGGAAGGCAAAGAAAAGCAAGGGCACCCTTTCATGTTCTCCAGATCGTGGGAAGTCTGTTGAACTCAGAGAAATGGAGGAGGAGATCAGAAATGTGGATTAAAGTCATATGGCAAACCTGATCATCAGACAGGTGGTGGGCATCTAAACAGCCCCTTTTACACCTGAAGTACCTTGGATTCCTCCAGAACCAAGTTTGCAGCCTAGCCTCTCTGGCCTGCACTATTCTAGGCAGGAAGGTGTTACCATGTAAGATGCCAAGAAGGTCAGCAGTACCAAAGTGTATAATTCTAGGGAAGAAAACGTTGCCCTAGTTATTAATATTCTATCTCCCCGACCACTCCACCCAAAGCCCTGAATTTCCACATATGACCAAGTGCTAAGTAACCACAGCTGTTCAGACCAGTGGGTACCAGGAAATGGCAGAGTGCATATTTTCTTCTCTTCAACTTTTGGTTTTACAAAATAAAAATAAAAAGGAGTTTTCTTACTCAAGCAGAAAACAGAATGATTTAGGGGTCCCAGGATCCTTCCCCAAAACAAGTTATGAGGGCCAGACTTTATTACTTGTCAGTAGAATTCCAGAGAGTCTGTCTCTGAAATTTCTGGTAAAGAGTCGTTGGAAAGAATTTTGCCAAGAGACAAGTGTAAAAGGCCTCCCATTCACAATTCATGTCCACTTTCAAACTGCACATAGGGAAGTAAAAGGATGTTCTCAGCAGTGGAAATACACACACGTAGCAAGGCATGCTGGTTTTGTCCAAGAAGCCCCAGTGTGAACAGAGAACTCACAAGTGCCCATAGAGCAACCGGGTGCAGGGGCATGCACATGCTCCTCACCTGCTTTTGAACACGATTCCTCTATCTTTATGAAATGTTTCTGGCAGGCCCACACTGGAATTTTAGTGAGAAGAGACTAATCTACAATGGGGAAGAGCCCAGAGACACCTTCACTTCCTTTTCTACCATTTCTTTGGAGGTGTTAAGACTTCTTTGTTTCTCTTTTCTTTTTAAAAAGGTCAAACTTTACATTTATTCTAGCCCAGTTGGGGATTAGTGATAATCAATTCCCACTGAAATCATGCAGAGATGGTAAGTGGGATTTACCTTCTCTGGAAATGAACTTCTACTTACCTGATTATTTCTTCTACAATGAACTGGTAAATGACCCCCAGAGCTGAGAAATGTGACTGACTCAAGTTTTTCAGACCACTTAACTCCATTCCCATTTCCAACAGGAGCAGAGGACAACTTGCAGAATATCCTTGATGGAGCTGATGGGCTTCAGACTGCAGGGTCCACTCTTGATCTCATTTATGATGTACTGGACAAGCTCTCAAAATGGTCTTAGAAACAACACAGCTTACACTGAACCTCTAGGGGCGAGCAAAACCCCGGGCACCAATGACTATTCCGCAGTTCCACTTCTGAATAGCAGCATATAAGAGAAGGGCTGGTAAAGTTATGGCTACTGGACAATATTTTGAAACAGTTCAAAATCCATTGCCTCTTTAGTGCCTGACCTGGATGTTTTTCAGGGTGGTCAACCCTCTGCCTCATCTATAGAAAATCCTTAACCAATCAAAATCCATTAAGTCAAGACAATAGACAAGGAACCCTGATAGTGGCTAAATAGAAGACATTTCTCTACCATGTGGGTAGTTGGTAAGGGTATTATACTCAGAAAATATTTCCCTGGCAATGACATATCATTACATTGGAAAATATTTTCTCTCTATAACCTGTTACTAAAAGCTTAAAAGCACTCATAAAGCAGGAAGGGACAAATGCATATGCACAGTCTGCCTCTCACTACACAAAAACATTCAGTCTGAGCACATTTTGGAAAGAGGATTCCTTCTGGCAAAGCAGAGGGAAGAGTGAGGATGGCTTTCTCTCTCCCCACCTCCCTTGCTGAACTAAAGTGGCCTGGCTTTGAGGTCACCTGCTACAGGCTCCCACTGAAATTTTACACCAGCTGGTTAAGAGAGGCTTTTCTTTTACTCAACTGCGTTGATTACTATGGAAACAATGGGCCTGTCAACTCAGCTTCCAAGGGACCCTTGAGACTGCCCTGGGCCTTGCGGCTACTGATGGGTGTGTCTGTGTCCCATGAGATGGCTGGTGCAGGCCCACTCCTGACCTGGAAAACAAGTGGGGCACACGTGGATAGTACTCCCTGTGCTCCCAGGTTGGGGCACACATGCCCTCACCTGAAGCTCCTACTGGTCAGCCTTGGCCCTTGCTGAAGTTCATTTGTTTATGTTGCTCACCAACCGCCAGAGAAATTTTATTGGCTGGGGAGAGTGGAGAGTAAAATAAGGCCAGGAGGAGGAAGAAAAATAAAGAGAAGGCAGTTTCTGCACCATTAATAAACCCTGTATGCCAAACTTCACCCTGATTCTCTCTCTCTGGCAGCTTTGCCTTTTATATATACCAGGTTTGGAAAAGCAGAAGGAAAGTTCTGCAGTGCAAGGCTGAGATGATTAGCTTGGTTTTTGAGGGACGATATTTACTGGCCTAAGTGAAAAAGACATCACCTTTTAGTCCTGACCACCTGGTAAGCTAGTCTGATCATGGTCTTGGCAAAGAGACAGGTGCTTTGGGTACTCGCAGGCCCTGATGAAGAAATCAGAGACGCGAACCATTATGCAAAGTACCGAGCAACTGGCTCCGGCCATTTCAGTTCTTTCTGTAGGCTGAGCCTTAGCAGTGATTTAAGATGAAGTACAATGCTTTTTATTACACATCTAATTGTTAATGAGAGGAAATGCAATCAGCAACTCCTTTCCACACTCTACATGGAATCCAGGAGACTGCTGAGTCCAGAAAAGATGTGGCCATTGATGGAGCCCAGGAAATTTCTGCCACCTCCCTTCTGGGGGTAGGGGTGGGCTGTGTAACAAGGGGAAGAGAGAAGAGTTGCAAATATGATGAGTCCCATGTTTGAGAATCCATTGCTGCCACAAAGGGTCACTTGCGGCCAAAGCCTAGGTTTGAAATTTTGACTGAAGAGCATTTTAACTCTTCTAAGTATTGCATTTCCTCATTTGCCTCATGATAACTGAGGATACTTTCTTCATAGTTGTTCTTCTCAGGTGGAGCAGAGAAACATGTTGAAGGCGAGTGGGGCAGCAAGGGGCAAGAGGGACAGAAACAGAGAAAGAGATGGAAGGAAAGAGGCCCAGATCTTCCAGGGCATATATTCTTGTTTTCTTTCTTTCTTGCCCCAGAGGCTAAACAGACAGTTGCCTCCTCCTAAGCACAGTGGGGCTGGGGCAGGTCCTGCTGGGTGCTGGGCATGCCTGCAGTTTACAGGGAGACACTGGGTGCTGTCTGGCTTGAAGCTGCGTTTCCTGTCCCCTAGAAGTGGCTCTCTCCCAGTAGGCTACACAGGGAAACTAGTTCTTCTGCTTAACAGCAAAGCAAGAGAGATTCTGGCAAAACACTAAATATATTTATAAGTCATCTTTGTCTGGAACCAAATGAGGAAAAAACAGGTGTGGAGGGGAGAGGAGGAGGGGAGGTGAGGTTTAAAAGTTCCAATCATTCACAAAAGATAAAAGACATCTTCTGATAGCAGCACGGAAGCAGTCAGCTGTGCTGAGTAGACCATCCTGGGTCGACTGCAGACCAACTGTGTCCCAATAGGAGTCTTAAAGCCCCGCTCCTCGGCTAGT
Organism: Bison bison bison; assembly: GCF_000754665.1. NCBI lineage: Eukaryota > Metazoa > Chordata > Mammalia > Artiodactyla > Bovidae > Bison > Bison bison. The sequence goes on from NW_011495018.1 coordinate 28,769,370, forward strand.
CCGGGGAAAGTGGGTGGTGGTTTGATTGTTACTGTTGTTGCTCATCCTGGTATTGGCAGATATGTTAAATACCGCAACTTTAATGAGTCCTGTGTGAAAACAGAGCACAGAGTCATTAGTCCCTTTTCCTGTATTTCTCACTTTCTCTAAGAGAATATTAAAATAGCTGTCAATTGGGAGAAAGGCTCAGAGGTCCTTCCTAATACCTGCTCTCTGTCCATGCCACACAGGAGTTTCTGTCAAAGGCTACATGGCCTGTTTGGGGGCTCAGCAGGGCTCACTGACATGCTTAGGACTCTAAGTGCTCATGCAGAGTGACTCTGATGTCTAGAGATTAACAATGACTATGGTGGGTGTAGCACTGAGCTTTCACCTGATTCTTATAATGGTAGAGCAGGTGAGGACAGCTCTGAGTTTCTGGCCTTAGTGGCCATGAAAGCAGTATGCCACTGAAAAAAAGTGAGGGAGTAGGGGGAGGCTCTCTGGCTGCTTGGCTGGAGGGCACTGGTAATGTAGATGAGGGGAGAGCCTGAGTGTTAAATGTGTGCTCCAGAAGAGCCCCTGGTACCGTCAAGGACAGGTGTGTAGGTAGTGATTGGAAATGTGGCCTAGAGATTAAGGCAGAGGTTGGGACTACACATACAAATTGGAGATGAGAGCTGAAGCTTTGGGGAGAGATAAGGAAGCCAAAGAAAGGAACTCAGATAAGGAAGAAAAGCCTGAGACAGACTCTTAGTGGATGTCTAAGTTTCAGGAGTGAGACAAAGAAGAAAATGTAAACAATCAGAGAGCCAAAATGCCATTGAAATCTGAGGAGGACAACATTTTGGCAAAAGGAGGGGATACCTATATGACAATTTCAATATTGATACTAATTAATGGTTACTTTTTTTTTTATTGAGGGTCTGTTATGTGCTAGGCGCTGTGCTAAGCACTAAGATTTCTACGCATAACGTTTGATTCTCACAACAGCTCTGCGTCGTAGGTATTACAATTCTCAAGGAAACTAAGGCTCGGGGAAGTTGTTTGCCCAAGGGCACATGGCTAGGATTCTCACCAAGCCTGTCTCTGTGCCTTGGCTGAGGAAGCAGCACATCCTCTGTGAGAGAAGTGAGTGCTGAAGCTTGCCCAACAACACCCTATTCAGAAGAACCACTGCAGAAAGATACGCAGAAGAGTGTACTGAATGTGTGCTCCTGCCACAAGAACAGAGGCAAGTATAGGAAATGAGAAATCACAATAATGGCAATATTTCCCAGTAGCTAGTACAGTTTTTCCAAACTAGTGTTGACCTATATCTGATCTGCTCAGGACCATCAGGTATGATCTGAGTATCCCAGGGATATAGGTTAAGATGAATATTAGGATCTTCTTCTGCCCTAGAGACAGGATGGAGATTTGAGTGGGAGGGTATCGGAGTTCTCACCAACTCGAGCTACTTCCAAGGTCAAAAAACAGTTGGAGGGGGCAGGGAATGCAGATAAGGGGGACAGAGAAAAGCTACCTTTTATAATCAAATGATACTGATAAGAGCTATGAGAAGGCAGCCTTGTGTGCTATTTTGCCAAGAGATTTTTTTCTTTCCAACATCAGATTATCTACTTGGGTTAAAGGGTCTCCATTGTAGGTACTAGTTTGATCTGGGAATTACAAAGCCACAGGCTTTGGGGTCAATACTCTTAGTTTTGAAACTGATTTAAATCTCATTTCCTTAACAATCCGACTAGGTGACTGAGGCAGGAATATTAGTTCTACTACACAAGGATCATCGAGACCTAGCTCAAGAATTATCTAAGGACTGAGGCTGGTTACCTCAGTCAAGGGCAGCATCCAGGGTGCAGCCCAGCTCTGTCTCGTGGTGTCAGTTTCTGTATCACAGGACTTGGAGTTATAAAGGGCATGAGAAGGCTCCATGAACTCACAATACCTTACCACCAGTGTTCCATCGCTTACCCTCAGTGCTATGTACACAATTCTTTTTCATACCTGGGTGAGTCTGAGGTCAGTGTATGAGTATTTATCTGGAGATATAGGTGTATGTTCGAGAAGGGGAGTGGGGGGGTTCAGCTTGGGCAGCTGGATCATTTAGGAAGTCCCAGATGAGGATTGTGTCATCATGTGAACTACTGACAATCTGGAATTCATCAAACTGGAGTCGGAAAACTCTTCCAGAATGCTCCTAAAGAAGCAGAAACAGAACTTTTGAACTATTCAAAATCAAAAGAACACAAATTCAGCAACATGTCAAAAGGACTCTATGGAAAGGCTAAAGCTGATAGTCTTCTTGACCATTTCAAGAATACAGATAAAAATCTTAATCTGGATTAAAGGCAGGATATAAAAGCCAAATAATGGGTAGTTGATTTCATATACAGTCAAAGTAATATTCCCCGGAGCTGACACATGTCAAACAGTACACGAGTTTCTCATTGCTAACTCTCCTAGACTTAGCCTCAATGAGAACATTCCTCAGTACCTCTCAGGCTTTATCCTCTTCTATGTATCTCTAGGATTCTATTACAATCATAGGCCAAGGGCTGATGAGCAATAAGCAGTACTGTGCTGGTATATATTTATCAATTAACTATCCCCAATTTGTAAAAGCATTTCCACATTTTATAGTTTAAAATTTTCTATCCTAGCCAATTTCAAGCTATCCATCTGAGTTCAACCAGCTTGCAGAATTCATGAAAATCTAACAACTGGTTCTAAAAAGCAGGTATAAACCTGTTTCACTTAAATAATGTCAAGTTTCATCTATGTTGTAGTGTGTGACAGCATTTCCTTTCTTTTAAGCCTGGATAATATTCTATTCTATTCTATTCTATTCTATTCTCTCTCCTCTCTCTCTCTCTCTATATATATATATATACATACACACACACACAGGAACTGGGCTTCCCTGGTGGCTCAAATAGTAAAGAATCTGCCTGCAATGCAAGAGACCCAGGTTCGATCCCTGGGTTGGGAAGATCCCCTGCAGAAGGGAATGGCTACCCACTCCAGTATTCCTGCCTGGAGAAGCCCATGGACAGAGGAGCCTGGTGAGCTATATAGTCCATGGGGTCACAAAGAGTCGGACACGACTGAGCCACTAAGCATACATACACATACTGTTTTCCATTGAGGCTGCACTATTTTACATTCTTTACAAGATGTAAATGAGCTCATTAGATACATGATCATCTGTGTTCATAAGACATATTGGTAGACATATCTGTAGTTTTCTTATCTTTGTTTGGTTTCAGGATTACTGTAATGCCAGCCTCATATAATTAGGTAGGAAATATTCACACCGCTTTTATCTTCTGGAGGAAAGGATAGAGCATTGGTATAATTTCTTCCTTAAACATTTGGTAGAATTCATCAGTGAGCCCATATGGGCTTGGTGCTTCCTGTTTTGGACAGTTATTAATTATTTATTCTATTTCTTTAATAAGGTTAGGTCTATTCAGAATGTTTATTTCTTCCTAAGTTGTGGAATATTGTATCTTTCAAGGGATTGGTCCATTTCATCTGGGTTATCAGTTTGGAAGGCACAGAATTGTTCATAGCATTCCTTTATTATAATCCTTTTAATGTCTATGGGATCTGTACAGTTCAATATTCAAAACTCAATGTATTCAAAAACATAACAATTAACAGAATAAAGGTGAAAACCACACTGACCAACTTGACAGATGCAGATAAGAGCATTTAACTAAACCCTATCCACTCCTAATAAAAGCTCTCTATTCTAGGAACTGAAAGGAATCTCCTAATCCTAGCTAACATGTATCTATATAAAATGGTAAAAGACCAATAAGGATATCCATTCTTACCAACTGTTTTGAGCACTGTACTGATGGTCAGTACAACAAAATAAAAAAGAAAAATGAAAAGTATGCAGATTGGAAAAGAAGTGTATCTATATATCTTGCAATGAACAATCCAGAAATGAAAAATCTTAAATATAATTTATAATAGCATTAAAAATAAGAAATACTTATGGATAAATATGACAGAAGACATATAAAATCTTTACATTGAAAGCTATAAAACATTGCTGAGAAATTTAAAAAGGCCTAAATAAGTGGTCTTTATTTAGAAGAAGATTCAGTGTTGTTAAGGGAAGGAGGGATTACTATGTAATTGTGGGCATGAGGATATAGTCACTCTTTGGTTGGCATGATGTCGCTGTTTTGTATATATGTCAAAATTTATTAAGTTGCATTTTACTTTAAATATGTCCATGTTATTGTATGTCAATTATATCACAATTAATCTATTAAAAAAACAGACAATTCAATAAATAAATGAGGATGAGATTTGAAGACACTTCAAAAGAAGATAAGCACAGGAAACGATGTTCTATACCATTAGGTATCACAGAAATTCAAATTAAAACTACATACCCACCCAAGTAGCTGTAATGTCTTTAAAAACAGATAAAACCAAGTCCTGTCAGGGATGTGGAAAAATAGGTCATTCACACATTGTTAGTGGAAATGTGAAATGGGTTTACATTTGCAAACTCCCCAAGTGCTACTTTGGGAAATAGCTTGGTAGTTCCTTTTAAATTTCAATGTATATTCAGAAATCATACTTCTAGGTATTCACCCAAGAGAAATGAAAGGAAAAAATGTACACACAAAAGCCTATATTGGGATGTTTTCAGTATCACAAAGACTGAAAACATTCCAAAAATGTCCTTAAACTGGTAAATGAAGAAAGAAACTGGTTCATCTACACAAGAGAATACCACTCAGCAATAAAAAGGAACAAAGTATTAGCACATGCAACAATGTGAATCAATCTCAAAAGAAGTGAAAAAAAAAAAGAAAAATGCAAAAAGCTACATAAATATGGGCTTCCCTGGTAGCTCAGCAGGAAAGAATCCACCTGCCAATGTAGGAGACATGGGTTTGATCCCTGGTCTAGGAGATCCTACCTGCGGTGGAGCTACTAAGCCTGTGTGCTGCAACCACTGAGTCTGTGCCCTAGGGCCTGGGATCCGCAACTACTGAGCCTGCGCATGGCGACTACTGAAGCCCACCTGCCTAGAGTCCATGCTCCACACAAGAGAATCCACAGCAATGAGAAGCCTGAGCACCGCAACTGGAGAGCAGCCCCACTCGCTGCAACTAGAGAAAAAGCCCACGCAGCAGTGAAGACCCAGCACAGCCAAGATTAAATATAAATAGAAGTTTTTTCAAAAGCTACATTAATATAATTTTATATGACACTTATAAAACAGCAAAACTACAGGGATAGTAGCTAGGGGGTGAGGAGAGGGGATTAATATGAAGGGGTATCATTTTTAAGGTGATGAAACTGTTCTATATCTTGAGTGTGGGGTTTACAAAACTGCAAATTTCTATGCAAAATATATAGAAGTACATGAAAAAAAGGAACAAATTTTCCTGTATGTAAATTATAGTTCATATACATTAAAAAAAACCGTGTGTGCAACATGCAGGTAAAACAGGTCTAGAGCTAAAAGAATGAGCTTTACATCCAACAAGGAAGACAAAAGTACAGCTCTCTTCTCCAGAGCAGAGGCTGCCTAAAGTGCTGAGAGGCAGGATTCAGGATAGGCTTCAAATCCTTGCTCTCATCTTTTCCTGAGTTGTGCAGAAGATTCTGTCCTCCATGATACCCCACCTACCTTTCTGTCATGGAAGCAGCTTTCAAACCTTTGGGCCATTTTCTGATCTGGGCCTTTGGCTAACACCATGATAAAGAATTTGGTGCTTTCGAGATGACATTCTTCCTTCTAAGTCATGTCTTTCCCCAAATGTCAAGATGTTTGGGCCACGGGGTATAACAGAATAAAAGAGACAGGATTCGAATTGCTGGAGGCAGCATTCCTTAAATAGGAAGCGAACTCAGGGGCAGAGCAGGGGGTTCATGCAGGCTCCCATGGCACTTTTTGCAGGCACAGGTGTGCAGGTCCTCAGATTCTGGACAGGTTCCAATTTGAGTCATTATGTTCTCTCTCCCCAAGCACCCCCTACTGTTTCTAGTGGATACAGAATTCTTATTCACTTCCTGTACTAAACTGTTGTGTAGAGTTGCTGTGCAGCTGTTGAACAGCTGCCACATTCTTCTCCATATACAGTCTCTAAAGCACTTTTGGATGAAAGGCAGCTATATAAACATATTTTATTGTCAAGTACTGGTTGCCTTTCCACTTAGTAGTAGACTTTGTGAGGTTCTAACTATCAAATCCAGATCTGTATTCCACAGCACATCAATGTTAATTTCTTCCCCTTCCTGCTCCTCAAACCCCTCTAAACAATAAGGCTCTTACCACAAGGGTCCGTAGACAAAGAGTTCCTGCAGGCGCACGAGGGTCCAAGGCAGCTACAAGATCCCACACTTTAATTTTTCTAAAGATCAAAAAGGGGACCAAAATCTTAGTAAAAAGCAAAATTAAGGGGACACAAGAAAAATAGCAAGAAGTCACGGTAATAAATATATATGGTGTAGATAGTTTTATGATAAATGCAGCTCACAAGATATATAAAAACGTTTTTGATTTGGAGACTCAGTTCATGTATTCATCCTTGGGTAGAGGTTATTAGTCTTAAAAGGGGAAAATGTATGTGATTAACCTAAAAACAAGAAATAGGTTAGCTTTAAACAAACTGAAGAGAGTGAACAGTGAAGTCACACCATACGTTGGGGTCAAAAGGGGTTCTTATATATTAGAACTCTTAATGGTAGATGAGATCACTTAGACCTAGAAACCTGTAACTCTGAGGCATTTTTTTTCTGGTCAATTCTGACAGTGGCGCAGGTCACACATATCAGAGGACTGGGGTCCATGTAAGACTCTGAGTTTATATAAACAATATTTAAATAAGAAAAGTTTAGCCCTTCTATGAATCAATTGTATGTCCTGTCTCCTCAAGGTAAGTAACAGACAAAACCCAAGAAAAGGGTACAGATCAAAACCAGGGCAGTAAGAAAAATACAACCTTGGACTTAGCTGAAACATGTCGTCATACCCCCAACAACTTCCCAAGGGTCTGACAGTGATGGGTGACTCAAAGCAGAGGAAATGGGTCTGTTAACACTTACTGCTGCTTGAGTTGTCTTAATGAATCAAGTACAGCCAGCTCGTAAACTAAGAAAAAGTTGTAAGTTAGTTTCTCATATTTTTAAAAAGTTGCCAATATTTGAACTATGGCCTTCCCGTCCTCCACATCAGGCACCCTGATGAGAAGAAATGGCAGAGAGAATTTCATAAGCGAGTTCACTCTTGTAAGACTATACGATGTGCTTATTAGCGTCACTGGATGTGGGATCCATCCACAACATGAACGGAGTCTGTAACCACTGGAAAGTAGACTGAAGGAAAGTAAAGATTATTTAACGCACTGTGACTGAAATGCCAACAGTGAAGACAAGACCCTCCCATACTAAGCCCCCTCCAAAGATACTATCCTCCAACATTTCAATTTTATTAACAAGTCACTATTTTATATCCATATCCTGATATACTAGGGTTTATCCAGTTCTCTGCTTTATAGGGAAAAAATAAATATATGAACAAAAATCCAAAATACTAATGAAAATCATGAGCAAACAAGTATAATTAAATGACTGGAAGATTATTTGGAAAAGGGTGAACAAAAGAGATGTGAATATATGGATTAGACACAAGAATACTGTATCAGATTCTTTCTGTGATATCTATAATCTTATGGAGACAAGGAAAAGCTATGTTTAACATTCTAAGGCAGGGGGGATTAAGAGAACTTTTAAAAACCCTGTCAGCACGCTCACCCATCATAGGCTCCACTGACTATCCTCTTGTTATCAAATCGAATACAGCGCACCAATTCCTCATGGCCTTCTAACACTCGTAAGCATGCACCACATTCTATGTCCCATAATCTGAAAGAGAACATTGAGTTGAGTGAATTTCCATGCATTCTTTCCTAAGCTTGGAATGTTATAACATATATCATATGTCTTTTAAAATATCCAAAATATAAAAACCAATCAACACTCATATACAAATGTATTACTTTCAGTGTAATTTATTTACTTTCTGCCATATAAGCAGAAAAATGTACGATTTAAGTTCAAATATGTTGTGAATATTTTTAAAGCATCAAGCTTCATATAAACCTGTAATCAGGGTCACCAAGGAATATAAAAGATGAATTTAATGTACACAGTTGCCTAAGAAGGAAAGGGCCAAGCCAAGAAACATAATGTTTTCGGAAACCACAATTGAGTAAGAATGAGATGCAGGAACGGTGACATCCTGCTCTCACAAAATATGTGTACCTCTGTCACTGAGGACACCCTCAGCTTTCACCCCACTGTTCCGGACAGTTTTCTCATATAATAGAAATGCAAAGTAAGTTCTCAAACATTTTTATATACTAATTTGAATTATGTATGCCTTCTGACTAATCCACATGATTTCTAGGAATGCTAATCTTAGATATGACAATATCTGTCTGTCGTTATTTCAATGGCTTTTTCATTCCTTTAGTACTTGCTTTGAAGGAGGGGAGAGGGTTGATAAATCTTTCAAATTCTATGCATTTGTGCATCATTCATTTTCATGAAGGGAAAACACAACAAAAAGTACTTCAATTTATGGATTCTTCATAATTTGTTCATAATTTCAAAGACTGGTAGCTCCCTGGCCCATTATGTAATGCTAAAAAACCCAAAATTGTACAACTTCTAGTAGGGGAACAAATCTTTTTTCTTTTTTTTAAAACACTGGCAAAGAGAAAAGCCCTTTAGCTATTTATTAGCACTTATCAACTGCAGACAGGAGAAATTTAGGGAAGAGCCTTCAACCTCCATTTTTATTTCTCTCGCTCACTTCCTCATTCAAGCAGTTCATTTTAAATAGGTCTATCTGGTGATAAAACTATTACAGGAAGGAAACACATCAACAAAAGACTTTGCTGTGCTGTCTCTCTGCTTGGGGCAAACTTTTAACCTGTAAGAAGCCACAGAAAACTAAAAAATGTTTTATTATAAACAGAACACAGTCGACAATTCGTTTGGTCTGTGCACAAACAATAAACGGCAGGATAACAGTGATCCCTTCTGGGCAAGGGCACCTGCTGCTCACCTGATTGTGTTGTCAGATGAGCCACTCACGACCAGCCTGTCTCTGTACTGCAAACAGGCGATTCCACGTTTGTGTCCGTTTAAGGTCCGTACAAATTCACAAGTACTTGTGTTCCACACCTGAAACAGAAATGGCATTGGCTGTTGATTTGGTGCTTTTATTAGTAAAATCTATGGCAACTGCAGTTTTAGGGAAGCAGGAAATGGGACTGAACTAGTAGGGGAAATTCAACGTCTTAAACCAATCCAAATCAAACCCCAAATGACAAGTTTAATTCACAGTAATATAGGGCTAATTTATAGCTGGTTGCTATCATATGAGAAATCCTCAGATTGATGTACTCTTATGGGGTTAGTCTCGCCTTGCAGACAAATCTTGAACCTAAAATTACCCCTGCCTTTTTCATACTCACCATTATTTACAAGAATAAAAACCTAACCCAAATTGTCACATGATCTATCTCATTCATTACATAAACTAGTATCTGATTTAAATAAATATTAAGTATTCTACAGTGAGGGTTAAATATAAAATTGTCCTTGAGAAGATATCCATATGAACTCCCCTATTCTAAGGTGGGGACTTACTGAAAAATGCCTCATTACCTTTATAGTCCTATCCCCAGATGCAGAAACGATGTACTTATCATCAAAGTCTACAACATTGACTGCAGCTCGGTGTCCGACAAGCACCCTGCGGAGGGTGATGTCAGTTGGGGAGGCCATATCCCATACTGCAATGGAACGGTCTTTGGAGCAGGTCACCATCATGCCATTATTGAAACGCAAGTGCAGAACTGCTTCACAATGGTGAATCAATGTGTTCAGCATTTCACCTGTATTTACATCCCACACCCTGGAACAAAAATATTACGGTTATCTGAGATTGTGGTGAAATTCATGCTACAATCTATTTTAAGTACTGGATTACCTCACTGCCCACCCCTTCGACCCTATTTCTCACAGTTAATGGTATACCTTACTCTCCTTTTGTAGCTCTAAAGTTGAGCTGAGGTAAAGTCTACTGATGGGCCATGGGGAAGTGGTAGTTAGAGGACTGGACTGGGAAAGCAGGAAGAGGAAGGGGATGGGATACTGCCAGTATGCCATCCTTAAGACACAGAACTTGAAATCTGGGCTAGTTGCAGGGTGCTGAAATGAGGGTGCAGCGACCATCACCAGCAAACTGGTCCCAAACTGCAAGATTATCATAAACCTTCTGACATTTAATCTGATACATTTTAAACCGGTGGGAATTTTGCTAATAACTGCAGCGTTGGTGGTCCCACAGATAGCCCTCGGGTCCTAGAACTGATTCAGGCCAAGAATTTTCTGTAATAGACTGACTTAGTACTGTGGATTTGAGCTTGATGATCTTGGGCCTTAGTATTCACCACACAGATCAAGGCGTAAAATTACCTAGACTCTAAACATAAGGCCCGATTTCTGTGCTCTGAATGAGTGTAGGGATCAAGACCAGCCACCCCAATATAAATACGGGCTTCACAGCAGAGTGCAGGACCCTTAGATAGCTTGAGAAATTTTTGTGAAGGTGTATTTTACTTTCATCACTCATTTTGTATACTTACTTTGTTTTTTTACAACATATTTTATTTTTTTCCAATTTAACCCTCTCTCTTTAAAAATAATTTTTTCCCTTGTCCAATAAACGATATTAGCCTCTACAATCTTTAAGCTTCCTTGAGGCACTCCACAAGCACCAATAAATGTTAAATGCTGATAACTCTATGAACTGAATTTGCTATGTCTTTAAGTCAAAAGACAAGAAAACGCGAATAGCCTTTTCTATTCACAGAGGATAATTCGGAATGGTAAACATTTAACTTCAGAGAATCTAACAATGCAGTTAACTGCTTTTTTTCTCCCTATTTTTTTAAAGTTACTTTTGATGCATTATGTTTGCTAAATCCTTTAGCTCAAGGCAAAATTCCTAACAGAGGTTTCCAGCAGTTCTGCTGGTACCCAGAACTCAAGCTACACTGGACTCCAGCAGCATAATGGCTGTGTCATCAAATCACTAACGCCTCTGGAAATTGAAGGCCCCTCCCAGAGTGAAGCTTGCAATTAAAAACTGCAGGGACAGCAGGGGAGGGGCTGGCAAGAGAAAGTATTGCTCACCTGTACACATTTTAAAGGAGATAATGCATGCCTGTACTACAGTTATAACCACCTGAAAGGAAGGCTTCATTCCATTCATGTCATTCCCCTGTGAGGTAGTTTTTGTAAAAAATGCAAAGTTTACCAAGTTTCTATAATACATAATTCCCCCAAACTAAAACAGAATATGTAGTTTCTTAAATGTACAAAAATGTAAACTTACCATAACCATTCCTAAATCAAGTCTTCCAGTTCTAGACTGACACAGTGATGGGGGGAGCTGATTGCTTATTCTTCTTTGGTTATGAAGTTTCATAATTGTGTTCATGCAGATACAAACAAAATCACTATCTAAGGCAGAACAGAGTGAATCTGATATTTCAGAGTTCAAAAGATCATTTGAAAGTTTCTACCTGACCGTGGAATCCGACGACCCAGTTATGATCACTCTCTCGTCATACTGGAGACACAGGACAGAACCTGTGTGGCCTGTGAGAATCCGCTTGCATTCCAGTGTGCTTTTATCCCAGATCTAGGATGGCAAACAAGATCCTTTTGATCACCATAATAATGGGGTGGTGCAGAGACTTGCAGGCCCTATTATGTATTTGATTCCCCCAAAGAATCAAAGCCCAGAGTAGTGTGGAATGCACTCTTTTCTGCAGGTAGAGCTAAACACTTCTACATATGTGGCTTCAGTATAATGCAGACTTGATCCTTTTCATTCAGGAACAGGGTTGGCCTATAATTATGTGAGGGCCCAAAAGAGTAACAGCCCATTCAGTGCACTTCAAGGAGAGAATTTAACCCTAGCACTATCCATATGTATGAGCTTCTGGGGAGAAGCAGGCACTTTTCTCTTAAGGAAATGATTTTGGCTTTCGGACTAGAAACAATCTAAAACTTTCACTTTCTGGAAATATCGTTTAGAGTTTTTGCTTTGGGTTGCTTTACACTGTGGTCATCCTTACCCCTTCAACTACCTCCCCATAACTGAAGAGACCTCACCTTGATTGTGTTGTCTCGAAGGCCGCTCACTATCTTCTGATCATCATACTGTAAACAGTAAACTCCTTTGCTTGTTTCACTTCGGCAGTGGATTCTCTGTAAGCTATGTCTTCCACATCTCCAATTAGATTCTATTGTCTGAGAAGAAGGAATGGTAAAGAAGTAGTAATTAGGAAAGGACTAGAACTAAACTCTTTTCTGATTTTCATGGCAACCAATGACAAATGCTCAGTGCTTTACTGGATATACAGAATTTAAGGCATTTTTTAAAAAAGCTTCTATTTAATGTTTTAAAACATTTTTTCATTTGCAAAGTAATTAAAGATTTATTTCCTAGAACTCTCCTGTATGAAACTCGTTCGACTAAATAATAAACCTTCTGGAGAGAGACTGTTCACCAACAGAGGAGAAGCTATGAACCACATGAGGTTACCTACTCAGTGCTCATCTTACATCTGAGGTGGCATTTCTACCAGTGAACTTCCACAGAGACTCAATTCAGAAGATATTTGAATAATGGTTTATAAGTGCAACTTTTAAACATTTCCACTTCTGTTATCATATTTTCTCTCTTACCTATTTATCTATCAATAAACAATTTTCAAAAGCTTTAAATTTCTTTGCCTGGTTATTTACTATATTTTACCTACCCTATTCACTTGTAAAGAAATTGATTTTTAACCCACATCAATAAACCCTAATGGATTTGTTGTAACAATGCTGTTACTGAAGAATGTTGATGATTCTCTAGTATTTGGCAAATACCCAAATATACAGATTCTTACCTCAATGTCTTGTATAATTTTAGGATAAAGTGCTCTATAAAAAGAGTTGGGAGGCGCATTTCCATCAGGAGGTTTGTTTTTGAACAAATACTGTCCCCTAAAAAATAACAAATATTTCTCAGTAAAAATCATATCCAACCCCCCCCCCCAATACATTTACAAGGAACCTCCTATTTCTTCAAAGCATTTTCACAATTACCATTCCATATAATCTCCATAACTAGCCTAGAGAAGTGCGAAGTTAAACCTGATTTCAGGAGCAACTCCCTGAAAGTTGCTCCCATGTTAACGAGCAACTTTCTGGGCTAAACGAATTCTGCCAACACTGATTTGCTTTTGAGTAAAACATGATGATTTCTAGTGTAGGACATCAAAGTGTCAGGCCTTCAGGAATATTATGTCAATAGACAAATGGAACGTGTATAGTCACAATTCTGACTAACTGACTAACAGACCTCTGCAGAGACAGACTTATTGGCCTTACCTTATGAAAATTTTGTTAGTGGTGATAACTACAAACTCTGAACTAGGCACATGCCCCACAGACTTCCCTTCATTGAGTAAAGCTGTGCCAGTGTAGTGGAGCCTAGCATTGTGGGCAGCAGGAATGCCTCTGTCACAGAGTTAACTTTTACCAGTCTCCAGTTATATGTGGAAAGGTGTATTGGCGACTCAGGCACCCAGGCTGCTGGTATGTTTTAAAAGGAGCAATTTCAACAGAAAACAAAGGGATCACAGGAGTGTCCAGCAGCAAGTACGAAAGCAGAAAAAAAAAATAAAAGAAATGCCTGACAGCACTGTGCTGTCAAATCTAAGGCATAAAATCGACTTTCACAGGTGTGTTCCTGGCTATGTACATACATACATGGATTTTATTGCCTTTCCTTGACTCCAGTGAGCAACATTTGTTAGGATCTCCTTCCTTATGACAGCACATCTCTGGAATACTCATATCCCAAGCTAGATCTTTACTACAAAAAAAAAAATCAGTAAATGGCAATCACTTCCTGCTGGGTAAAAAATTTAATTCCTCATCCTGAAGTTAAGAACCCACCAAACACGGTGTGGAAGCTAGTAAACCCCACTATGGGTGTACTAACTGCTGTTCTCACTGGCACTGTGCCTTGCAAAGTGGAGACAGGCAGAAATGCCTCTGAGTGTAATCCTGGCACCAGAGAAATCATGTTTTCTCTGGGCCAGTCATCCACGCCTCCCTCTATAGCTCCATTACAATATAATTAATTGTTCAATGTCTCCAGGAGCACTTCTCCCCTGCCCTCTTCCTATTATACACCTTGAAAATTAGTTGAGAAAATTTCCTATCAGGAAGGTAGCTGGCTCTGACTTCTGTGTTGATACAGAAAGGGAAATCCACAGCAGAGAGGCTAAAATAACTGTCTTTTTAAAGGGACTATAATAGGAGCAAGAAGCATGATACACCAACACAAAGAAAGGGACAAACAAGACACATTTGGAAATAATTCGGGCTTAAAGATACAGTTTTCTAAACAATAATTATTCTATAAATACATTGTAGGCAAACAAATTTTCAATGAAGAGGTCCTAAATCTGGTTATTAGGGAACTCCTTGGTGGTCTAGTGGTTAGGACTCAGTGCTTCTACTGCCAGAGGCCCAGGTTCAATCCCTGGACAGGGAACTAAGATCCCATAAGCCACCATAGCAAGGCCCCCCCCCGCTCCCCCAAAAGATCTGGTTAATAATTAAATTTAATAGTTTCAATGTTGACATCCTTTAATGAGGTTAGGAATAACTATATTCATTTGGCAGGTGAAGAAATCAAATGTCAGGGAAGCTAAGCAACTTGTCCAAGGTCACACAGCTAGTGAGAAGACCTAGGGTTTGAATCTAAGTCTGACTTCAGAGGTCACACTCTTAACTACTGTATTGTCTCTCAAAGCTCACCATTCCTCATTCTTATCCTCTTTTTAACCTCTGGCAATTGCACACAGGGACCCCAGGATTTTTTTTTTCACATACAATGAAACTATCTCTACATTCTAAGGAAAGAGAAATCATGTAAACCTCTGATCTCATTTTCTATCCCACAGTATTTATCTTGCCATGCTAAAGCATCTGAATTTCTTCAAGTTACAGGTGCTACAAAAAAGGATGGCTAAGTGTTGAAAACTGGTTTTTCAGTCTGTATCTATTTTATAAGTCAAAACCTTTCACGATGGAAGCTCTCTGACAACAGGGACCACTTCTATGTGAAATGCCTAGTACTTTTAAGAGTGTGAGGACATGATAAATGCTAAATATTAAATTCAGAATGTTATCATAAAATGTGATCTGCTGATTAAGAAAATGGACTTATCCCAAGTGGTCTTTTATTACACTTTAAGAGTTACCATTACTAAGCGGAGAGAGCATCTTCAGTATTATTCAAGAGAGAAAATAAGAGTTCATGTCCTAGGGGCAGACTGTCAAATTCATCTAGATATAAAATACAACTGTAGAGTGGAAATTAAACTCAAAGCTTTTTTAGAAAACTGTATTTATTTATTTTTGGTTGAAGGAAATGGAAGAAGTTCTCAAAGACAGCATTTGGGGAGAGGCAGTATAACAGAAAGGCTTTATTGACAAAGGAGACTTAGTAAGACAACTTGCAAGAGAAAAATGAAAAAGTGATTACAGACTATTGTTTTTTAAAGTGAGGAAGAACTACTAACACAGGAAGAAAGGCAACACGTAAACATAAGCAGCCACATACTGTCAAGGGGATAATAAAGGCAGTCTTCATGGGGTGAACAAATATTTGAAATCTCAGGGATCTGTATCAAGCTAAGGTGATATATATGGCCAAAGACAAAGGAATACAGTCAGAACTCTAAAGGATACTCAAAAGAGCAGGAATGGGTTTCTGTAGTTGAAGAAATAGGAGAAAGAGTGATAATTAGTGCTGATCCTAAATTATTTCTCAGCTATACCTTCACATACCCTTTTAAAAGGCCAAGAAGCCACCTGTTCGATGATCTTTTTTTTTTCTTCTGTGTAACTAATACAAGAGATCTTTAACCCTCTTTAAGGATTTAAACCCTCTTTTAGGGTTTAATTAACCCTAAGCATAATTCTGGAGCCTTTTATCTTTGGTATTTTCATACATATCTGTCAAGATTTGCCCATCTACTTCTTACTCTCCCTGCCTTCAAAAAGAGACTGTAAAGTCCCAACATCTGATAAAGTTTTATTGTCATTTACAGTCCAAATGGGAACAAAGTACATTTTAACAGGGAACAAAACCTTTATAAGCTATGAGAATGCATCTCTACAAGTGAAATTTTGGGTCAGGAGTTATTTGGAGAAGATTTTCTTTTCTTTTTTCCCCCCCTGAAGGGTAGAGGAATATTCCTAGCTGCCCTAAAATTTTCCCAAGCAAGCAACTGCCTCCTCTATTTCTAAGGCTAGTCCTAACATGCTTAAGAAAATGATGGACTTTGAATTCCATATATCTATATAATCTTTTACTTTATTATACAATATAGTTTATTTCCAAAGTATGAAATAAGTTATCAAAGATCAGGTTTCCATTCTTCCATACAGTGAAATTAGTGAAAGTAAGGGAAACATACTTGGAAGAAGAAATAATAATATATTTTCATTTATGCAATTTTTTATAGCCAAAAATTCCCTGGTATTTGCTTCCTAATTTAATTGAATTTGGGAGAAATTTTAAAGACCTTCTAATAGCCAGAATAACAGAAATCTCTTGAATTACTTGGTATAATATTTGGAGGTCATTATATTTATTGTACATTAATGAATTTAAAAGATGCAAAAAAAGGGAGCCAACTATGCTTTTATGAAAAATTGTTAAGAAAAGCTGATCCTCCATTCTTAACTGTTCTGTATCTCTTCATGATCCAAGAAAAATGATTCATGAAATTAATTGCTCAGGATATCACTGAGCATACACATGCCTGCTGGTGCATCACTATCAACTAAAATATTTAATATGTCACCACCTTTATTTTATTTATGAAGTATTCACACCCAACTTTTTAAAAATGACATTATAGAGAATCATCCAAGAGAAAATTATATATAGAAGACCTCTTCCAGATGTTCTAAAGAAATGGTACCATTACATTAAAAGAATAAGAACAAAACTGGTAAATTCTGTTGCTCTCAGGCTGGTAACTACATAATGTCTTACAGGATTCAGGATTAAGCAGTAAAAAAATCTTGAGAAAATTTAAGAGTCTTAAAAAGAAACAATGATTTATACTAAATTCCAATTTCTTCTCTTTCTGAAGGCTTGAGTTCTTATTCTAGATGGGCATAAAAATAATTTTGATTAAAAAGTTGATAGAACACCACAGGCTAAGGCTAAAGACAAAAAAATCTGAAAAAGAAAATAGTCAAAGAGGAGGGCTGGTAGTATTTTTTTTTAATCATTGTTTGCAAAGCAGCATTAACACATTATTATACCACTTATGCAAGGAGATCCAACCAGTCCATTCTGAAGGAGATCAGCCCTGGGATTTCTTTGGAAGGAATGATGCTAAAGCTGAAACTCCAGTACTTTGGCCACCTCATGCGAAGAGGCGACTCATTGGAAAAGACTCTGATGCTGGGAGGGATTGGGGGCAGGAGGAGAAGGGGACGACAGAGGATGAGATGGCTGGATGGCATCACTGACTCGATGGACGTGACTCTGAGTGAACTCTGGGAGTTGGTGACGGACACGGAGGCCTGACGTGCTGAGATTCATGGGGTCGCAAAGAGTCGGACACGACTGAGCGACTGAACTGAACTGAACTGGTATCACTTATGAGTGAGTGGTCAGAAGAAAAACTGCCAAGTACATGAACAACTATTTAACACTTTTTGCTATAAAAGAGCAAAATCAGTATATCAAAAGATAAGTGGTCTTGCTGGTTCCCAATAATACTGTATTCCAGAGAGTGAAAGGCCAGATCCTGCAGCTCTCTAAAGAGTTAGAATGTTAAAAGGCTCACCAGCCTCTTCGTTCTGCCAGGCCTCTCCACAGAGAATCTGTCCTGACCATTCTTTCAATGAGCTTCTTCCATAACATGCCATCAGACGTCACTCGGTACCATTCTTTGCACACAAGTTCAGCAGCACATAGTGATCTGGCATCCAAGTATGACAGGATGTTCTCAGCAATGTGATCTAAACCCCGAGCTTTTGGTGGGGAGAGGAGGCAAAGAAAAAAAAAAAAAAGACATGGATGGTGGTGAATGATTTTCTTTTTTTAACAGAAAGTCCTTTAAACAGGAACAGCATTTATTCCGCTATGAAGGCACATCACTGTCCCTAGTGTGGTCCAGTTTCTTTTTCAAACAGACTTGGCTAAAATGAGTGTCAATAATTTTTCTATAAGGTTACAGAAATGAACAGTATTTTCCATCTTCCTTTAGATAAGGAAGTGAAAACTAACAACCAGCAAACCCCCCAAGACATTAAAAATAAAAAGGATTCCAGAAAACAATTCACATCTATCTATATGGATTTCAGCACTAGGGGATGTTCTATGGATGGCATCTCAAACTCTGTGATTCAGACCCCCCCCATCTCTACCCCAATTCTTTATATTAGGTCCATTTCTCATTCTGTTTCTATTACTGCTGCAGTTCCAAAGCTGTTCGGTAAAAGAAATATCCTTTAAATGTACTGTGGGAGAGGCACTAAGTCAGAATGTTCTGGACTATAGAATTCTGGGCATGCAGAAAGGAGAGAAAAAGAAAATATAGGTTGGTATAGGAACATCCCAAGAGGAATGACTGAGAGGTATATTCAAGTTCGAGTTTAATTTTAGATGTTTAAAAAAGTATATTTGAGAACAGTTGCGGCTATAAAGCCTAAATGACAGTTGGCCAAAAATGAAACAAAACAAAACAAAACAAAACAAACCCCAGACCAATAGACAACTTAGAATTTCAGAGACTATTTTTGTAGGATATACAGAGAAAAACAGGGTAAGTAGATCTTGGATTGTGTAAACTGGGTGGGCTTCCCAATTAAAATTCTCTATCACCCAAATCTGTACTGGGGCCTCAGAGGAACAGATCCCATAAAATAGGATGTTCATATTAACAGACCTTTTGGCTGCTGTTCTAATTCACAGTGAGACAAAAAATATTCAAAGTCATTTCTCTTTACAGGTAACGTATCAGAGATTTGCTAAAGACTTAAATAGTGCAGAAAGATTCCTTGATACTCTGATTACCTTAGGCACAAACTTAACAAGCAAGAGAGATAATATCACCTTTCATTTTGTTTCTTCCCCCTGAATCATACAAAGATACATTTGGACGCCATTAGCAACAATCTAAATGTGCTTAAACATTATTTTAATTATAAAAATTATATGGATGTCAGTCACATTCTTCAACAGATTTGGAAAAGAAAGCATTAAATGGATCTTGTTTGGCTGGCATCACATGTTCATATTTAAGCACAAGCAGATGGAGGCATTCATCACCTAATTCTTATTAAAGAAACATGACTATAAGCCAATTAAAGATATAATAATTAGTTTGTCATACAAAGTACAGTAATGGTTCAATTTCTCCATCTTTATACTGAACTTTCTATACTATCAGAAGTTCCCAAAATGCATTCCTGTGTTTTTAGTGGCTAGCATCAAATTGCTCCTGATCTTTCACTATGTCCCTATAATAAGTCTTTGGAAGTAATTTCACCTAACACTCCAAACAAACCCATTACATTAATGGATTACAGGCATTTTTTGAAGTAGTTTGGTTTACTAAATGTAGCCAGATGGTGTAGGTTCATAAGTTAAAGTGGCCATAAAGCATTAGACTGATGATTTAGTATCTTATAAAGTGGTCAGCAGATATACATCAGAGATCAGTATTAGGCAAAGAATACACAAGTCTAATCATCTCCTGCTCAATTCTTAGTGGTATATGCTAGAGATTGTAACATGTCTCAGTGATTGGGGAGAGCACAATAATGAGGTACACACAGATTGCACAAAGAAAACTGCTTGCCTATGGCTAAAATAAAATCCAATGAGTGAAGAATGGGCAGAAATCTATTCTATTTAACAAAAGATGTAAGTACAAATTCAGCTTAAAAATGTTTATTTCAAAGATATAAATAGGCATTTCTTTTGTTTTAAAGGGCAATTTAAATTCCAATTTTGGAAAAACAAATTTTTAAAAAGATATAATTGGCAAAGATTAAAAAAAGTGGTAAAATGCTTTGAGGGAGGGTTTAAGTTGGTATAGTTTTCTTAGAGGACAGTTTAGCACATGTATTAGAAGCCTTAAAAATGTTCGTAATTCTTTAACATAGGAATCCCACTTGTGGTATTTTTTTTCCTAGGATGCCCAAAAGATGAATAAGAATGTCCACTGCTGCTGCTGCTGCTGCTGCTGCTGCTGCTAAGTCGCTTCAGTCGTGTCCAACTCTGTGCGACCCCACAGATGGCAGCCCACCAGGCTCCTCTGTCCCTGGGATTCTCCAGGCAAGAACACCACCACAGCATAGTTTATAATGGAAAAAACATTTTAAACTACCTAAATGCTCCAAAATCAGATTGATTATATTCTTTGCAGCCAAAGATGGAGACTGTATAGAGCAGTCTCCATACAGTCAGCAAAAACAAGACCAGGAGCTGACTGTGGCTCAGATCATGAACGCCTTATTGCCAAATTCAGGCTGAAAATGAAGAAAGTGGAGAAAACCACTAGACCATTCAGGTATGATCTAAATCAGATCCCTTATGACTATACAGTGGAAGTGAGAAATAGATTTAAGGGACTAGATCTGATAGACAGAGTGCCTGATGAACTATGGACGGAGGTTCGTGACACTGGACAGGAGACAGGAATCAAGACCATTCCCAATAAAAAGAAATGCAAAAAAGCAAAATGGCTGTCTGAGGTGGCCTTACAAATAGCTGTGAAAAGAAGAGAAGCAAAAAGCAAGGGAGAAAAGGAAAGATATACCCATTTGAATGCAGAGTTGCAAAGAATAGCAAGGAGAGATAAGAAAGCCTTCCTCAGCGATCAATGCAAAGAAATAGAGGAAAACAACAGAATGGGAAAGACTAGATATCTCTTCAAGAAAGTTAGAGATGCCAAGGGAACACTGTATGCTCAATAAAGAACAGAAATGGTAGGGACCTAAAAGAAGCAGAAGATATTAAGAAGAGGTGGCAAGAATAAAAAGAACTGTACAAAAAAGATCTTCATGACCCGGATAATCATGATGGTGTGATCACTCACCTAGAGCCAGACATCCTGGAATGTGAAGTCAAGTGGGCCTTAGAAAGCATCACTATGAACAAAGCTAGTGGAGGTGATGGAATTCCAGTTGAGCTATTTCAAATCCTGAAAGATGATGCTGTGAAAGTGCTGCACTCAATATGCCAGCAAATTTGGAAAACTCAGCAGTGGCCACAGGACTGGAAAAGGTCAATTTTCATTCCAATCCCAAAGAATGCTCAAACTACCGCACAATTGCACTCATCTCACACGCTAGTAAAGTAATGCTCAAAATTCTCCAAGCCAGGCTTCAGCAATACATGAACCGTGAAATTCCAGATGTTCAAGCTGGTTTTAGAAAAGGCAGACGAACCAGAGATCAAATTGCCAACATCCGCTGGATCATGGAAAAAGCAAGAGAGTTCCAGAAAAACATCTATTTCTGCTTTATTGACTATGCCAAAGCCTTCGACTGCGTGGATCACTATAAACTGTGGAAAATTCTGAAAGAGATGGGAATACCAGACCACCTGACCTGCCTCTTGAGAAATCTGTATGCAGGTCAGGAAGTAACAGGACTGGACATGGAACAACACACTGGTTCCAAATTGGAAAAGGAGTATTTCAAGGCTGTACATTGTCACCCTGCTTATTTAACTTCTATGCAGAGTACATCATGAGAAACGCTGGGCTGGATGAAGCACAAGATGGAATCAAGATTGCCGGGAGAAATATCAATAACCTCAGATATGCAGATGACACGACTCTTATGGCAGAAAGTGAAGAAGAACTAAAAAGCCTCTTGATGAAAGTGAAAGAGGAGAGTGAAAAAGTTGGCTTAAAGCTCAACATTCAGAAAACTAGGATCATGGCATCCGGTCCCATCATTTCATGGCAAATAGATGGGGAAACAGTGGTAACAGTAGCTGACTTTATTTTTCTGGGCTCCAAAATCACTGCAGATGGTGACTGCAGCCATGAAATTAAAAGATGCTTACTCCTTGGAAGGAAAGTTATGACCAACCTACACAGCATATTAAAAAGTAGAGACATTACTTTGCCAACAAAGATCCATCTAGTCAAGGCTATGGTTTTTCCAGTGGTCATGTCTGGATGTGAAAGTTGGACTATAAAGAAAGCTGAGTGCAGAAGAATGATGCATTTGAACTGTGGTGTTGGAGAAGACTCTTGAGAGTCCCTTGGACTGCAAGGAGATCCAACCAGTCCATCCTAAAGGAGACCAGTCCTGGGTGTTCATTGGAAGGACTGATGTTGAAGCTGATACTCCAATACTTTGGCCACCTGATGCAAAGAGCTGACTCATTGGAAAAGACCCTGATGCTGGGACGGACTGAGGGCAGAAGAAGGGGACGACAGAGGATGAGATGGTTGGATGGCATCACCAACTCAACGGACATGGGTTTGGGCGGACTCTGGGAGTTGGTGGCGTGCTGCAGTTCATGGGGTCGCAAAGAGTTGGACACGACTGAGTGACTGAACTGAACTGTTCAATAAAGGGTTTAAATAATATGTGTTTCAACCATCATAAATAATATACAATACTATAAAAAATTGTTTTTTAAAAG
Source organism: Bison bison bison (assembly GCF_000754665.1). Lineage (NCBI taxonomy): Eukaryota > Metazoa > Chordata > Mammalia > Artiodactyla > Bovidae > Bison > Bison bison. The sequence goes on from NW_011495018.1 coordinate 28,792,177, forward strand.
AACCAACACTTAGGAAAACACATTAAGAGGATATAGTAAGAATAAAAATGTTGCAAACACTTATGAGGGAAATATATACACCTAGGAAAAATATTAAGAACACACTAGTAGTTCTCTCTGAATGGCAGGGTTCTGGAAAATGTTTTTACATTTTGAACATTTTTGAATTTTATAAATTTCTGGTAAGTGCTACAATCAGGAAACTACTGAAAAAAAAAAAGATAGACTATATTTTAGAAATTCACTCATTTTTGTACTACTTTTTAAAAAAACCAGACTTTTAACATGGGTGAGAATCTTGTATTTTCCTGATACATCATTTTCCCCAAATACTGATGCCTACGGAGTATCCCAAATCACCATTAAGCATTCAGTGAAACAACCACAGCACTCTCAAAAGTGTGTGTGTGTGTGTGTGTGTGTATGCACAAATACATTTTAAAAAACATACAATAAAAAATATGCAATAGTTTATAACAGCTATTTAGTTACTGAGCAGTGAGATTGTAAAGCCTGGAATTTACATACTTAATATCACAACAAGGCTCCTGAGATACACTTCTTTCTAAAATATTCAATAAAAAATGCTTCTTATTCATTCATGCAAAGTAAATATTCTATTGATAAATTCCCAAAGAAATTCAAATATGTTAACATACCTTAAAACTAAGACACTATAAAAGACACATCTCAAACCAGATAACACCTCAGAAAAGATGTTATTTAAACCTACATGTGAGTAAAAATAGGGTGAATAGAGACAGGGAGAAGAAAGGGGGAAAAGGAGTCTCTTTACAGACTTGGATTTTTTTGTACTTATATCCCAAGAAGGTATGATTAAAATAGTTCATAAAAATCAAGCCAACAAAGATTTTTTAAAGAGAAACAGAACTGAAGATTCAGTATGATTACTAGTGTAACATATCTTTCAGGCAAATTAACGCCTTACAAACACCTGTACACATACCTGGCAGAGCAGTTATGAAATCCCTCTGCAACATAGGTTTAAGATATGAGTTTATGTGCCCATGTTGGTAATGACACATTTGGGATATAAGATGTTCCACAAATTCCACTTGATCGGATTCTGACCACTGCTCAAAATATTTGACACACAGTTCCTTTTCCTTCTCATAGCTCGCTGAGAGTTTCCGTTGCTTGGGCACAATCATACTGGAAGTGCCATTGGCAAGTTTTGTCTGCAGAAGAGGTGGATTGAAAGAAACATATAACAGTCAGTATTGAAATAAGGGAAATTATATGATTTTCCAGTCTGGCATGCTATGTTATGTATGTCTGTTTGATGGAGCTCACTCTGTTATTTTATTAGTAACTGGATGTTTGCAAACAGCAATTATATGGAAAAAGCCACAGAAATAACCACAGTAAATTGGTAAATCAGGAATACTGTTGGATGACAAGGCATCCATTTCCAAAAGTTCATAGGAAAACATTATTTGGAGATATATAGATGAAAACCAATGAAAGCATGTTATGACTAGCAAGCAAAAAAGCTAATTTGCTTATCTTGTATATACCCGTTACTGTGCATTTATACAATTACTTACTCACAACTTATTTTTTAATAGTTAAGTAAGAAATCCTCCATGCAAAGAAAAGCCAATGAATAATTTGAGACCCGGGTACCTTTAGAGATAAAGCTTAAATAACATCAATACTCAACATACCCTTTTCTTCTCCCCACTCCTCCCAAATCCTGTTGTCATCAAAATTATATGCCATAAAGTCTTTAATATTAACTGGTTCATTCAATAAATATTAGTTGAGCATCTATAATGTTCTAAACATTGTCCCAGGTGCTAGGAATACAACACTTAACAAAAATAACATAGTTTCTACCACCAGTTATTCACAATACAGTAGGTATAGCAAGCTAAAAACATTACCATACAAATAATGAAGAAAAATAACACAGGACAAAGGGATAGAAAAGATAATGCCATTTTGACAGGCAAAGAAATTCTTCTCTGTTATTCAAACCAAACATGTAGGTACTGCTGTGATTTAATTAAGGTCCCAAATCAGGACCTTAAGAGGGAGATTACCCCAGTGGGCGTGACCTAATGATATCAGTCCTTTAAAAGCAGACTTTTTTTTTTTCCTCCCAATTGGTTGCAGAAGAGAAGGGGACCACCAGACTAGGAATTCGATCACCCTTAGGGGCTGAGAGCATCTCCCAGCAGACAGCCAACAAGAAAATGGTGACCTCAATCCTACAAAGGCAAGGAGCTGAATTTGCCAACAACAACCTGAGATTTCTTTCCCTAAATGAGAACTCAGCTCAGACCAACACATTGATTTCCGCCTTGTGATATTCTGAGCAGAGAACCCAGTCTTGCTATATCAGATTTCTGACCTAGAGAACAGTGAGCTAATGAACAGGTATTATTTTAAATTGTTAAGTTTGTGGTAATTTGTTATGTAGCACTTAAAAAAACCACAATGTAACAATTTGGTCACAAAGGACTCCATTCCTCCCTGAACATGAACTCTGTTTCTACCCCCATCAAGAAATAGTTTGTCCCAGCCTTTGAATCTGGGCTTTGACTAAAAGCATGCGGAGAAAGTAACATTCTGGGACTTCTAGGCTTAGGCAACTTCTGCTTACTCTGCCTTAGACCCTTGAGCCACTGTGTAAAAACTGAGGCTACTCTCCTGGAGACGATGAGAAGCTATGCAGGAAGAGATCACATGGAGAAGCGCCTAGAAGCCTGAGCATTTTATGATCTGAAACCTTTTAAAAGGATCATTGCTATGTGGAGAACAGGCTGTAGAGGACGTGAATAGAAATCAGGAGACTAATTAATTACCTGGCTACGTCACAGTAGTCCACGGAAGAGACAACAATCTTTTGGACTAAGTGGTAGCTGTAGATGTGGTGAGAAATAATTGGGATTCAATGTATATTTTGAAGGCAGAGTCAAGTGAATTTGCTGATCAACTGGATATATAGGGTATGAGGTTGGGGTGGGGGGAGAGACAAAGATTATATTCAAGTTTGAAGCTGGGGAACACTAGGAGAAGATTCAGAAATCAACTGAAAATTTTGCTACTCTAAAGAAAGTTGATTTTCTTTAGAGGATAACCACAAAGTGGCAGGTACAGCTAGGTACTTATACTTTTCAAACTAACTTGATGGATCTTTGGCATATTTGTCTGAAGAAGTCCCAATGTGGCAAGAAGACCTTAGTTACTAGGGAGTTCTTGCCATATTGAATATGCCATCAAACTGTACCAAATTTGGAGAATCAACTTCTGCTATTAAAGGCACAGATTTGGTTTAATTTCTACAGGTTAACTCCTACACGTAGGCCTCTCTACAAATGATTCCCAATACATAGCTGAAAGTATATTTCCTTTTTTGGGGGGTCTAGATTATATTACTGATATATTTTAATAAACCACAAAGAACCACCACAGATTCTAGAAGCTGTCTGTCTGTGCTTAAATAAACATCTCCTGTAGCATCTGTTTTATTTTTAAATTTATTTATTTTAAAAAAAAAAACTTTTTTTTTTTAATTGGGATACAGCCAGTTGACAATATTGTGATAGTTCAGTTGAAAGTATATTTTCAAGAATGGCATTAGCAGGATTTCCCCGGTGGTTAAGTGGTTAAGACTCCACATTCCCAATGCAAGGGGCCCAGGTTCAATCCCTGGTCAGGGAACTAGATACGACATGTTGCAACCAAGAGTTCCCATGCCGCAACTAAAGATGCTATACACTGCAACAAAGATTGAAGATCTCTGAGTGCCACAACTAAGGCCCAGCCCAGCCAAATAAATAGAAAAATGTCTTTTTAAAAAAGGAATGGCATGAGCCATTCTATTTATACAGAAGGAACAGACACTATGAACAGCAAGCCCTGGTGTAGACAGAGCTGGATGTTTTCTAGCATAAATACCATTTTTATCTATGATATAAGACCAAAAATGATTCATAACAACCTTGTTGGACACAGGCATTGGGGGACTTCTGGGCTGTTTTGTGTAGGCTATTTGTTTGCATCTCAGAAAAGGAAAACTTGACCAAACACCACTTCTCATTCCAACAACCAAAACTTCTCATCATCTTTTATATATTTGTCTTTTAAAGGAAGAAACAGACTGGAGTTGGATGCCAGAGTATTGTATCCTGGATAAAGACCAGAAATGTCAGTCACAGAGAACAATAATCAAAAAGGTAATGAAAGTGTTCTATTTATACTGTAAACAAATCAGATATTACTAAAATAAGGGGATTCAGGCTTTGATCAGTGGCTATTAGACTATTAACAGATAAAAGTGCTGAAGGATTTCACAAATTGATTATCCCACTGCAGGAGTTAAAGTTCAGTCAAGACTTTCTCATACTTTCAATGATTCAATCATAAACAGGAGATAAAACACTATTAGAAATGAACCATAAACCGAGAGTTCATGTATTTGCAAACTGTCCACTGGTAATACACTCCAGTCACCGCCCCTCAAAACAGAGTATTTCATTGCAGGCAGGCATATACCTTAGATCCATCATCACTTCAAATGAGTTACCCTTTACCACTACACCATACCACACTGTTTTAAGAGCACTGGCCTTAGAGTAGAAAGACGTGGCTTCAATTTAGCTCCTCAATTACCAGTTATGTGACATAGAGTAAATAACTTGATTTTTTCTCTGAGTCTCTGTTTCACTCATCTGTAAAGTGGGGCTAATTACAGAATCTATTCCATTGGGATTTTGTGAAGTTCAAAATCATCTACGAAAAGTAAGCTTAGTTCACCACATGGCACAGAGTAAAGTGCTCAGTAAATCGACACTCTTCATGAATTTATGACACTGCTGGACTTATGCTTTCTCTTTTTTGAAAATATATCATTCTATTTCACTGGGTAGTATATCTTTTCTATTTTAATTTTCAGTGAAGTATAATATATAATATACATAGAAGTACATAACCTTAAGTGTATAGCTTGATGAATTTCCACAAGGTGAGCATACTGTGTAACTAGTGCCTTGGTCACAAACTCTGCCTTGTGCTCCTTTTTTCAAGTCACTAGCCCCTCTAAGGGTAGCCACTATACTAATTTCATTAATATATATATATATTTTAAAAAACTGCCTATACAATTTATAGTAGCATTAAAAAATGTGTAATTCTCAGGAATAAATCTGACAACATACGTGTTGCTGCTGCTGTTGTTCAGTCGCTCAGTTGTGTCCAATTCTTTGCAACCCCATGAACTGGAGCATGCCAAGCTTCCCTGTCCTTCACTATCTCCTGGAGTTTGCTCAAACTCATGTCGCAAAGAGTCAGACATGACTGAGCGACTGAACTGAACTGAATGTCCATTGAATCCACGATGCCATCCAACCATCTCATCCTCTGTTGTCCCCTTCTCCTCCTACCTTCAACATATCCCAGCATCAGGGTCTTTTCCAATGAGTCGGCTCTTTGCATCAGCTTCAGCATGGGTCCTTCCAATGAATATTCAGGGTTGATTCCTTTAGGACTGACTGGTTTGATCTCCTTGCTGTCCAAGGGACTCTCAAGAGTCTTCTCCAACACCACAGTTTAAAAGCATCAATTTTTCAGTGCTCTGCCTTCTTTATAGTCCAACTCTCACATCTGTACATGACTACTGGAAAAACCATAACTTTGACGATATGGACCTTTGTCAGCAAAGTAATGTCTCTGCTTTTTAATACACTGTCTACGTTTCTCACAGCTTTTCTTCCAGGGAGCAAGCATCTTCTAATTTCATAGTTGCAGTCACTGTCCTCAGTGATTTTGAAGCCCAAGAAAGTAAAAGTCTGTCACTATTTCCATTGTTTTCCCATCTATTTGCCAGAAAGTGATGGGACTGGATGCCAATTTTCTGAATGTTGAGTTTTAAGCCTGCTTTTTCACTCTCCTTTTTCACCTGCATCAAGAGGCTCTTTAGGTCCTCTTCGCTTTCTGCCATTAGGGTGGTGTCATCTGCATATCTGAAGTTATTGCTGTTTCTCCCATCAATCTTGATTCTACCTTGAGCTTCACCCAGGCTGGCATTTCGCATGATGTACTCTGCATATAAGTTAAATAAGTAGGGTGACAATATACAGCCTTGATGTCCTCTTTTCCCAATTTGGAACCAGTCAGTTGTTCCATGTCTGGTTCTAACTCTTTTTTTTTCTTTTTCCAAATCAAGAGTTTTTATTGCCTCTTTAAAATATCACAACGGAGTCCACAGAACCATTTGCCATCTTTGTGGTTTCTGCAGCAGGATCACTGAGATCTTATTCATCAGCCTGCTGAACTGTTCCTTTTTCAGAAACATAGACACCATCCAAAATTTTTCTGATATCCTTGTTTTTAACTGTGGTGGCTTGCTGAATCAAAGCAGCTGAATTTGACACAAATGCAATGTCATTTCCTTCAAGAATCAACTCATCTTTCTGGGCTTGAGATACTGAATAGGCAACCCCTGATCTCATTCAAACCCTGCGTATGTATTTTTCACCCCCAAAATTTTGGATTTCCAAAAGAGAACCGTTCTCCTGAACAACAACATCGATGGGGAAGTGGGCATACACCGACCTCATCTTGTAACGGAAGCCCAGTGTAACACCTTGATCATGTTCTGTACGTGACTACAGATTGTGCGAACAGTGGCCAGTTCCTTTCTGTTTCCCCACCGTTTGTCAACATGGAGCCTCTTCTTTTTCTTTCCAAGGAGACTGAGTTCTACATTGATGTGATTGAAGTCCCCCTGCAGGGTGCCTCTGGGGCCCTTCACAATAATTGTCTGTCCCTTCAAGGTAATGTCAACATTTTCTGGGATGTCAACAGTCTGATTGCTGAGAATGGTCTTCATTCTCACAGTTGACGTGGCAAAGACTGGTTCTAACTCTTGCTTCTTGACCTCTATACAGGTTTCTCAGAAGGCAGGTAAGCTGGTCTGGTATCCCCATCTCTTTAAGAATTTTCCACAGTTTGTTGTGATCCATACAGTCAAAGGCTTTAGCGTAGTAAAAGAAGCAGATGTTTTTCTGGAATTCCCTTGCTTTTTCTATTATCCAACAAATGTTGGAAATTTGATCTCTGGTTCCTCTGCCTTTTCTAAATCCAGCTTGAATCTGGAAGTTCTTGGTTCACATATTGTTGAAGCCTAGCTTGAAGAATTTTCAGCATGACATTGCAAGCATGTGAAATGAGAGCACCTGTGTGATAATGCCACACAATTCTCTGCCAACATTCTTTGGCAATGCCCTTCTTTGGGATTGGAATGAAAATTGACTTTTTCCAGTCTGTGACCACTCCTGAGTTTTCCAAAGTTGTTGACATATTAAGTACAACACTTCAACAGCATCATCTTTTAGGATCTTAAATAGCTCAACTAGAATTCTGTCACCTCCACTAGCTTTGCTCATAGTAATGCTTCCCACAGCCCACTTGACTTCACAATCCAGGATGTCCAGTTCTAGGTAAGTGACCACACATCTGTGGTTACCTGGGCCATTAAGACCTTTTCTATATAGTTCTGTGTATTCTTACCACCTCTTCTTCATGTCTTCTGCTTCTGTTAGGTCCTTACCATTTCTATCTTTATCATGCCCATTCTTGCATGAAATGCTCCCTTGATACCTCCAATTTTCTCAAAGCGATCTATAGTCTTTCCTATTCTACTGTTTTCCTCTATTTCTTTGCATTATTCATTTAAGAAGTCCTTCTTATCTCTCCTTGCTACTCTCTGGAACTCCGCATTCAGTTGAGTGTATCTTTCCCTTTCTCCCTTGCCTTTTACTTCTCTACTTTCCTCAGCTATTTGTAAAGCCTCCTGAGACAACCACTTTGCTTTCTTGCACTTCTTTTTGTCTGGGATAGTTTTGGTCACTGCCTCCCATACAATATTATGAACCTTCGTCCACAGTTCTTCAGGCACTCTACCACATCTAATCCCATGAATCTATTTGTCACCTCCACTGTATAATCATAAAGGATTTAATTTAGCTCATACCTGAAAGGCTTAGTGGTTTTCCCTACTTCCTTCAATTTAAACCTGAATTCTGCAGTAAGGAGCTCATGATCTGAGTCACAGTCAGCTCCAGGTATTGTTTTTGCTGACTGTATAGAGCTTCTCCATCTTCTGCTGCAAAGAATATAATCATTCTGATTTTGGTACTGACTCTGATTTTGCTACTGACTCTACGGATGTCCACGTGTACAGGCATCCCTTGTGTTGTTGGAAAAGGGTATTTGCTCTAACCAGTTTGTTCTCTTAACAAAACTCTGTTGGCCTTTGCCCTGCTTCATTTTGTACTCCAAGGCCTAACTTGCCTGTTACTCTGGGTATCTCTTGACTTCCTACTTTTACATTCCAATCCCCTGGGATCAAAAGGAAATCTTATTGTGTGTGTGTGTGTTAGTTCTAGACAGTGTTCTATGTCTTCATAGAATCAGTCAGCTTCAGTTTCTTTAGCATCAGTGGCTGGGACTGATAGACTTAAGGATTACTATAATGTTGAATGGTTTGTCTTGGAAACAACTCTTGAGATCATTCTGTCGCTTCTGTGGCTGCACCCAAGTACTGCATTTCAGACTCTCTTGTTGACTATGAGGGTTAGTTAGTTAGTTAAGTCGCTCAGTCGTGTCCGACTCTTTGCGACCCCATGGACTGTAGCCCACCAGGCTCCTCCGTCCATGGGATTCTCCAGGCAAGAATACTGGAGTGGGTTGCCATTTCCTTCTCCAGGGAATCTTCCCGACCCAGGGATCGAACCCAGGTCTCCCACATGAGAGGCAGACGCTTTAACCTCTGAGCCACCAGGGAAGCCCATGAGGGTTACTCCATTTCTTCTAAAAGATCCTTGCCCACAGTAATAAATATACTGGTCATCTGAATTAAATCTGCCCATTCCCATCCATTATAGTTCAGTTTAATTCAGTTCAGTTGCTCAGTTGTGTCCGACTCTCTGTGACCCCATGGACTACAGCACGCCAGGCTTCCCTGTCTGTCACCAGCTCCCAGAGCTTGCTCAAACCCATGTCCATTGAGTCGGTGATGCCATCCAACCATCTCATCCTCTGCTGTCCCCTCCTCCTCCTGCCTTCAATCTTTCCCAGCATCAGGGTCTTTTCTAATGAGTCAGCTCTTTGCATCAGGTGGCCAAAGTATTGAAGCTTCAGCTTCAGCATCAATCCTTTCAATTAATATTCAGGACTGATTTCCTTCAGTATTGACTAGTTTGATGTCCTTGCAGTCCAAGGAACTCTCAAGAGTCTTCTCCAAAACCACAGTTCAAAAGCATCAATTCTTCGGCATTCAGCTTTCATAATAGTTCACTGATTCCTAAAGATGTCAGTGTTCAATCTTGCCATCTCCTGCTTGACCACGGCCAATTTACCTTGATTCATGGACCTAACATTCCAGGTTCCTTTGCAATATTGCTCTTTACAGCATCGGACTTTACTTTTACCACCAGATACATCTACCATCAGATACATCCACAACTGAGCATCATTTCTGTTTTCATCCAGCCACTTCATTCTTTTTGGAGCTATTAATAATTGCCCTCTGCTCTTCCCCAGTAACATATTGGACACCTTTCCTGGGGGGCTCATCTTTTGGTGTCATATCTTTTTGCCTTTTTGTGCTGCCCATGGGGTTCTCCAGGCAAGAATACTGGAGTGGGGTTGCCATTTCCTCCTCCAGAGGACCATGTTTTGTCAGAACTCTTCACTCTGACCCATCAGTCTCGGGTGTCCCTGCGTGGCGTGGCTCGTAGTTTCACTGAGTTACGCAAGCCCCTTCATCAGGACAAGGCTGTGATCCATGAAGGGGACAAAGGAACAGTACTCAATGATAAAAGGAGCAAACTACAGATATACCAAATGACAAGGATGTATCTCAAAAACATGCTGAATGAAAGAAATCAGACACAAAAAGAGTATATACTTTACATTTCTACTTATATGAAACTCTAGGATTAACAAACCTAATTTATAATGATAAAAACAGAACAGTGGTTGCTTGGGACCGGATTTGGGGATGGGATTGACTGGGTAACGGCACCAGTAAAGTTTTGAATGGAATGAAAACGTTCCATAGATTGACTGTTACACAGGTGTATACATTCACCAAAATTCATCAAACTGATTATTTAATATGAAAATAGACTTTTAAAACTTCTAAGTATAGGGTATTCCTAAGGATAAATGCCATTGTAATATTAACTTAATTCATAATGAAGGTATTATATTTATAGAGAATTCTGGAGATAAAGGCCTTTGTTATCAAGCCTCCTCTCTCTCTATCACTCTCCCTTACAGATTTTTCTACTAATGCCTAAAGTAAATGCAGCAAAATTTCAATTTGGGAACCTCAGAAAATCCACAAGGGTACAGTGAAAAAGTTCAATTATTAAAAAATCAAAAGGTTGTATATTAGAGTGGGAGAGAGGGTAATGGTTACTTGTGGCAATAGAATTGATTTGGCTTTCCCAGCAAAAGCCTGATGACTCAACCACTACTGTTCAAATGTCTAAGAAAGCTGACAAACAATCTCAGTTTAATGGTAATACTAACTTTCTGCCAACCCTGCACATCTCCTGTTCTGCTATTCTGTTCACAATGAACAGTTATCTCCAAAAGAAAGAAAGAAAGAAGCTGTCAGGTGACAAGCACACAAAATGAAAGGACTTAAGTATTTATACGACTGTTCTCAGCTTAGTCCTCAAAGGCCAAGGGCTAACATTTCCTTCCCTGAAAATATATTAAAGCATCACTTTCAAAATTACCATGAATTTCTCTGAAGCTTCTGCCTGGGCCAGGAAGGAAAAATACACACTTGCAGATACCAACTAGCCTAACCACTGCCTTGGCAACATTAAGTGTGCTGACTTTGCTAACTGCACTGGGTGTGTGCTGGAAGATACAGCAGACTGGCTGAACTTAATGGTAAGATGACAGATGTTTTTAGTTTGCATGTAAACTAAACTGCTTTAATCACAAGGGAGGGTGTATATTAAGTAGAGAAAAGAAAATGTTTCAGTTATAGGACAACATTTGGAATTGTGGGTACAAGGACTAGATAAAGAGAATAACGTTGACGACTAGAGAGATGCAAATGATATTTAAGGATTCTGTTTGGTCTTCAGAAGGACTCCAAGGACAGACTCTGGTATTGAAACCCTGGGAACCCTGGGTGGAGGGGTGGGTGGAGTGAGGGAGGGATATAATGATTAAGATGATGAATGAATGAATATAAGTATAAAGTGGGCAACAGTTGTGCTTGGGTTCAGGCTATAGCCTAAGAGGGACAGGACAAGAATTTTGACTAAGGCTGGAACTTCAGAGTTATCAATCAATCAACAACCTTTAAAAAAACAAAAACAAAAACAGAAAATGTTTAAAATTTATTGCTTTACACTTAAAACATAAAGAACAGAATGCCATAAATAATGGGGAAGAAAAAGATAAAACTACAACACACCAAACACAAAGATTGAGGAAGGAAAGTCAGTTTTGGGTGGGGTAGCCAGTTCGTGGTAGATCAGGAGCCTACAGCGACAGAGATGGTGGTTGAAGAGCCTGTTTTGCCCCCAGGGGTGGTGAATTCTGACCTGGCTCTGGGTCTCCTGCAGGAGCAGCTGGGTTTTCCCTGCCCGAGTGGGAAATCGTCGTCTGCCCAGTGGGTCTCCTGCCGGGGCTTCAGGCTCTGCCCCAGTGGGCTCCAGGCCCTCCAGCTGACTCAGGGGAAGGCTGACACAGTGTTCCACGTGGGAGCAGATGTGTTATGCTCTCTGTGAGCCCAGGACAGGACCCTGAGGAGAAGCCTGGGTGGTGTCCCGGCCCAACGCCTTTCCTGTTCACCTCTGGGCCCTGATTCTGGGGAACCCTCAGCGGCCACATTCAACAGGAGCCTGTGCTGGCCCTCGGTGGCAGTATGGTGCATGGGCCCCTCACTTGGGCAGATGGATCGGGTGTCCCCATCAAGCAGCTCCTCACGGATCTCTGGGCTGGGGCTCTGCAATGACAGTGTAGCAGCTGGCCCTGCCCGGAGGCATCAGAGCCCTGCCAGGCCATCATCTTATCACTGCCTCTTCTGTCCACTTGACCTTTTGCTCTCAGGTCAGGTACAGACCTGTGTCTGCTCAGATATGCACCCAGGAGGTAAGATATACATCTGAAGGGCTTGGGATAAACCTTAGGTAGAAGGGCACTGCCTGGGCTCTCTACATCCCACCCAGCCAGCTTGAACTGGAGTGTGGACATAATCAGCCCACCAGACTTCTTATCAGTCTGCTCTTACTTGAGGCAGACCCATCCCACATAAACCCCTACCACATATACAGGGAGAGGACACAGATCTACCCTGGTGGGATCATAGTGATGGCTTGGCCTAGGCTGGCCTGCCCTGAGCCACCCTGTGTTATCTAATTTTTACTGGGGTATAGTTGATTTATAATGTTGTATCAGTTTCAAGTGTATACCAAAGTGAATCTGCTATACATACACACACACACACACACTCTCACTTTTTTTTAGATTTTTTTCCCCACATATTCCCCATATATTACAGAGTACCGACTAGAGTTCCCTGTGCTATATGGTTAGGTCCTTATTAGTAATCTATTTTATATATAGTAGTATGCATGTATCGATCCCAATCTTGCAATTTATCTCTTTCCTCCTTTACCCCCCAATAACCGTAATTTAAACAACCATTTATTGGGTGACTGGTCTGTGCTGGGCACTTTTCTAGGTGCTAGCAAAACCAGTGAACAGGTAGACAAAATTTTTCTTTACTTTCTCTGGCAAGAAGTAGAGGGAGAATATGTAATACATATTTTAATCTTGAAACCAGTTAGTATTGTGAAGAAAACAAAACAAAGTAACAAAAAATACCCTAACTGAGGTGTTTATGCAATGACACTGAAGTAGGTAATGTCTGAACTGTGATTTGAAAGATGAGAGTCAAATCTTACGAAGATATAGGGAAAAAACCTTCCAGACAGAAGGAAGAACAAGTCAATGGTGTGTTCAAATGAAAGAAAGAAAGGCAGCTGGTATGGATGGGACAAACTGAATGAGGGAGAAAGTGGTGGGAAATGAGGTTAGTGAGGTGACCTGGGGCCAGATCATGTAAGGACTTCTGGGTCACAGGTAAGGAGTTTGGACTTCTTGTTAAGTGTAAAGGAGAGCCCCTGGCAGTTTTGAGGTAGTTAAATATGGCATCATCTGATTTACCCTTTAGAAATACACTTGGAGAAGGCAATGGCAACCCACTCCAGTACTCTTGCCTGGAAAATCCCACGGGCAGAGGAGCCTGGTAGGCTGCAGTTCACGGGGTTGCTAAGAGTTGGACGTGACTGAGCGACTTCACTTTCACTTTTCACTTTCACGCATTGGAGAAGGAAATGGCAACCCACTCCAGTATTCTTGCCTAGAGAATCCCAGAGACGGAGGAGCCTGGTGGGCTGCCGTCTATGGGGTCGCACAGAGTCGGACACGACTGAAGCGACTTAGCAGCAGCAGGTACCACACAGAGAAGGGGGCGGGGCATCTGGGGCAGTGAGGAGAGACTAAGAAGAGCAAGTTGAAAGCAGAGGAAGGAAGACCAATTAGAGCTGATAACATAATCAAGGCAAGAAGCAGTCATGGCTAAGGTTAGAAAAGGCAGATTAGGAAGTGCTTAGAAGAAAGCTATTTTACCCTTACAAGAGAGGAAGAAGGAGAAAAGCCCTGTTGAGAATTATAAATCTGGGTTATAATACACATTTACTTCAGTATAGTGATTTACTTCTTCAGTAGGGCCAATCCTTCAAATATTTAATCTGGTACATCAACCTGGATAGGAACAAAACCAGGGTTCTTGCTCCTTGTGGGCAGAAGAAACAAGATAAAAATAAAATAAATTCAAGAGTTTTGCAGGGGATGGTGGAGAGCGGGGGAGGATTTTTTTTTTTTTAAAGATCTATACTATTCTCTATTGGCTATTGCCAGGCTTTAGTTAATAAGGATATAAAAACATTGGTTTAAAGTTCTTTTTCTTATTGTTTTCCCTTGATTTCTCTGTAAAAACAGCTCTTAAAAAAGTCAACACTGTCTTGGTTAAATTAAGAGGAAATGATATTGTCTACATTTTGATTAGAACTGAAAGAATAAGTAAGTATACCTAAGGATGGATATGGTGACAACACAGAGATCCAGAACAGTTCTAGAATTTACAAAGAGCTAGGGTAGAAAACAGAAAGGGACCCTTAGAAGGCTCAGTAGAGCTCTCTGGCACTTGAGCATCTTTTAACAAAGAGTTTCAAGTGAAACGGAGAGAATCTGGCCATAAATTGAACATGCAGAGTAAAAGATAATGAATGCTCAAAAGTAGAACCATCACTTTGAACATTTCCACTTAAAAAAAAAAATCTCTATAACTTTCAGTGACCAAAGAAGTAGTCTACTATCTTTTGGGGCAAGGGGTAAGAGTGCAAATGAAAAGAAAATGGTGACTATAGGTACAGAATGGGACAAACATTTCAGCAGGAATAAACATCACATTTCTCAGTAGGATTACTGCATTAATATTTTAACAGCTTCTACTAAATATGATTACATATTGGGTGAACTCATAAATATGTCAGATCTGATTAGTGAACATGGAAGACAGGAAGGGGCAGATTTGTCAGCAGAAGGAAGTTCACATTATGAATTTGACTGGTTTCTAATAACCAACAAGAAAAGCTTGCAATCACTCCAATTCTTTTAAATAAAACTCACCAGAAAATGAACTCACAAATGCCCCAGTATAAACGATTAAAGACTGGACACTTAGCAGTCTTTTTTTTCCCTATTAATTATAGGAAAAGCCATATAAAAAAATCTACCAAAACCACAACAAAGCCATTTTTATTATTTCTGGATTTCTGAGGAAGTTAAAGGGATAGGATAGTCACTTAACATCTTTAGGTTTCAAACAGGGGCTCTTGTTTCTGCAGTGGGTTCTCTCATGGAACTTCATAGCTTCCAGGGTGATAGGTTCTTTTGTTCTAAACCAAGAAGCTCACAGCAGTTTAATTTACTGCTGCATTATTATAGCTACTAACTACGGACACCTCCAAGGCTGGTAAACCCACTGATGTAGATAGTGCCACCTTAAAAGGATTTTTGGATGGGTCTTAGTGATGAGGGGGAAAAAAGGACATAATGTTTAATTATAAGAAATGATTGAAATAGGCACAGACATACCCCGGGTGCCTCTGCACTGCAGCAAGCTCTAAACTTGTTATCGTTAATGGTTTAAATTTCACTGTGCTAATCATTTCAGGACACAAGCCTTTCTTGATAATCTAATGAATTATTCCAACATCCTTCAGCAAAAAAAAAAAAACCTCCATGACAGCACTAATTACAAGACGTTTTCCCAGTGCTTATGTAAAATATGACAGAGCAGCAGCTTAGGGAATTGCAGAAAACTGCTTCTAATTTCCACTGAGAAACTGACAAACACCTCTCTTTCATCTCTCCCAGCTCTCAAGTAAGATTTAACTTTCTCATTTAGTTAATTACCGAGTGAGGATCATCATTTCCCCGGATCGGAGCGGCACAGAGCCTTTATCGTGTTAACTTGTGAACTTGATCGATGGCTGCTGCTAAAACTTAATAACTTCACCCCCTGGCAAATTGTAAGATAAATATAATAGGAGAAACTCTGACAGTAAAAACCTGCCAGAAATGAGCGCTGTGTTTATGTTTCTTCGCAGGCAGCAAAAAAAAAAAAAAAAAAAAACCCACAACAACCGACAGCTTATTACTGGTTGCGTGTTACTTATATTTAAAAGACTCCAGGCAGTTAACTTTCTACATACTGTTAAAACTTTGCTCACAAGATGGGGAAAAATGAGAAAAAGCCCCAGTGATGCAGACTTGGGGAAATGAGGGAAGAAGAAAAAAATAGGGAGAAGGGCAAAGCAAGGGAATATACTGTGTAAAATCTTTTAAAATGTCATGTTTATCATATAAAATGTTCAACCAGCACAAATAGGCATAAAATTCTTAAAAAATAATAAAACACTATATGAACTATATCTAGGAGCAAAGCGAGAGAATTTCATTCACTCAAATTTTTTCAATGACCATAAGTCCCTGCCTGAAGAATCCAATTAACTGTAGAATTCCTAGATCTCTTCTCAAAAACCCCTGCAGCTAGAAAACCATTTACTAAATACACCATTTAACCCTTTCTGAAACAAGTACACTATAGCTAGGAAATGCATAACTCTGTCTAGAGCACTTCATCTAGTCTTATTCACCTTCCATACCTCAGCTAGCCAATTGAGAAGCAAACAGTCTGGATTTTTTTTTCCCCTTTTGGTCCAGTTTGAATTTGAATTTGGAATTTTAACATTTAACTGAGCAAATTGGTACCATGGCCTAGTACAGTATGAATTTTAAGCCTTTTATAACCAACAGTAGCAAGGAAAATAGACAAGGTATAACAATGAGGTATAACAATAATAGAATACCTGCTCATGAATGTCAGTCCCCTCTATCCCTCAAGACTGAAAACAAATCTGTATGTAAATTGCTAAGTCTATTATACTGACCACCCTCACATTACAAAAATATTACCAATAAAACAAAATATGAACTAAATTCTGGGAAAAGTAGAGAAAGGCACAAAAGGTCTTATAGAACTTATGAGTTTAAGCCTAACTTGTGAGATAGTTTTTAAAATCCATTATCTGATATGTTATTGCCAAGAGTTGAAGGCTACATGCTGCAATCAAGGGGCCACCATTTTGAAAGTTGAAAGGAAGACTGACATTAAAACGGCAAATTCACATTCAGCAGAGGATCAAATTTGATTCCTTTTTTTTTTTTGGTTTTTACTTTCTTTAAATAAGGATTATTGGGGTCAAGCAAAGAAAGACTGATTTTTTTTTAAAAAACAGCATTTATAACAACTTTAGAAAATATGAAAAATACAGAAGCACAGAGAACATAAAAACTGCCTATAGTTTCCATCATCAACAAATAAACAATATGCACATTTTGGTGGGTATGTATCTTTTCAGTCTAAAAAATTATTAGTGCATTATTTGATTGAGAGAGTGTTTCTATGTCACCTAGAGAATTCTTTGTCTATAACATCAAATCAATCAGAGTAGGCAAAATTTATCTCCTTTGCTGAACACCTCAGAGAAGTCAAGATCTGATCCCATAGGATACAGAATTGTAGTGACTACAAGTGTGGGAAGCAGGGGAGAGGAGAAAGAGGAGGCGAGAGGAGGGAGGGGTGAGGAGGAGTGAGAAGGATGGGGAAGGGTGAGAAGAAAGGGAAGGGAAGGAGGGAGACGAGCAAGCAAGGAAGAGAGGAAAGGTGAGAAAGGAGAGGAATGAAAGTGACTGGGGATGGGTAGAGAGTGGGTAGGAGAAAGGAAAGAAAAGGAAAGGTTAGGCATGGGTAGGAAGAAATGGCTAAGGGGAAAGAGATGAGGGGCTAGGGAAGATGGAGGGAGAGATGGAAGGTAGGGATGAGATGAAGAGAGATGAGGGGAAAAGGAATAAATATAACTAAATGCAAAAGGGGCCTAGCATTACCAAGTTCACCTGCCCTAAGAAAAACAATATGTCTATCAGGCAAAAAGGTCCTCTCCCACACAATAAAAATCAAGAGGCAGAGGGGATGAAAAACTATTTTTCTAAACCGCTACTTAATGTTTCAGGCAGAGTAATAAAGTTTAACTGTCTGGAATCTTGTTGCTCTTTCTGTAAACTTCCTCAGATAGAGGTTGCTTATCTGGATGTTAAATAATGTTAATAGTACCAAAACAAAATTTCTGTGATGGAGAAAGTTTTAACTAAGAGTCTTCTCCCTGACTTTCCCCTCATATCCTCCCTTTATTTTAGCATCAGAAAGCTAAGTTCTACCAATAAATAACAGGGAATGACAGAGGCACTGGCTGCCAGAGAGAAACACAGAAACACACTTAAAATGCAATTAAAAAGGACACAGGGAAATACAGTTAATTTAAAATAAAGAAGAAAAAACTATCCTCCTCCTCTTTGTGCACTAATCCTTACATTTTTTTTGTCCAATAAAAAGGTCTCAATGACTTGGTAAAACTTGCTCCTGAAGAAAGCCTTTGAGAAGCTACATCTAAAACCTGGATTAAGAAAATACAAGGCTTTTGGGGATAGGATCTCAAGAAGCCAACTCAGCTTTCTAGAAGAAATTCAACTCCTTCCAAATGCTTGTTAATGCACGTTAAATGCAGCAAGAAATAATCCTATGAGGCAGCAGCACAGGCCTCTCTTAGCTGCAGTGAATGAAGTAAATGACTTGTAACTTCTGGAAGTCTTGGTTATCTGCAGGTAAAACTTTAATAACCCTTGGAGCATCAAGGGACAAAAGACATTTCTCTCTGGAATACGTGGGTAATTGTCTTCTTAATTTATCCAGAAAAAGCTTAGTTTAGATGTAGCATCTGCTTTTTTTTTTTTTTAAGCAGAGGTGATCAAAATAACTTGCTCAAATTCACAGAAGTTATTAGATTTCAGATCAGACTGCAAAATGCAGTTGTTAAGTGTATAGTTTTTCTAAACTGATATTTTGGACCTGCTCTTACCAATAAGAATGCTACTATCACTACACTGATGCTTTGTCTGTAAGTACTCTAACTTTAATCCACTATTTTCTAAGATTAGTTTCAATATTTTTATGTAAAAAAATACATAAAATCTAACTGTAAAAATTCAAGAATGAGAGTAAAATTGAACTTACAATGAGTGACATTTAACAATTGGAGAAGACTGGAAAGAGCAAAGGAAAGACTTCGAAATATGTTTCATGATATGAAATAAAAGACATTTGAACATTTGACTTTTTTTTTCATTTTCAATCTTTCAGAGCAATTGCCAAAACATACTCCCACAACACTCAAATCTAGTGAGGGAAAAACAATAAGGAAGTTATTAGCATGGTAACAAGATTCTCAACACAGTACCCTAATTTTGAAAATCCACTTTTCTGATTTTTACAGTAAATACAGGATGATTCCTCCAATCTGTAAAGTATAGAGTACATTTTGCTTCCTTCAGACTTTGTACTTCATTTTAGTTATCAGCAAAGGCAGGGCAGAAACCAGATTGAAATTCCAGCTGTCATCAGCATTCACCCTCCTTTTCTTTCAAAAATTAGCAGAAAAACAATTACTCTTGTGATTTTGTCTGAAGGTTATTTATATTTCTCCCACATGGGCACTATTTTTATGGTGTTTCATGGGCCAGAGACTGCAGACTTTTGGTGTTCTGGAGAAAATACTGAATCTTGAGTGTCCCAAAAAATTTTCTTTTTCTAAATGGAACAACCCTCTACCAGGAATTTTGTGTTTGTTTACTAAGAGTGAAGGTGGGATGAGAAAATGAAAATCAGGAAGATAGTTACTTCCATACTGTTTACGAGCTTGTTTAAGAAATAGAACTGTGGTCTTTTCTTCGCAGAACTTGGCTTTTCTTAAAGTATGAAACAGTTTCTGTAAAGACACTTCCTGGTTTACTACCCAGTTTTTCACTTCACCTAGGTGTGGCTTAAGCTCACATGTAGCACCATAAATATGAAAACAACTTTTTACAGTGAAGTTTTCCTATGAGCCAAATACACTCTACTTCCATTTTCTGTTTAAGGAATAAACAGAGGCTTTGGAAATTTCATGCTTTGGAAACAAACCGCTACAAAAAGTTCTCTTATAGTTGAGTCACATGTAAACAGCTCTACAGCAAAAGTTAGACAGCACGGTGGCCTAGTCCCATCACTAATTAGCTATGTAATCTTGGCTAAGTCTCTACTATTTGGGATCTCCTCTATAAAATGAGTGGGTGGATGGAATAATCTGAGGCTCAGTCTGGCTTTTATATTTTGAGTTTATGGTTCAGTTCCATGTAAATTAAAATAGAGCTGAGGGAATACATTTACAAAGAGAATCATTCTTCACATTTTCTTACTAGAAAACGAACATATTAGAGTTTAAGAAAACACACCTCAAGCAAAAAGAATATTTTTCATAATATTATTCGGTCAAGCAATATATTCCAAAATCCCAAGAGTAAGTCAAATTTTCCTGCAACAATTGAGCTTTTAATGCAAAGAAATGCTATCATTCTGACTGTAACTGTTACACAGGTAACATTACTATTCTCTTACTTTACTTAACCATAGTTAAGAATTTAAAACTTTATGGTATAACTTTTCTCAGGGCTGACACAGATCTGAAGACTTAATGATACCGTGACACTTTGTGTCTCAATGTGCCTCACTTCTTTCATAATTTACTCTCGTATTTCCCCATCCATCTTCCTCTATGCTGCTGCTAAGTCGCTTCAGTTGTGTCCGACTCTGTGCGACCCCACAGACGGCAGCCCTCCAGGCTCCTCTGTCCCTGGGATTCTCCAGGCAAGAACACTGGAGCGGGTTGCCATTTCCTTCTCCACTGCATGCATGCATGCTGAGTTGCTTCAGTTGTGTCCGACTCTGTGCGACCCCATGGACAGCAGCTCACCAGGCTCCTCTGATCCCGGGATTCTCCAGGCAAGAATACTGGAATGGGTTGCCATTTCCTTCTCCATCTTCCTCTATAGTTCCCGGTATTTACGGTGTTCAAGAAAATTGTAAATAAATAAATGTATCTATTAAAAATTCCTTTATTTCACAAGGAGATAAAATCGTTTATCAATTTAATATATCAATTTGTCTTATTTAGGGCCAAATCAAAATAGTAGGGCTACATGAAGAGTCTGCAAATAGATATGAAAAAATTACTGGGATCCTCTTAATGCTTTCTATCCAGATTATAGTGGTCATGATCTGATGGCTGCTGCTCTCTGCTGGTTTAATTTTCACCCTTATAGCCCACAGCCAGTTCTATCTTAGAGACCTTTTTCTGTTGGATTCCAAAGGCCATCAAGTGTCCTCAAGGACAAAGTGATATATTAGCTACTGTAATAAAGGAGACTATGTATAAAACACTAAGCACAGGGTCTGGTACATAAACGCCTAATAAAGGTAATCATTATCATTTGCTGGTATGTAGAAACCATCTCAGCAATTCAGCCTGTATCAGGACCCGCCCATTAAACTTTCAAAGTAAAATTTTAACTGAAACTCCATACCAAATTCCCCAGGAAAGGGAAATATGAATAAGAATATTTTAAAATATGCTAACTTGTCTGGCCACCATTAGCTGATGTGATTGGGGATAGAACTGTGAAGAAAAAAAAGAAAATTTAAGATGTGATTAGACTGTAAGAACAGCTCAAAGGCTCTGGGTGAGAAAACTACAACTTAGGGAATTTTTGTGTGTACTGAGTTATCTCATTTAAACAAATATATTGAGGACTTCCTATGTGTAAGTGCCTAACGGAACTCTCATTAACTGCTGGAGAGAATATAAATTGGTACCACCAGTCAGGAAATTCTAATTTCCCTACTAGTGACACATGCAACAGAATACATGTATTCATTGCACATACTGACCAAAAGATATACACCAAAAAATTTTGTAGTTATCAAAATCTGAATGGACATATATATTTGGTATATTTACATAATGACATACTACACATCAATGAAAATAAATAAATTACAGCTATAAGCAATAATATGATTCTCAAAAACATTATGTTGAGGGAAGTAAGTTAGATAGCAAAGAATATACACTGTATGATTCCATTCACACAAAGCTCAAAGCCAGGCAAAACTAACACATGATGTTAAGCAGTGAGGAGAATGGCTAGCCTTGGGAGGGGAATGACAAAGAAGGCAGGAGTGGGTTTCTGGTATGGGTTTTTTCCTTTCCTCCTCCTTTTTTTAATCTTGCTAGTGGTTACACAGATACATTCACTTTGTGAAAATTAGCTGAGCCAAACTCAGGGTCTCCTGAATACTGTATTGGAAACAGCTTATTGTATTCATAAAAAGAGAAATAAGAGTGGATAAAGTCCTGTTTGGTTACAGATACATAGTCCTAACCCTTATTTTCTGATGTAAAGGAAACAGGGAGTTCTATAAAAAAGATTTAAAATTTTGCCATGGCACAGCTTTAGCCTCTATTTTCACTTACGACCCTTTGGCCACATACAGACAACTGTTCCCATATGCCACTACTCTGAACAAGGTTAGAGCTCCCTCTAGCACTTTTAACTAAGTAAACATCACAGGCCCTTACAGAGCTGACACAGTTTGGTGCTGCCCACGGTTAAATGCAATATGGCGATTTTTATTTTTAATTTGCTTTAATTGTTGCTATGGTATGAATAATTAATAGGCTGCCTAAGCCAGTTTTGTAAAGTTCACAATACAGAAAGCCAGGAGAGAAATATCTACTTAGAAAGGAGGCTTAAAAATGGTTATAACTGCTATAATATTAGAGAATTTGGAGCATTTATTCATAATTTGTGGCAACATTTATGTCTCACCAACAAAGAAGCATGCTACCAAGCACTTCCTACTAAAA
The DNA here is from genome assembly GCF_000754665.1 of Bison bison bison. Taxonomy (NCBI): domain Eukaryota; kingdom Metazoa; phylum Chordata; class Mammalia; order Artiodactyla; family Bovidae; genus Bison; species Bison bison. The sequence goes on from NW_011495018.1 coordinate 28,814,670, forward strand.
AATTCTTCTAATTTTCATCAATTTTTCTCTTCATGGCTTCACAACCATTGTATGTATAGTACCAAATAACAGCAAAGTAGGTCAGTGTTAGGAGAACCTTGCTCTTCAGCGGAGGAGAAGAGGAAGGTTTGGCTGTAAACACTTAACCTAGTTCCATCCATTCTAAAACAAGTATTTATTAGCATTAAATAACCCCCTGGACAATAGAGGCTATTCAAATTAGCCTGTATTCTTTTCCCATGCTTGTAAATTCCCTTCTCCACTGAGACCTTAACCAATGGAAATTATGTTATCAATGTTTCCACTCAGGAATGTCTGTTTCATGTTTGGATATGCCAGAAAGTATAATTTAGTTATGATGTTGCAATCCTACACATTTCAGGAGGAATTTGAGCAGTCTCTGAAAGTTCAATGATTATAATACACACCATCTGGGAATGTAGCCAGAAATAAAAGGGGCTTCATTTTTCATTGTTGGATTTTAAATCTTCCCCTCCCTGAAAGAAACACTGCTTATCAACACTCTGGTTAAAATTAATACACATATAAAACCAGTTAATAAGTTCCTTGAATCAAGGACAGAGAATTAAAAAGAAGAGAATATAAAGAATTAGAGTAAACTCATTTTAGCCAAGACTATTATGTGTTATTCATTATTTTGCATACTAAAGTTAAGAAATAACATTTTTGAGCTATAATAAATAAATATTTCCTAGCAACCTTTTTTTAGCATACAGATCCCTCAAAAAGTATGTCTAAAGTCATAGGAAACTTTAGCAATTTCCAAGGGAAATTTTTATCATTTTTTTGGTTAGCATTTTAAATGGAGATTAATACAAGTCAGTACGACTTCCTCTCTCATGCTCTGGTTACACACAAGCACTGCTCTGCCAAAGACAGTAGTGCGGCATGGATGTCAGCACTGGATCTTTCCTGCACATACCACCACAAAGCCACGATGCCAAGTTACCACTTACTTTGGTTTTGCATCATGTCTGCTGGTCACATAACACGGCCACATTCACTCCAAGGGCAGCTCAAACTAGGGGTGAAATATTATCTGAAAACAGTGATTCATTAAGCTACTGAGAGCTTCAATCATGAGTTGTGTTTTTCCTAAGATAGGATCCACTACTGATTCTCTTTTAATTCACCTAGTATCTGCTGGGAGCCATGTATCATGAACTAGAACAAGAATGACAGATCTAAATTAACACAACAGAAAAGCTATTTGATGCTGCCTCCTGGTTTCTGTGCTTCACTCTCTTTCGTGGCATCCAAAGGCTTCAGAACCCTGGCATTAATTAAGCCACAGTTTTATTACACACAATCAAAAGCCTGAAAAGAAAAGCTCAGATAGTAAGAGGAGATTACAAGGTTCACTTAATAGTTTTATTTTTTTTGTGGTTGCTAATTGATGTATTTTAAATTTTTATCTCATATGGAATGCTGAAAAGGAAAGTATCAGTACTGTAAGTGTAAGAGGAGAACACAAACCTAAAATGTATTACCGTATCATGATTTTACAGAACCAATTTGCATAGTTGTGTTTTCCAAATCATGGCTACTTGTTAATAAATTGCTAATACTTAGTAGGCACCACAGAGAACTTTTTAGAAAATCCCCACACATTTGCTTCATCTGGCCTAATTTCTATGTACTAAAACGCTAAACACAGTGACTGAAAACACACAGATATGGGGTCAGATAGTCTGGGTTCAAATTCTAGTTTTGCAACATATCTTGGGCAAATTGCCTAATACCGCTCAGTTATAGTTAATCTGTATATAAAATGGGGTTGTGTATGCTTAATGAGATCGTCATCTGGATTTGAGTTAGAGTGTATATAAAACCCTTAACCCTTAGTGTCTGGCACATCGTAAACATTCAATAAACAATGGTGCAAAAGGCTGTCAAATCTGACGACATAATATCTGGATTTTAATACTTTAAATAATATATATCAGACTCAACAAATATAAGTTGAGAATCTACCTTCCGCAAGTTAAAATTAGTTCTACTCAAACTCTACACTGATGGCAATTGATTTTTGCATACAATTTGCCTTTTATAGGTAACTTCTACCATATATTTTCAACCGAGGAGAAGCAGAGTAAAAGCCCTAAAATTCAAACTTCTAAAGTTTCAAGAGAACTAAATAATAGCATTAATGGAAACCAAGAGTAGCCTAAATAGCTGACTAAAAGATTATTTGCATAAGCAAACAATTATATATAGAATGAATAAACAAGGTCCTTCCATACAGCACAAGGAACTATATTCAGTATCCTGTGATAACCATAATGGAAAAGAATATGAAAAAGAATGTATATTTATGTATAACTGGATCACTTTGCTATCGAGCAGAAATGAACACAAACTTGTAAATAAACTGTACTTCAATAAAACAAATTTAAAATATTAGTTATATAAAGCTCTCACTTGGATCTACTTTTATTGCATGTTCTCATGTTATAATGTTGAGAAAGTGGCTCCTACAGTGTACAAGCTAGATGTATTCAAATTTACATTTCTCAGTACTCAAATCTTTGAAAAACATCCCATATCCTTTTATTATTGCAAATGGAATCTACTATAATCTGTAATATGATGTCTATACCTATTCCTTATCAAAATGTAAAACATAATAAATAGTTGTATTTCTTGGACTTATATTCAGAACCTACCTCTTCTCTAGAATTACCTAGAGGAAAAAGAAAATTCCTTCAACCTATCAAATTTAAAGTAAAAAAAACAAAAACCAAAAAACACTATACTAATCCTACCAAAAAAAAAGCCCCAAACCCACACATATTAAGATTCAAGGAAACTGTTTTTAAGTTCCCTAATCCATCAGGTTTTAAGTATGCCAACTATAAGAATAAGAAAAAATACACAAACTGGAAATGAACCTCACACATAGATGTAAATAAAGCCACTCTTTAGGTTGCCCATTAATCCACAAGTGGCATATTCATCTTATTTACAGTATTATACCCCCTGCCATGATATTCCATTACAGAGTCACGCTACACACTCCATAGTTAACACTGTAGGAACCATCTCTCTTTAAACACGGTTTTCTCTCTATATTTCCCTTTAGGCTTGCTCCCAAGTTTTGTTTCTTCCTTCTTTTAATCTTTACAATTAAATTTCTTATGTTACTAGATAGTCCAAGAAAATGTGGATAAAGTTAAATAAGTGCTGTCCGAGGTATAAAACATAATTAAATTTATGTTCATTCTTCTAAAAGTATTTCAACATTTCTGTTTATCATGGCCCTAGTGCTCCACGTGACCAAGTGCTTCTTATATATATTTATATGTCAATCTTAACTATCAAAAACTTCTATCCTTTCCATCAGAGAATACCTAGGGAGATTTTATATACACATACACACACAGAATAATAGTCACGTTTGTTTGCTTTTTGCTTCATTTGCTTTTGATGAACCTGTTTCTTAATTACTCACTGTCCCAAGCCTCCTCTTTACTGTCTGAAACATACAAGAGATTCAAAGTCCAACTATTAATTCATATACCCTCATCCTGTCTTTATAATCACCCAACTGTCTAAAAGCATGCATGCTTACAAAAAAAAAATTTACTGAAGTATAATTACACAAAGCCTGGCTTTGAAGGGACATTTTTTTTCTAAAACTGATTAAACTAATTACCAAGTTTAACCAGGAAAAATAAGTTCTTGGTGTAAAAGGACTGCCAATATATGTTTACACTGTAAATCCTGACGCAGAGATTTGGATGAGATTTGTATTCCAAAACAACTTCTATTGATAAAACAATTACTAAGGTAAGGTTACCACCTTCAACTGATTGTATCGGACTCATACTAAGGTTACCACACCGATACTAAGTCCAATGACATGAGCTCATCTTCAGTCCTTTAAAGACCAGTATTTATAAGGTAGGTGATTATTACTGAGTAATAAGCATTTACATTTGCATAGAGTAGTACAAAAGTAAAAATATCTTCATTGTGAAGATATAAGAAAAAGAAAATGTATCTTTAAAAACTCCTTATGTAGGAATAAATCCCAAACTAATAACTGAGGGTGATGAGGAATTCAGAAAAGCTTATCGTAGCATCAGAGATACAACTGGTTCCATACATAAGAATTTTAAATAAGGGTGTATCAGGTGAGCTCCAAAGGACTAGACTAATGAAATTTTCTCTAAAGCAAACCCTACTGATGAGATTTGGGATTAGTAGAATTTAAGGTGACTTGGCAACTCTCTCTCTGTAAGGAAATTAAAAGAGAGTTTCTTGGTCATTCAGTCAGTTAGAAATTTCTGTTATTACCAGTATAAACAAACAAAACAAGATGCTCTCAAAAAAAAAAATCTATTTTAACACTGATCTTAAATAAATCTTACTGGAAAAGAGCTCTAACAACAAGAACAAATATGGCAAGATCATTAGGTCAGATGGAATTCCACAATTGTAGGAAAATGGAAAAATACAATTTAATTTTTGTAGAAACTTAGTACAGTCATTTAAATTCATAGCTCATTTGCCTTACAAGAAACTGAAGTCATGACACAAGAATAAAATTTTGCATGTATGAATACTGAGCTCATGAGTACTGGAAGGTTCAAAAGGAGAGCTCGAGTTTCACAAGCTTTATAAGTGATCTATTTACACCATATGACTAAGAACATACTTATTCATGGAGAGCTTATGAACCTAAGGCTTCTGGAACTGTCAAACTAGGAGAAAGGAGAATGAAAAGCCACAAAAATCCATAAAACTATAATAAAAATCTCTCTTCTAGATTAAGGAATGCAGAAAAGTTATCACGCAAAATTCTAACAAGTGGGCTGGACATGAGTCTGGGTGAACTCCGGGAGTTGGTGATGGACAGGGAGGCCTGCCGTGCTGCGATTCATGGGGTCGCAAAGAGTCGGACAGGACTGAGCGACTGAACTGAACTGAACTGAACTGATACAGAGTAGCAAAGATCTCTTAGACAGTGAAGGGGGGAAGTTCTAAAGACTATTTAAATATTAAGCGACTAATCCTAAAATACTGATACATTTAAGTCTTACTGAATATGTTCAGGAATAGCTCATTATTGGTTAAAAAAATAAAACAAAAAACCAAGTTTCTGACAGAATTGCAAGAGCAGTACTGAAGATTTTTAGAGGGGGAAAGAAGGTAGGGAGATGGGTACTAGGAGGAAGTGAAGGGCCTTGTTTCATGAGTTTTGCAAAGAAGTAGAATATCAGGGACTCATTCTGCAAGTACAGTATTACAGGGCTGCAATAATGAATTTCCATTAGTTATATATATATTTTTAAAAGTCCTATTAACTACGTCCTAAAAAAAATTGTTTACGCCTAACCTGAATATTTCATACTATAGGCTCTTTTCTGTAAATTCTATACTCAGACGGGTACCTGTTAACTTGTTAACTAGTTTTTACGTATTATTACTTTAAATAAATCCCTAAAACAACTGACTATTACTATCAAGAAAACAAATTTATGTATCTTTGGGAGATATCTGGATTCATCTATATCGACTATATTACTTGCTTTTTACAGTAAACCACTAAACTTAAGATACAAATTCTAAAATACTGCAAATCCTGGTTGCCTTGTTTATTTTCCCAAAGTCAAAGCCTGCCAAAGGCGCCAAGAAAATGGGCGCTGATTTGGTAGAGAAAATATGGCTCATTAATGTCTTCTGTAGTCTTATACCATATTTCCTAATATTTCAGGGATGATTAGCAAGGTTACTATTTTAGTAAAAGTGAGAATTAAGTGGATGAACTAGCCTTTAGTTTCAGTTACTACCTGGATTTTTTTCTCCCTCTTCCTCTTATAAACACCATTCATTGATATTCAATTCTCAATTGTATACATTGAAGTAACACAGTCCCCTACACGAAGATGTCAATGGCATAGTGAAAAAAACCAAACAGTGAATTTCCTAATAAACAGAATCAGGAAAGGAATAAAATTTAAACATCCCATAGCTTACACCTGGATAAGGGTCCTCTCATAAACAATTAAAAATGACAAGTCCTCTAAATCAGAAAACCCATATGCTACTTGCAAAGAAAACTCTATATTGGAGGGGTGGAATGTTGGGAGGCTGACAAGGTAGACCTTTTAAGTTTTAATTTCTCTGGTTACTTGATTTTTTTAAAAAAAATCAAAGGTTAAAAGCCAGAGTGAAATGCCAGAGAAAGTGTACTGGTAATCAAAGTTCTCAACGACCCCTGATAGAATTACCATCTATAAATCATTAATATAGCAACCATATTTGTGACAATACTTTGGAAAGTAGGCAGCCTTTTCGTTCTTTCTTGGAGTTGAAGTAAAATTGGCATATACTATTATATTAGTTTCACATGTATAGGTAGTATTTCTTTAAGTTTGTAAACCAGCTCTAGAGTAGAAACACAACGCCTCTATATACTGCAACAAATGTGTGATGTAAAACCCAAAGTTTTTTTTTCATTTCTTCTTCAGGAATTGTGCCTGGCACTGTGAAGCTGTGGTGTTGCCTTCATCACTCCCTCGGTTTCCAGTCTTGCTAATTAAAAGGTTGATCACAGAACAATGCTCTTCTCATTAATTTCAGTGTTCCGATTGGGCAGGATCCCTGCTTACCCCACCTGATCTTTTCACACTGCTGAAGTTAATGTGACAGGAACCCGAAGATGGATTACCTGCTGCCATATTGCCCATCGCCTCCAATCAGGAGCTATCTGTGTAAACTGATTGTTCTAATTTGCTCTCATTATTTTTACAATATCAGGAGAAAATAACGCACACAGCTCACTGTCAAAGCCATGAAAATCAGCCATTAGTTAAACTCAGACACTGAGTGGCTTTATTAGAGGCACTGCAGTTTATTGATGTAGCTCCATTCAAACACGGCAGCATTTGCTTCACTAGAAGGAAGTGTTTATACTGAAAGTAAATATTTATTGTAATAATACCCACAGCAACATGATATTTTGAAGAATCCTGTACTTATTTCATAAGCTTGGTTTTGACACAAATTAACAACAGTGAAGAGTTGGGCTGGCACAAGAAAGTAGATAACATTTAATACACACACAGTATGAAAATCTATTAACTCGAATATGTGAGCACTCTTCACCCTCCTATACCCTGTATAATAAGAAACTCTATTCTGTGACTACAAATGCTCATCAATCAATAAATAATAGAGCTTCTACTTTGCACAACACAACAACAAATATTTTTCTAAAACAGTAATTTTATCACTTAGGAATCAAAATGATTTCTATAATGATCATCCAGGTATAGGTCTAAACAATAAAAACTATTCTTACACAATGTAAGTGTTCAACAAGAAAGATTACTAATCCTAGTATCACAGAAATTCACAATATATTTCAGAATTAGAAAATAAGAAGCATAATAAAGCCAGCTAAGCAAACAATTATCTGTGTTTTAAACCCTTCATTAAGAGATGTTTCTTAAAGCAGAAAACAGAATTCTGTACAAAGGTTTGATAGTCAATGAGATAATATCTTTAAAAGATTTGTCCTGGACATAAAGAAAATATATTTTCTGTTGTAAAGACAATGCTAAACTCTAGAAGAAAATATATTTTAATTTGGCATTTCTAGGCTTGCCTAGCTAAGAACATTTTGTAAAAATGTTATCTAAATGCTGCCTGAAAGGCATTTGGTGGGGGGAGGTGCTAGAGAAGGAGCGTTTAAATAACAGAAACTGATGCCTTTTAAATAAAGGAATTTAATCCACACATTCTACCCCCCTCTCCCCCATTTAGTATTAGAAGGAAACATGGCCTCCTCCTGTTTTCTTTCTATACCAAGATTCCTAGGTAATGTGAAGGCAGGAGTATGCCCTTCTTGCTGCTCCCCTTTTAATGGCCACTTTTCTTTTTCTAAGAAGCGTGTGCCATGCTTTTCTCCTTAAAATTCCTGCACTAAAAGACTGCACCATACTGCACTCCGCAAAACGTGCTGATGGCGCCAATTACAAGCCCCCAGCCGAACGCTCCAGCCCCCACCATTCGGGCAGATTTATGCGGACTCTTGCCGACGTTATTACAAGTCAGAGTTTATTGGGAAATTGTTACATTATGCGGAGTGTCTAACAAATTGCTTATGCTGCTATAATTGGATTACAACAGCCGCTTGCTCCCACCGGTAAGATTAGGCAAGTAGGACTCCTGCCGATCTCTGAGCGTTAGCAGTAATTTTATTTGCCTTGCCTCTCTCTTTCCTAACAACATGCCTCTCTCCCTGCCAGCTGTCTGCTGAAAAGGCACAGGCTTGTTCCTTGGCCCTAACAATGCAATTACAGCCCCGCAGATCGCACTGTTTGTGCATTAAGTACAGAGCCAAAACGAGGCGAATTGATCGTTTGACTTTTGGAGAAGCCATGTGATCTCTCGGTGCGGGTGATCCGACATGCATCAGCAGGCAATACTGCAGTCAGTTCTTGATGAAAAACTTCCTTCCTTCCTCCTGCTCTCTCCCAACCTTTCCTTCTTCACTGAGGGAGACACTGACTGGGCTCATCTCATGCTAATCTAGATCAACCCACAAAGACAAACTCAATCTTATTAGCACCCTGGCTAGATAGAAATGTGAATACGTTCTAGCATCTTGAAGTGCCTCAGTCAGATATATCAGTGGTTCCCAACAGTTGAGCCACTGCTGCTATCTAAAAAATGGTTCATAAACAATTCACTGAACGGAAAAAGTTTACAGAAACACTCTACTTCAAAAGAACTACAGAAAGCTTAAGTTCTGGCAAACAAAACTGCCTTGGAAAAGCTCTGTTATAAGTTCTGTCTATTCAAGGAGCCATCAAGAAATCGGCTCTTGAAACCCCTATCCTGCTTTTCTCTGCAGCTCTGCTCTGCTGAAGATGCTGGTGGCCGATGTGCAGAATCAACGCCTCTGCCTTCAGGCTTAAAAACAATCAGGCTGATCCACAGTCAGGGCAAAGTTTAACATATTTTGTTGACAGCTTTCAGTTTCTTTTTCTTGTGTGTGTAACAATGAGTCCAGGTAGCAAGTAGCTACTGTTACTCTAGACCATAATGCATGAAGATTCTCACTGGGGTCTTGACTTTTTTTCTTAATTAACTTTCTTGAAATGGTTGAAAATGACTTAGAATTTTACCAATTTTAATACAGATCAGGATTCCTGTTTACAGTTTCTCCTCCAGTGGCATATGCTACTTAGGATTCCTAAAGCTGATTACACAGCAAATGCGCAGTCAATCTGCTGATCCATTTTGGTGCCCTCTGTTTGTATTCTTAAATATCATGCACATCTAGAAGGTTACATATTCTCATATCTTTAGTCAGACCAAATACACACACTCTTTATCTATAATGAGGGTCCTTGATATCATTATTACTTCAAAGTGAGCTTGGAAAAGTCACTGTACTAGTATTTCTCAGCACTTCTCTGTCACCCCCATTAGCATTCATTAAGTTCATATAAATATTTAAAGACAAAAAAATATTACTTCTGAACATAATTCCTGCCTCTTTAAAACAGCAATGAGCCTAATGTGTAATGCTTATCCTTTACTTTATAATACTTCACTTATATGTATATCTTATACTTTTTCCAATCACATCAGCCTCAGTGATATGGTTAAATCTTAATATATTCTCCACAAAGCTACTCTTTAGACCCAACAGAGGAGCTTGTGCATAGAACAAACCATCTGACATGCTACTTGTGGAACAGTATATTAAAGAAGCCTGTTAACATGTAGTTTAAAACTCAAAAGAAACTCTGAACAGCTGAAATGCCTTATAAATAGCACAGACCCAGAGGAAGTGCAAACGTCTGCATTGTGAATTGTAGATCTTAATTACCGACAATGGCTGGTACAGCAAGTAGCACAGAAAAAAAGTGAAACAGTTGCACTGTTCATGGTTGGCAATAATTCTTCAGGAAAATATTTACTATCAATCAGTTATGAGAAAAGGGACTCGGTGCTCGTAAAACAGCACGTTGCTTCTCATACCAGGACCATTTTGCTTCAGCATAATCTGAATTTAAACAGCTTGTTTCCTGCGGATATAATTTTGGAAATAAATAAAACAAGTCTTCTATCAAAATCTGGAGTGAGTGGAAAGGAACATCACATTTTTCTGTCTCAGTCAGTTGCAAAAAGATTATTAGTCTGAAGTAAAAACAGTAACAAGAAACAACAACTACTATAATACAGAACACATCTACAAAGGACTGTGAAAGGGTTTATTTTCTAAATACAAAGAGGCAGAACTTCTCTGACCTAGGCAGAAATCTAGGCAGATGGTTCAAAACAATTCAGTTTTAACTGTATGTGTGTGTGGAAGGGTGTATTATGGAAAAGCCTGAAACCAAAAAATTTCAATAATTAAATAAAGTCAATAAAAAGATAAAAATTAATGCTCTTTATTTTTCCAGTCAGCTTTCTTTACCAATTAAAAAACACCACAAAGGCTGACAATTAGGTACAACATGATTATTGATTTTAAAGACTAAGTTGGCAGTCAATAATGACTGTCCATTTAAAGCTACAATAAATACAGAGCTTATCATGTTCCAAACACAAATCTCATGAACTACAGGGCTATAATTAGTAAGAAGGAAGGCTATGGAAGAAATAAAAAACATCTCAATGCCTCCAAATATTACTTGGATTGTTATACTATGAAATGTCTCTTTCCCCATTTTTATCTTAAAATATTTTCTTAAGACTCATTCTTAAGAGATTCAAAGATTATGATTAACCCAAAGTAGCTGTAGTTTGCCTTACAACTTTACTTTCTTGTATTCTAAAGAAGACTAAGGGTCTCTTTTCATAGACCTATTATAAAACATGTATTTTAAGATAGCCCTGGCAAAGAAGAGTCGCATACATAGGTTAGGTTAGGGGTCCAAACCTAACAGTATTGCTATATTTAAAGGGACTAACTGGTATTAATATCTTCTCTAAAACTCATATAAACAGTATTCAATAAGATCTTAGACTTCAATTACCATCTCCACCCAAACCAAAGTCACTCCTATCAGAATTAGTTGTTTTGAACTAGAGGACAAAAATGGTTAATATCACTGTGTTATAGCTGCTCTCCATGGAGATGACTGGACATTCAAGGCCACTGTGGAGCACAGTCTGAATCAATAATAGATACCAGTACCAAGTTAAAAACCACAGCCATATGAAGTACAGCAGGTGAAACTATCCAGTTAAGGGCTAAAGGTGAAGAGCATGAAATAGGGACAAGCTTACAGACCTACAAAAATAATGGTAACTCATTATTTTTCAAAGGGCAAGCAATAAATGAGGCCAAGAGCAGCAGCACAGAATCATGAGATACACATAATATATGTAAATAAAAAAGGGAAAACTCTTTTCCTATTCCCATGTTATTGCACCTCACTGGAAACTGCTGCAAGAAAGAAATTTTTTCAGCTACATGTTTTTATTTGCCTTGACCAACTGATTATTTGGTTCAAATCTGAAGCAATGAAACAAAAGATGAAGATGTGTGTCAATAAAAGGAACCAGAAAGTTAAGTGGGTTCCATCAGGAAATAAAGAAATCATTATTAAACCAGTATATTTAAGGAGATGATGAAAGGATACAGGTGGCAGAATAATGTTAAGAACAAGCAAGAATGGGATGAGAGGGTCACCATCTGGGAGCAACAAAAACAGACTGATGAGAAGCAATGAACAAACTTATTTCCTCACCCAAGAGCATAGAAGAAATTATGCCATTGTGCCTATATGCACCACTGAAGTAGAGGATAGGAGTGGGGGGGAAAACCATCATACAGACATACACCAACATAACTATGTAGCTTAGAGATCCTGGCTTACAAAGTAGTGAGAAAACAAAAGGAACAGATGCTCACTTGGCCAGCTCTCAATGAAACTCATTAAAATCATCACCCTGTCCTTGGATCATTGCTCATGCTAAGATTTTACCTTGTTTAGCCAGAAGTCACCCAGTTGTGATGAAAACTGAAAACACCATGGCCCAAAGATAAAAAGATTATTTTCAAAGGCCCAAATTATTGGTCCCCCATCTCAATGTACAAATGCTGGATATAAAACAGGGTCAATCAGCACTTGATGGCTGTGACTATATGACCAAAAAAATAAATATGTTAAACCGTAATATTCAGATTTTGAGGTAAATCATTAAGATGTTCTAATTTATGAACTTAACTGATTAATTCTACCTATTTCACCATAATTTTTAATAAATTTTGACATTTCTCTATGGATCATTCTCAAAGGTTATATTTTGTATGATATATTTCCAGTTGATAAAGTAGGTCCTTTACCAACTGAAACTACTTCATGTTTTAAGAAATAAAACAAAATAAAAAATATTGCCATCCTTCGAGTTTTGTAGCAAAGAATGCAGACACATGATACAAAGCCTGGCTCTAATAATAACAGTAACAGACAGCCTGAATGCGTAACACAATAGATTAAACTAGTTAAAGTTGGGAGTGTTGTAAAAGTGACAAATTCCTGAATAGTTATAAAAGGCAGTAATTTTGCAGATATACAGAGTAAAAGTCTGGAAACAGGGCCCATATGGGAATTTCACTTAACTTCTGGAATAAGCAAAATGGTTGATACCTAAATTTAGGTCAAAGTTCCTGAGTAATTAGAGATGGAAAACTTGAGGCAAAGTTGTTACAATTATTAGATTGTAAGATCTCTAATACCTAAGATTATTTTTTGTATCTAGTCTATTGATACAGCAAACATTTATACATGAGAAACAAGTGGTTCCATATGCATGATTAAACATACTTGTCCAGTCAGATCAAGACCTCCAAAGCAATATATTTATCAATAGCTACTCAATAAATATTAATAGTCAAATAAAATAACTAGATTTTCTATAGTATATTTCACAATCCTACAAAGGTATACTCTATACTCAATTACATTTTAAAACCACCAATGGACTTATGAAAATAATTGTATTTTTTTAAACACAAGTCTTTTTTCTTTTTCTGGCCAAAGGTCCATCTAGTCAAAGCTATGGTTTTTCTAGTATTCATGTATGGATGTGAGAGGTGGACTATAAAGAAAGTTCAGTGCTGAAGAATTGATGCTTTTGAACTGTGGTGTTGGAGAAGACTCTTGAAAGTCCCTTGGACTGCAAGGAGATCCAACCAGCCCATCCTAAAGGAGATCAGTCCTAGGTGTTCATTGGAAGGACTGATGCTGAAGCTGAAACTCCAATACTTTGCCCACCCGATGTGAAAAGCTGACTCATTTGAAAAGACCCTGATGCTGGAAAAGACTGAAGGCAGGAGAAGGGGACGACAGAGGAGGAGATGGCTGGATGGCATCACTGACTCGATGGACGTGAGTTTGAGCGAGCTGCGGGAGTTGGTGACAGACAGGGAGGCCTGGTGTGCTGCAGTCCATGGGGTCTCAAAGAGTTGGACATGACTGAGTGACTAAACTGAACTGAACTGACACACAGAATGTTTAGTTCCCCAACTAGGGATCGAACCTGTGCCCCTTCAGTTGAAGCTTGGAGTCTTAAACACTGGACTGCTAGGGATATCCCACACAAATCTTATTTGTAATAAACCGTAATTAGTGTCAAGCAACAAATGTGAATTAGACTAAAGTGTGACCAGAGAACACAATCAAAAAATTCTGCTGCGACTGAAGAGATAGAAACTCCAACTTGCAATCTGCTTTGAACATAATGATGCCTGCTGTATTCTTTTTAACAATTCTATAATACTCTTTAGTTACTGAGTAAAGATATCTATAGATAAACCATTGTTATGATGTGATATAACATATATTAATGTGTAATATTACTTACTTTGGCCACACAATTTTCAGTCTTCATAGCAGTGCTTGCTAGACATACTGTCTCTTGATTTAAGCAGAGTCTGGCACAGCTGTTGTATGTCTGCAAAGAGAATTTTTTTGAAATAAGTTTAGGTACTGAAATACTGTCATGCAGTTTTCAAATTCTGCCCCATTTCTAAAAATCAACACACAAATAGATCCTATGTGTAAATTCTACATTTATGGGAGCTGAGGGACAAGGCAGACATGGGGAAGAAAGCGACAGCCCAAAAGTGCCACTGATGTGCCATGAACAAGTGTGTGAGCAGTAGTGACTTCACCGTATATATGAAAGGTAGAGGTGTCAACTATTCAGAATGGGCAAAGGACTTGAACAGAGATTGTGCTGTGCTTAGTCAGACCCCCATGGACTGTAGCCTACCAGGCTCCTCTGTCCATGGGGATTCTCCAGGCTAGAATACTAGAGTGGGTTGCCATGCCCCCCTCCAGGGGATCTTCCCAACCCAGAGATCAAACCCGGGTCTCCTGCATTGCAAGCAGATTCTTTACCGTGTGAACCACCAGGGAAGCAAAATAGAGATTATCTGAGAAGATATACATATGGTTAAAAAGCACATGAAACGATGCTCAACATGACTGATCATGAGAGGAATGCAAATCAAAACTACAATATGTTACCACCTTATATCCATTAGGATAGTTACTAATAACAAAACAAAACCAGAAAACAAGTGTTAGTGAAAATGTGGAGAAACTGGAACCCCTGTGCACTGTTAGTGGGAATGCAAAATGGTATAGCCAAGGTGGAAAAAAAAAAAACAACAACAATACAGTAGCGATTCCTCAAAAAATTAAAAACAGAATTACCATATGATCCAGTAATTACAATTCTGGGTATATGAAGAACTGAAAGTGGAGTCTTTATGAGATATTTGTACACCCACATTCATGGCAGTATTATCCACAATAGCTAATATCCACAAATGTCCACTAACAGATAAATGCATAAGCAAAATGTGGTACATACATATAGTGGAACAGTATTCAGTCTTAAAAAGAAATTCTGACATACACTATAACATGGATGAAACCTAAGGACAGTATGCTATGTGAAATAACCCAGTCACAAAAAGACAAATACTGCATGATTCCACTTAGTCAAAATCATAGAGACAGAAAGTAAAATAGTGGTTTCAACTAGCTGGGAGAAGGAGGGAATAAGGAGTTACTGTTTAGTGAGTACAGCATTTCAGTTTTACAAGATGTTAAAAGTTATGAGGATGGGTGGTGCTGGCTATTATACAACAATGTGAATGTATTTAATACCGTGAACTGCATATTTAAAACTAATTAAAGTGGTAAATGTTACATGTAGTTTACCATAATTAAAAAAAAGCAAAAACGTTGGTTAGCAAAGCTTCAATAGTACATGAACCGAAAACTTTCAGATGTTCAAGCTGGACTTAGAAAAGGCAGAGGAACCAGAGATCAAATTGCCAACATCCGTTGGGTCATAGAAAAAAACGAGAGTTCCAGAAAGACATCTACTTCTGCTTTATTGACTATGCCAAAGCTTTTGACTATGTGGATCATAACAAACTGTGGAATATTCTTAAAAGAGGTGGGAATACCAGACCATCTTACCTGTCTCCTGAGAAATTTGTATGCAGGTCAAGAAGCAAGTTAGAACTGGACATAGAACGATGGACTGGTTCCAAATAGGGAAAGGAGTATGTCAAGACTGTATATTGTTACCCTGCTTATTTAACTTATATGCAGAATACACCATGTGAAATGCCAGGCTGGATGAAGCACAAGCTGGAATCAAGATTGCCGGGAGAAATATCAATAACCTCAGAAATGCAGATGACACCACCTTTATGGCAGAAACCAAAGAGGAACTGAAGAGCCTCTTGATGAAAATGATAGAGGAAAGTGAAAAAAACTGGCTTAAAATTCAACATTCAAAAAATGAAGATCATGGCATCTGGTCCCATCACATCATGGCAAATAGATGGGGAATCAACGGAAACAGTGAGAGACCTTTTTTCTTGGGCTCCAAAATCACTGCAGATGGTGATTGCAGCCATGAAATTAAAAGACGCTTGCCCCTTGGAAGAAAAGCTATGACCAACCTAGACAGCATATTAAAAAGCAGAGACATTACTTTGCTGACAAAGGTCCATCTGGTCAAAGCTATGGTTTTTCCAGTAGTCATGTATGGATGTGAGAATTGGACCATAAAGAAGGCTGAGCACCAAAGAACTGATGCTTTTGAACTGTGGTGATGGAAAGGATTTTTGAGAGTCCCCTGGACTGCAGGGAGATCCAACCAGTTCATCCTAAAGGAAATTAGTCCTGAGTATTCATTGGAAGGACTGATGTTGAAGCTGAAACTCCAATACTTTAGCCACCTGATGCAAAGAACTGACTCATTGGAAAAGACCCTGATGCTGGGAAAGATTGAAGGCAGGAAAAGAAGACGACGACAGAGGATGAGATGGTTGGATGGCATCACTGATTCAATGAACATTAGTTTGAGCAAGCTCCGGGAGTGGTGATGGACAGGGAGGTCTGGCATGCTGCAGTCCATGGGGTCTAAAAGAGTTGGACAGGACTGAGCAACTGAATTGAACTGATACTTTATTGTAATACAACTGGCCAATATATTGATTAAAATGTTTCCTTCTAGTCCTATGTTTTTACTGAAAGTATAAGTCACAGCTCTCAAACATTAGTGCCCATGGGAATCATCTGGAGGACTTCTTAAAATACAGATTGCCGGGTCCCATCCCCGGAGCTTCTGAGAACTTGCATTTTTAACAAGTCCCCAGCTGATGTTAACGTTACTGGTCTAAGAATACTCTTTGAGAACTCTTGATATACACATATGTGTTGAAATTAAAGAGAAAAGTCTTAAGACACAGGTGATCTCATAACCAATAATAAGAAAATATCAATTTTCTAAAATTCTAGATTTATAGAACAGTTGCAAAATAGATATGAGTTCCTGTACAGCCTTTCCCAGCTTCCCTTTACATTGAAGACTTACACAACCAGAGAATATTTATCAAAATAAACCAATTAACCTTGGTACAATACAAAGTTAAGAACTTACTTGACTTTCACCAGTTTTTCCACTAACATTCTTCTTCCGTTCAGGATCTAATTCAAGATCCCATATTGCATTTAGTTGCCAGGTATCCTTAGTCTCCTCTAATCTGTGACAATTTCCCCATCTTTGTTTATCTTTCATGATTCTGACACTGCTGAAGAGTACTGATTAATCTATAGAATGTCCCTCAGTTTGGGCTTGTCTCATGTTTCCTCAAGATCAGACTGAGGTTGTACATTATTGGGAAGGATACCATAGAGGTGAGGTACTGTTCTCAATGCACCAAACTGCTGAGTATTCAGAAATACTGATGTTAACCTTGACCATTTGCCTAAGATTGTGTCTAACAAGATTCTCTATCATTAGCTTAACATTTTTCGTCTAGAAATTACTAAATATACTGAGGAAAATACTTTAAGACTATGCAAATATTTTGCTTCAATTTTTGCTGCTTCAATTTTTGCATACTAATATTAGCATATTGTTAGATCTTGCCTATGGTCATTTTTACTGTTGCGTCCTAATGGTGTTCTCTTTCCTTCTACATTAATTAATTGGGATTCTTCTGAAGGGAGAGCTATGAGTTCTTCCGTTTATCTGCTTATTCATTTATGTACTTATTTATATTTGCAATGGACACAGATATTTTAAATAATTCATTTTTGGTCAACTATCATTCTTTGGAAAAGAGCAGATAGATAAGAATAAAATTTAAGAAAATAGAGAAAATGACATTATAAATTTGAGTTTCCATTTAAACAAGTTAAATTTTTAAAAATTTATCCACTTAATTGTTTTATTCTTATATTATTTAAGTTGAAATTATTTCAAACACATATTTTAAAAGAATAAACTGGATCATTTGACATTAGTGTACAGGCACTATTGGCACATGTACATCTGGACTCAGGGTTCAGTACTTTTTCACAATTGCTAATACCACAAACTATTCATGTACAGACAATACAATTTTTAAACTATGTTCTTAAGACATTTATGAAGCAATTGGTATATACTAAATAAAATAAAACTTTAAGCCAAAGAGTACTAGTTCCAATAATGGCAGAGATGTTTGTTTGTATTAAATTAACTCTTCTCAGATAACAATTATAAACCATGGAAAAAATATTCAAAAAAAAAAAACCAAAAACAAAAAACAAAAGCACTACAGGTTCACCAAAAGTAGGCAGAAATTGGGGGAAGAATAGGACTGAGAAAGAGGAGAATCACACTTAGTAAGATCCATGTTTATGTGCTTTTTCCATGAGGGTACTCACTAGGCTATTTGATGCAGGATGGCTAAAACTTCAATTAGAAAGACAGTCTATTGGCTTGGGGAGTTCAGGGCAGCCGCAGTGGCTCGAAATTGAGAAGAAAAATAGAAAACAGAAAGAGCCAGTCCTTCCTCTGGCAAGGAGGAAGCATCAAAACATGCATATAAATTTCTCTCAAATCTACGGCTAACCTTCAAATTACTTACACGAATGAGAGACTCCAAATATTCCAAAATAAAGTAATAGCTAGAAGACTGAAAGATATGAAAAGAGATTCCAGCTGCTGCCCATGAGGAGACACAGGGTTTTGAATGTGAGTTTAGAGGAGCTTCATAAGCACATCAAACTTTCTAATGAAAGCTTAGAAAGACCCTGCATTCAGACTAAAGAGTAAGTCTTGAGGACTAAGGGATAATGCCTCAGGACTAAGGGCAAAACCAAAACACACTTGCCCTAACAAACATAAAACCAGACTCTATGAAGTCACAGTGATCAGCCAGTAAGATAAACAGAGGAAGATAAAAGAAACCAGAGTCTCCACAATGTATTGTTTATAATGTCTGGTAAACAATAAAAACTACTAGACATGAGAAGAAGAAAAGGGAGCCATAGTAAAGAGAAAAAGAAATCAACAGAAAATGACCACGAGATGATCTAGTGATGGCAATCAGTTCATAAAGGTTCTACAGAAGCTATAACAAATATGTTCAACAACTTAAGGAAAAATACAATCACAGTGAGTAAACAGATGGAAATTTTCACCATTAAAATAAAATAAAATAAGCCAAACAAATTCTAGAATGGATGAATATGTTACCTGAAATTAAAAATTTACTGGATGAGCTTAAAAGCAGGTTGGAGATGGCACAAAAAAAGGCCAATGAACTTAAAAAACAGATCAACTGAAATAATGTGAAGCATAGAAAGGGTAAAAGCAAAAAAAAGAACAGAGTCTCAGTCACCTGTGGGGCAATTTTCAATGATCTAATATCATGGAATTGGAGACCCAGAAGAGAGGCAAAAATGGGGCACAGAAAGTTATAAAAATAGTGACCAACTATTTCTCAAATTTTGGTGAAAACCATTGGCTTGCTACTATAAGAACAGTAAACCCCAAAAGATTAAATACAAAAACCCCTAAATATCAGAAAATAAAACCTAGGTCCAAGACAGTCAAAACTGCTGAAAATCAGTAACAAAAACAAAACCTTAAAAGCAGCCAAAGAAAAAGGGGATGCCATATATGTGGGAGCAACAATGTAAATAACGGCAGATTTTTCACCCAAAACAGTGAAGTCTAGAAGACAAAGGAATAAATTTTTTTTTTTTTTTTGCAGGGGGTGCTGCACCTCGTGGCAGGGATTGAACTGAACCCTTGGCAGTGAAAGTGCCAAGTGCTAACCACTGGACCACCAGGGAGCTCCCAAGGAACAGGATTTTTTAAAGTGCTAAGAGGAAAAAACTCAAACCGGGTTTCTTATCATTAAAGGAGAATTACAAATATGAAAAGGGAAAAACCTAAAACAAACCCTGTTGACACTGTATTGGAACTGGAGCTATCAATGTGAACTCATGATTTTCAAAATATATAATACAGATATAAAATAAAAGTTAACATTTAAATCCTGGCTTCTAAATACAATTCTGCACTACAAGGAGCCATAGCTCCCTGGAGAAATGGTTGATTCCTGGAATGGACAGAATAAATACAAAACAAACCTGGAAATACTCAGGAAACGATGGACATATATCATAGGGGCACAGATGCCAGCCTAAATGGGCTCTCATTTGACAAAATGGATGAGTATTAAAATAAAATAAAAGATATTAATAGATTACAATCTGTTGAATAAAATAGGATACATTTCTTGAAAGATACAAATGACCAAAACTGACAGAATAAGAAACAGAAAATCTAGACAGTTCTATAGGGGCTTCCCAGGTGGCTCACTGGTAAAGACTCTGCCTACCAATGCAGGAGACGCAGTTCAATCCCTGGGTCAGGAAGATCCCCTGGGGAAGGAAATGGCAACCCACTCCAGTCACAGACAGAGGAACCTAGTGGGCTATGGGGTTGTAAAAGAGTTGGACATGACTTAGCGACTAAATTAACAACAGACAGCTCTATAACTATTAAGGAAGTTGAAATTATTAGAAACTATTACACATAAATGGCTTCCCTGGTGGCTCAGGCAGTAAAGAATCAGCCTGCAATGTGGGAGTCCTGGGTTTGATTCCTGGCTTGGGAAGATCCCAAGGAGGAGGGCATGGCAACCCATTCCAGCATTCTTACCTGGAGAATCCCCATGGACATAGGAGCCTGACAGACTGTAGTCCATGGTGTTGCAAAGAGCTGGACATGACTGAGCAATTAAGCACAGTACACTACACATAAAATTAAAAAAAAAAATCTTCCCACAAAGAAAACTTCTGGGCCAGACAGTGTTACTGGTGAATTCTATTAAACAGTAAGGAAGAAGAACATCACAACAAAGATATCAGAAAAAAAAAAAAAAACAAAACTACAAACTAATATCCCTTATGGACAGAGACACAAAACTTCTTAACAAAGTCAACTGATGTCATTCTCCATATTAACAGAATGGGAGGTGCATTTAACAAAATTAAACACCAATTTATAATTAAAAAAAAAATACCTCAGCAAGCTAGAAATAAATGGGAACTTCTTCAATCCCATAAAGGGCATGTAAAAAATTTCAACTAACATCATTCTTAGTGGTGAAAGACTATTTAAAACTCTCACGCCTGGGAACAAAGCAAAGATGTCCTTTACCACATCTATTTGACATTATATGGAGGCCTTAGCAATTCAAATAAAGAAAAAAGAAACAAAAGGCAAGTTGGAAAAGAAAAAAATTCTCTTTATTCATAAATGATAGGAAACAAAAACAACTGTCAAAAACCAACTGCATTTATATACTCTAACAACAATCAGAGAATGAGAAAAGTTTATAATAGCACTGAAAAACATTAAATACTTAGGAATAAATCTAACAAACTACATACACAAAATGTACACTGAAAACCGAAAAAAAAAGGCTTAGAAAAATTTTAAAAGACAAATGGAGATACAGACCATGTCTGCACACTGGAAGACTCTTATTATTGAGCAGTTAATTCTATGCAAATAGATATTTGAGTTTCAAAAAAAATCCAAATCAACACCCCACAGACTTCTTTTTAATAGAAATTCTAACGATTCTAAAATTTATATAGAAGTGTAAAGTAACTATAGCCAAAACAATATTAAAAAATAAAAATGTGGAGGACTCACACTACCTGATTCCAACAAAGCTACAATAATCAAGACAGTGCAGAGTTCAGTGCAAGGATAGACACCTCTAAAAAAACAGAAGACCTTGAACTCATCTTCTGTGTCAAGCAGGGACATGAAGTAGGAGTTGGTCAGGGCCTCAGCCACTGATACCCTTTGCTCTGCATACAGCAGCAAGCAGCCTCCTTTCCAGGAGGTTCAGAAATAGACTACATTTGTTCAGCCAACTGATTTCTGACAAAGGCACCCATGTAATTCAATGGAGGAAAGGAAAGTCTTTTCAGCAATGGTTCCAAAACAAGTGAATAAAAAAAGTATGGGGATTGTACAACACAGGGAATATAGCCAAAATTTTATAGTAAGTATAAATGTAGTATAACCTTTAAAAACTGTGAATCACTATACTGTACACCTGTAACTTATTATAGTATGGTATGAAATACATCAACTGTATTTTAATAAAAATATAAATAATAATTAAACAAATAAATACTAAAATCACTAGCCAAGCAAACAAATCAGAAAGTAAGTACACTAAAATGTTAATAATAAACTGAAGGAAGAAATAAACTATCTTAATAATTTTCAGTCCAAAAAAAGTATGGGAAAATAATGAGCCTCAAACTTTATCTCACAGCACACTTAAGAATTAATTTGAAATGGGCCAGAATTCAAGGTAAAAGCTAAATTTTATAAAGCTTCTGGAGTAAAATCTAGAAGGTACGGGTTAACTGACTAAACTTCATTCAAAAATCAGAAACTTCTCATCAAAAACACACCATGAATAAACAGGCAAGATACAGATTGTGAGAAGATATTCAGAACACATATCTGACAAAGGTCTGTTATCTAGAACTAAGATAGACAAAAAAGATCTTCATGACCCAGATAATCACGATGGTTTGAACCTAGAGCCAGACATCCTGGAATGCGAAGTCAAGTGGGCCTAAGAAGCATCACTACAAACAAAGCTAGTGGAGGTGATGGAATTCCAGTTGAACTATTTCAAATCCTAAAAGATGATGCTGTGAAAATGCAGCACTCAATATGCCAGCAAATTTGGAAAACTCAGCAGTGTCCACAGGACTGGAAAAGGTTATTTTTCACTCCAATCCCAAAGAAAGGCAATGCCAAAGAATGCTCAACTGCTACTGCTGCTAAGTCGCTTCAGTCGTGTGCAACTCTGTGCGACCCCATAGATGGCAGCCCACCAGACTCCTGTCCCTGGGATTCTCCAGGCAAGAATACTGGAGTGGGTTGCCATTTCCTTCTCCAATGCGTGAAAGTGAAAGCGAAGTCACTCAGTCATGTCCAACTCTTCGCGACCCCGTAGACTGTAACCTAACCAAGCTCCTCCATCCATGGGACTTCCCAGGCAAGAGTACTGGAGTGGGTTGCCATTGCCTTTTCTGAAGAATGCTCAAACTACAGCACATAGTACTCATCTCACACGCTAGCAAAGTAATGCTCAAAATTCTCCAAGCTAGGCTTCAACAGTACGTGAACTGTGAACTTTCAGGTGTTCAAGCTGGTTTTAGAAAGGGCAGAGGAACCAGAGATCAAATTGCCAACATCCGCTGGATCATCGAAAAAGCAAGAGAATTCCAGAAAAACATCTATTTCTGCTTTATTGACTATGCCAAAGCTTTTGACTGTGTGGATCACCATAAACTGTGGAAATTTCTTAAAGAGATGGGAATATCAGACTACCTGACCTGCCTCTTGAGAAACCTATACGCAGATCAGGAAGCAAATTAGAACTGGACATGGAACAAGAGACTGGCTCCAAATCAGGAAAGGAGTATGTCAAGGCTGTATATTGTCACCTTGCTTATTTAACTTATATGCAGAGTACATCATGAGAAACACTGGGCTGGATGAAGCACAAGCTGGAATCAAGATTGCAGGGAGAAACATCAATAACCTCAGATATGCAGATGACACCACACTTATGGCAGAAAGCGAAGAACTAAAGAGCCTCTTGATGAAAGTGAAAGAGGAGAGTGAAAAAGCTGGCTTAAAGCTCAATATTCAGAAAACTAAGATCATGGCATCTGGTCCCATCACATCATGGCAAATAGATGGGGAAATGATGCAAACAGTGACAGATTTTACTCTTGGGGGGTCCAAAATCACTGCAGATGGTGACTGCAGCCATGAAATTAAAAGACGCTTACTCCTTGGAAGGAAAGTTATGACCAACCTAGATGGCATATTAAAAAGCAGAGACATTACTTTGCCAACAAAGGTCCATCTAGTTAAGGTTATGGTTTTTCCAGTAGTCACGTATAGATGTGAGAGTTGGACTATAAAGAAAGCTGAGCACTGAAGAACTGATGCTTTTGAACTGTGGTGTTGGATAAGACTCTTGAGAGTCCCTGACTGCAAGGAGATCCAACCAGACCATCCTAAAGGAAATCATTCCTGAATATTCATTGGAAGGATTGATGTTGAAGCTGAAACTCCAGTATTTTGGCCACCTGATGCGAAGAACTGACTCATTGGAAAAGACCCTGATTCTGGGAAAGTTTGAAGGCGGAGGAGAAGGGGACGACAGAGGATGAGATGGTTGGATGGCATCACCCACTCAATCAATGGACATGAGTTTGAGCAAGCTCTGGGAGTTGGTGATGGACAGGGAGGCCTGGTGTGCTGCAGTCCGTGGGGTCACAAAGAGTCAGACACAACTGAGCAACTGAAGACAGACAATGCAATTTGTTTAATGCAAAAAAACCCCCAGATACTTAAGAAAATATATTAATAGCCAATAAATACATGAAAAAGTATTTAACACATGCTCACCAAAAAAACTTAAAGGACATTCGTAACAACTTCATTTTAAAAAAATGAAAATAGCTCAAGTGTCTATCAAACGAAGAAAACAAAGTGTAGTATATTTATTCAATGGAATATATTGTACAGTAAAAGAGAATGAACAACTGGATAAACACAGCAGTATAGTGAATCTCATAAACATTATGCTGAGTGAGAGTGAGACCCCAACATGTATGATTCTATTATACACAATTCAAGCAAGGTGAAACTAATCTATGACAGGAAGCTGATCAATGTTTGATTCATTGTGGACAGGGAAACTGGTTGGAAAGGAGAATGAGGGAACTTTCTTGGGTAATGAAAATGTCCTATAGCTTGATTGGGGTGGTGGTTACATAGTTG
>NW_011495018.1:28839480-28913569 GCF_000754665.1 Bison bison bison
AAAAATTCAGTGACTTATGCAATTAATATATATGTAATTCTCTGTATGACATCTTTATTTCAATGAAAATATAAAAGTATGCAGTTAACATTTCGGGGATAAAGCACCAGAGGTTTGAACAGTTAATAAAAATGTTATTTTATTTTTCTGAAGAAAAAAAAAAAAAAGTCATGGCAGGTAGAAAACGAATTTTTCTCCAAAATTTTTTTACCCTCAGAAATGAGTATAATACAACTCAGGGGAACATTAGTTAGATTCAGGAACTTGTAGGAGTTTCCAGAGTAGGGATGTGCATGCATGCTAAGTCGCTTCAGTCATGTCTTACTCTATGCGACCGTATGGATTGTAGCCTGAGAGACTCCTTTGTCCATGGGATTCTCCAGGCAAGAATACTGGAATCTTCCTACTTCAGGGAATCTTCCCAACCCAGGGATTGAACCCATGTCTCTTAAGTCTCCTTCACTGGCAGGCAGGTTCTTTACCACTAGCGCGACCTGGGAAGCCCAAGGATATATACAGGTTTTTATTTTTTAGACATTTCATCTGTAAAATGGGTATATGATCTTCTTTTTCTCCAAAGGAAGTCACCTAGATTAGTAAACTAAAACTGGTCAGAGTCCTTAGATCAGTATGAAACAAAAAGGCCAAAGAATCAAATATTTTACTTTCAGTATTTTACTATTGTAAGACTCCTTTCAGCTAAAACAAACTAGTGAGTATAACAGCCACAGGCAAGATAGGTTCTATCTCCACACAACATCTAAAAAGGTAGCTTCATTGCTAAACCAGAGGCAGAGAGCTTTGCGTTGGAGTACTTTAATACGTTTTTATATAGCATATAAAGCACATAAGCATAAACCAGTAAGATGCCTTGCTGAAAACTACCTGCTTTGTAAAAGCAGGCTGTAATTCTGAACAAGTTTTCAATTTTCACACTGCTGCTAGGGTAAAACATTTTAAAGAGTTTAATTTTTTACAATGGATTCAATGACATAGGATTATCTAACAAAGTAATGGCTAATCAATAGAAGGTTTAGTTGTCAGGTGAAACATATAACACACTAAAAGGGATTGATTGCCAGACTTCTCCTTATTTACTAGAAGGTATATATTTAAAATGACACAAACTTGTTACCAGGCTGCATTTTTTTTAACCTTGCAAAAAGCTGCTTAAGAAATCTGTTCAGCAGCCCTATAGCAAAACAAGATATACTATAATGAACATGGCTAGTGACTGGGGGGTGGGAAGGAGTATACAGGGACCTTCAGATATATATATAGAAATATATATATATATATATAGCACAGAGAAAGCAAACTAAAAGCAACATCTAGGAAAGGTGAAACTGAGCTTTAAAAATGCCACAATGATGCTATCAAATCTCATTCAATAGATGCAAAGCTGTATCTGATCTCATTCCATGTTGCTCTTACGGTAGATTTTTTTTTAAGGACTCATGCAACTGGGTACAATAGCCCCTCCTACCTTTTTAATGGTACATCCAGATTAAGCACTGAACACAAAATAAATTGGGCCCATATGGACTTCAACCAGCATATAAACTGTTTCCTTTATAATTTATTCACAGTATCTTATGTCTCTATATGAAAATATACTTTTTATGGTCATTGCAACCCAGGAGTTCAATAATATTTTTTTTACTAAGTCAGTGATTACACAATTTATCAAAGAATGATTACACTGAAATAAAAATAAAACAAAATGCCAACCCCCTATACGGTCTTCCTTCCTCAAAGTAATTTTAAGACTGCTGATTATTAAATTGCTTCTTTTTGAAAACGGGTTTTTGTAGCGAGACACAAATTGCAAAAGCCATGTTTAAAAAACAAAAAAGTTATTAGACTCTAAAGGATTCAGCCAAAGTGGGAAGTTAAATAAACAAATCACTTCATCAGACTTGGAAAGATGACTTTTGTCTTACTTAAGAGACCTACATTAATTACCTTTAAGGTCTTTTACACGGACTATTTAAAAGAAGTACAATTTATTTATTTATTTCAAATGAGGTGCTTCTTCTGAAGTATTAAATAATGTCTACAAATGCAAAAGCATTTTTATAAATAGGTAATTAAAATAGATGACTAAAATTAAGTCAAGCTGCAAAACATTACCCAGGATGCACTATGTTTTTGTGTTGTTTTTTTTTAATAAACATCTCAGGCAATTTTTTTCCATCCGAAGCCCAAAGCACTTCAGGAGAAAAAAAAGAAGTAGGAATTTCATAGGGGAAAAAACATACATATATAATGAAATAATGCCAAACCCCAAACTAAAGTATTTACAAGATAGTCCCTGAAGCACAGTTTGTCATATTGCAATTACACCTTGCCTACTGCCAAGCCAAAGTGCTTACTATTTCCACTAGGGGGAGAAATATCTTAACACAAAACAACGGCAGATATGGAATGGGTTTTCTTGAGCAATTATCAGAACAAAGCTCCCTTGGCTGTGTGTACCTTCTAATTACTCAATACAATTAAAATGACTAACCTAAAACAAATAGGAAAAAAAACCTGCCAGCCTGATATGGGGGACTTCATTAAACCTTTCCCCCTCATCAATCAAATCAGAAAGAAGGGAATGCCATTACATATTATACAAACACTACAGAGCTATTAAAGGAAGTAAATTCAGTGAGTTTCTCTCTCTTTTTTTTTTATAAAGGAAGTGGCTCTCTTGAAAAAGAAATGTCGTGGTATTTACCCATCTGGATGCTGCTTGAAAACAAATTGTCCTCCTAAGAGCAGAAATACAGTATGTTTTCTCTCAGTTCACTGGCTTATGAATGACTTTTTGTTGTTGTTGTTGTTTTGTTCAAACACATGATAATGTCATTTTCTGTGTCAGTGATGTGCTTGTTCCTCCTACTCATCCAACTGTATAAAGGAGCTATGCCAATCAGACCTCCATGCTTACACTGGATTGTTTTAAGTTCTTTACCGCTGGTTTCTGTGCATCTACTCCAAGTTAATGTTTAGAACAGCATAGGAATTTAGGGGAAGGGTGGGGTGGTAGGAAAGGAAAACAGCTACTTATTCCTTCTAAAAGGCTTATGCAGTTCCTTTTATAAGGCCCAGTCATTAACAGAAAATGACAACAGAGTCATTTTTCTTCAGCTGACAATTGTGACATTTTTCCAGCAGCATGCAAGGTGTTGAAAACCTGGCAGCTGTTACCTCCTGGGATGAAGATACTTTTTTATCCTCCCTTGACAGTTTAACTCAGTGGGTCAGCACCTTTAAAGACTGCAAAGTATCCTTGAAGAGGATGGAAGCTTGAATTACTGCTCCCTCCCTAATCAATGTAAACCCTCACTGCAGGTGAAGCCTCCATCTATAGAGGTGCATGGGGGAGGAAAATGTAATGCCCTGAGCCAGATGGTTTTTATCTTGTTTTTAAAGAATAAAGGAACAAGCTAACAAGGGAGACAGCTACTTTGTTAGCTTCTTGGCCTCTCTCATGGCTTTGCATCCCCAGGGTTCCAGCTACACAAGAGAAAGAATACCGAAAAACGTAAACACTTAAAGAAATATAACTAGAGGGCTGGCATCATGCTGCTTTCAAAGAGTTGAGACGGCTCTACTCAATGCTTTATTTATCACTACCCACGTTCTCAGGATGGTAAGTGGACACATACACAAAAGGAATGGGGGATGGGGGAGGGATTAGACCGAGGTCACAATTTACTCAATTACAGAGAAAGGCAGGGTTGACAGATCCTATTAGCACCAATGTGAAGCTAAGAAGGAGTATGCATGTTGTAAGGCTATGTTTTCAAAAAGCAATGAGTACTTTCATGTATCCTCTCAGGCCTTTGCCCTTGTTTGCAGATATGAGTACTATGAACACAGTTGCTATGGTTTTCTGGGCTTCACATCCTAGGAATAAAAGTAAAAAGAAAATTGTAGCTACTCTGTACAACTTTTAAATAAAAGTTTACACTTAAAAATAACAAGAGATCAGAAGATTATTCAGAAATTTAGAAAACTAAAAGAATAATTACATCCCCCCACCCACCCTCCACCTCCCAACTCTACTGCCTTCTGATGTTGGATATAAAATGGAAAAGCAGGTATACAAAACAACTTGGTGACACAGGGAGTAATGTCTTCCGACTTTCTCTTTCAATATTTTTTCTGCTAATGTCTTTCTCAAGTCTTAGAATTACGGTTATGGTAACCTCATAATACAAGTCAGGGAGTGTTCTTTTCTACTCTGTTTTCTATTTTGGTGTTATTTATTCCTTAAATGTTTGATAGAGTTCACCAGAAAACTATGTGGGCCTTTTGATAATTCAGTTTTTTCAACAGACATAGGGCTCTTCAAATTTTGTTTCACCTTGTTTTGGTATCAGTAAGTTGTGTTTTTCAAGGAATTGGTCCATATCATCAAAGATGCCAAATTTTTGGTATAAAGCTATTTATAATATTCCCTTTTACCTTTTTAATTTAAGAACTGTAGTGATAATACTTCTTTCAGTTCC
Source organism: Bison bison bison (assembly GCF_000754665.1). Taxonomy (NCBI): domain Eukaryota; kingdom Metazoa; phylum Chordata; class Mammalia; order Artiodactyla; family Bovidae; genus Bison; species Bison bison. The sequence continues at coordinate 28,843,986 of NW_011495018.1, forward strand.
TCTAACAGTTAAATAACTCTAAATTAACAGGCGTGTTCATATCCTATCAACAATGATTAAACTATACTTTAGAATATATAAGCTCTAAAATTAGTTTAAAACAACACTAAATTTATTAGAACATAACAGTATTTTAAAATCAGTGGTTAAAGAGTGGTAAACCCCATTAGAAATAGTATGCAAAAGAATGTCAAGTTAAGGGACTAGGCCACATGATGCAAATCCTGCTTATATAGACCTGAGGTAAAAGGCAGCTCTGACATCTTTTTATCTATATAACTTGACTAAAGGTGGGGTAGGGAGAGCAAATGGCATTTCATTATTGTCCTATGCATGGAGAAAAGAGGGTGTTTAAACAGCTTCTATACTATACCCTACATTAAAAAACTTGGTGATGGGGTAATCAAGTTCAGAGTAGTCCTGGACAGCTGCCCTGTGACCCGCTTGTATTGACCCCTGTTATTCATCACTCATCCCTAAGATTGAGAGGGCAAGCTCCTAGGGAGTGACCACCACAATAGACAGACACAAGCCAACAGTAATCTGGTTCCAGCAAAAAACCAGATGGCACTGCAATAAATTTACAAATCTGCATTCATGGGGCTGTTAAAACACCCAGAAGCTAAAAGACTCTGAGGGCCCCAGGAGGATCTCTTACTTCCCCATTTCTAAAGGCCATTTCTCTTTCCAAGAACAGAGTTCATGCTCTTCACAAAGAGAATAGAGATAAAACCCTTTACAAAGAAAGAAGGGGGGAAAGCCTCATGACCTAATTAATCTCCAGAGCTTGGATCTCAACACTGAATGACATATATTAGAAAAATAATTTTGGAGTACTAGGAGGATAAAAACAAACCTAAAAAACGGTTGTTAAATTAAAGCAGATGGGGTAAAGAGAACCTGCTAAAAAAGCAATGAAAAAAAAATTAATTTTTTTTCAAACACTGCACAAAACAGATCTTGCAAGTAGAAAATGATTCAATAATGTATGCATTTATTTTTTAAATGAATCAGATTAGTCCCATGTGTGACCTGCTGGTCCATCTGTATGTGCTGGACTTAATAGGCACGATTCTCTCTCTTGCTTCAGTTTGAAGTATGAGAGAGATAAATTTAGTTTAATTTTCAACAGATCAGCCTATCCATTTTCCAAATGGACCATCTGGATCAGCCTATTAAAATTAATTTATAACTTTGCAGAGTGAAAATTCGTTTGTTAGCTTAAATAAAGTTGCCAAAACTTTTTGTCATGTCATTGTTTTCTGACAGTTGTTTCTGTATAGTGGGCAGAGTGTTTCCACTTCCAAATTTATCTTATTCAGTTTCATCCTATATATTTAGATTTACAGATCAGGTGTTTATCTCCAAGAGTTAACGCTCTAACTAAACAATATCAATGCTTGATGATCATCTGGCTATTTACCAAGGCTTCCTGAACTGATTCAATTCTACTTACAATTATTTTTATAAAAAAATTTTGCATCCAAAATTGTTTTAACATAAATAAAAGAACGATGTGTCACGATTTCAAATACTTTCCCCCTAAATTTACATTGTCTACAGATTAGAGGTAGAGGGCTGAAGTAAAAATGCTTTGGCAACACTGAGATCTTTCAAATCACTGACTTGCTAATTAAACAAGTCATCAAATCTTTCTCGGCCTCCATTTTCTTCATCTATAAACTGGAAATCATATCTAGCAACTTTACACGGTTCTTGTGAGGGTTAAGTAAAATTAAGTATCAGGTTCACAGTGGGCACGCAACAAATATTCAATCTCTTCTTTTTCTTAGAATAATGCCATAGATGCAAGTAAATTAAAACTATTTTTACTACTGCTGGTGCTCATCTACTCCAATTTTATATTTAAAATAAATATTTGTGCATACCTATTCTTTGGCAACACTATAAGAACTTGTTTTTGCTGCCAGTGGGAGATGGAAGATGTTAGAGGTTGCTACAGGCAGTGAGAAGAACCTATTTTTTGACCAAATGTTTTTTAACATTTTAGTTTTTAAAAACAGAGCACCACAGAATTGAACTTTCAAAGAATGTATTACCTTTGAGGAGTCGGGGCACTGTGGTGAGTAAAAATTATTTTAAAGTTGTCATTAATATTGTCCTTTACTTCCAGAAAAAGCAAACAAATTTGCTCAGACTTTAGGAGCTAACTTAATTACCGGTAGATCCCTTTTGGTTTTTATTATTTTTTAGCGTATGAAGAATCTTAATAAAAAAGTAAGGTTTAAACTATCTACTATCTGCATTTAAGATACATTTCAAGTTATTTTTCCCTGAATAAGAAAACTTTCCTTTGATTTTGTTTTCACTATGTGTAAACAAATGACTGCCCTGTACTTGTACAACTAGGATATTTTTTAAATGACTGGGAAAACAATGTTAACTGATTGAAATTGATGGCTTGAGAGCCAGACCAACTTCAGAGTATTCTTAATTTAAGCTCCAGTACTTAACAAATGGCAAATTGAGGGTTTCCTGTCTTTTGTTTTGTTGTTGGTAGCTTTTTATTTTAAGTAAGACTGAATTTCATACCTGTCTAAGTGAATTCTTCTCTGGTATTATCTTCCTAGGGGGTTCGCCATTATTACAGTCTTCTCTCTCTGAGGAATTCTGTGAAAGAAAGTAAGCTTTAATTCAGTTCTCATTATCTTCAATCTTATTCTGTGGGAGTAAACTGAATTACATTTCTAATTCTGTAAGCTAGAATACCGTGTATATTTATGTATTTGTTCATATGAAGATTTATATACATATAGACATACACTTATGTAAAGGAAAACATATGCCCATGTATATAAATAAATGTATGTAGGGACCTAGGTGGGAAAGTATTTCATCTATATTTAAGCACTGCCCAGCAGATCATATTCATTATAAGTCTAGTTTATCGTTCTTTAGAAATGCAGGTTGGCACTGGACACAAAAAAGCTCCAGAGGGTAAAGCATCTGCCTGCAATCCCGGAGACCTGGGTTTTATCCCTGGGTCAGGAAGACTCCCTGGAAAAGGAAATGGCAACCCACTCTAGTACTCTTGTCTGGAAAATTCCATGGACGGAGAAGCCTGGTAGGCTACAGTCCATGGGGTTGCAAAGAGTTGGACACGACTGGGTGACTTCACTCATACTTAGCTGGTAACAACTTAAGCCAGGATTACTGCCTCCTCTTAATTAGTTTTAAACCATAGTAAAGTTTGATTGATCCAAGTTCTCAAAGTCAGATCCTAGAAAAAATTTAGTTATTTCTCTTCCTCTCTTCTCAGATTTGATTTTATTAAAAATAGTGCTTAGTTAGCTCAAAGCAATAAAATTTAATCAGGGTTTAACAGTTAAAATCCACTCTTGCCACTATAAACTCAAAAAGCAGTTAGAAGACCCTAAAATGTCAATGAGATGTTTAATACTTAAAAAGAGGGAAATAGATGCACGATACTGATACTGGATGCTTGGGGCTGGTGCACTGGGACGACCTAGAGGGAGGGTATGGGGAGAGAGGAGGGAGGAGGGTTCAGGATGGGGAACACAGGTATACGTGTGGCAGATTCATTTCGATATTTGGCAAAACTAATACAATATTGTAAAGTTTAAAAATAAAATAAAATTAAAAAAAATTTTTTTATTTAGTTCAAAGTATTTAAAAAAAAAAGAGGGAAATACTAATTCAGTTAGAAGCAAGTTCAGAGTTCTAAATATCAACAGAGTAAAAAGGCAACCCATAAAATGGGGGGAAGATTGCAAATTATTTATCTGATAAGGAATTAACATCCAGAATATAGACAGATGTTGTAAAAACTCAACAACAAAAAACAGAACCACCTGATTCAAAAGTGGATGAAGGACTTGAATAGACATTTACCCAAGAATATATACAAATGGTCAACAAGCACATGAAAGGATGTTCAGTATCACTACTCATTTCATAAATGAACAGCAAAACTACAAGGTACCATACATTCATTAGGTAGGCTACTATCAAAAACAAACAAGCAAAAAAACAGGTATTGATGAGGCTGTTGAAAAACTGGAACTTTTGTGCATCTCTGGGGGGAATGTAAAATGGTATATCTGCTATGGGAAACATTATGGTTTCTCAAAGAATTAAAAAAGGAATTACTACATGATCCAACAATTCCATCTCTGAGTACATACTCAAAAGAACTGAAAGGGGAGTTTTAAAGAGATATTTGTACATCTGTGTTTGTGGCAGCATTATCCACAACAGCTAAAACATGGAAGCAATGCAAGTGTATGCTGATGGATGAATGGTTAAGTAAAATGCAGTATATACTTACAATGGAATAATATTCAGCCTTAAAAAGGAAGGAAATTCTGACACATATCACAAAATTGTTGAATCTTTAAGACATTATACTAAGTGAAATAAGCTAGTCATAAAAAGATAAATACAGTATGATTCCACTGACATAACACACTTAAGAGTATTCAAAATCATACATACAGAAGATACAATGTTGGTTACCAGGGCTATGAGAAGGAAGGAATGAGGAATTATTGTTCAATGGGTAGAGTTTCAGTTTAACCAGATGAAAAGAGTTATGGAGATGAATGGGGGTGATGGTTGCACAACATTATGAATGTATTTAATATCACTGAACTCTATACTTTTAAAATGGTTAAGATGATAAATTTTATGTGTATTTTACCACATTAAAAAACAACTGAAAAAAATCTGGTAATCAACACATGTAAATCACTATCTGCAAGGCAAAATACAGAAAACTGAAATACACACTATTTGGGCTCTATTTTCCACAATTACATGTATGAGTGTGTGCTAAGTCACTTCAGTCATGTCTGACTGTTTGTGACCCTGTGGACATAGCCCGCCTGGCTCCTCTGTCCATGGGATTCTCCAGACAAGAATACTGGAGTGGGTTGCCATACTCTCATCCAGTTACGTGTGTAATGTTAGTATTTTAGAAAGTGCAGCTGATTTACTCATTATATTACATATATTCATCATATTCTAACTGAGGAGTTACTTTCAGATCCAAAAATTATATCCAACATGAGTTTATCTGAAAAATTTCATACAAGTATGAAATTGAATACAGGATCATAATGGTGTTTTAAACTTAGATAGTATACATTTTTTGCATTTTGTATCAAGAAGCCCTCTATGGCTAACATCTGTGTGCCTTCTGTGTCACACCTTGATAGGCCAGCACACTAAGGTGTTCCTTCTGGCCAGAAATCTCCCATGAGGTTTAACTTGATATTTTACATTTGTAATGATCACTTTACATTAAAGGTCCCTAAAATCAATACAAAGAAAAAGAAAAAAAATGTTATGTTACAAGCTAGGGATAGAGGCTCAATAACTTCAGAATTCTAACTGCTTTTACTCTCCTATACAAATGAACTGTATTCAATTAAGCCAGTATTCAATTTTAAACTTATAATCTGTTAAGTAATTACTTCCCAGTCCATGAAGTTACACACCCTCCTTTAAATAAAATACCATTTCAGATAACCTAAACCTGTTTAATTCAACGTAAGGTCCTATATTTAAAATTAATTTTTTTTTAAATGTCATCATAATAAAGTTGGAAGCTTAATTACTTTCTGGTGAAAGTCTGTTATACTGAAGACATTATAAATCACATTTTTACTCTACAGGTGCTTTGGATGAAACAAAATTGATGGCAAACTCTCTACACTAAATTACATAGCAAAAAAACCTGTGATCTTAACCTAATACGATGAGTCAGTTCAGTTCAGTTGCTCAGTTGTGTCCGACTCTCTGAGACCCCACAGACTGCAGGACGCCAGGCTTCCCTGTCCATCAGTGAAGCCATCCAACCATCTCATCCTTTGTCGTCCCCTTTTCCTCCTGCCTTCAATCTTTCCCAGCATCCGGGTTTTTTCCAAGGAGTCAGTTCTTCCAATCAGGTGGCCAAAGTATTGGAGCTTCAGCTTCAGCATAGTCCTTCCAATGGATATTCAGGACTGATTTCCTTTAGGATTGACTGGTTGGATCTCCTTGCAGGCCAAGGGACTCCCAAGAGTACTGTCCAACACCACAGTTCAAAAGCATCAATTCTTCAGTGCTCAGTGGCTATCTAGCCCAAATCAGCAATTTTCTTCCTCCTGACCCTCTATTTTTTTCTGATTTAGATGGGAAACTATTGAGTGAGCATTATAAGAATGTCTAAAGTATTAAAAGATAAAGGGAGCTAAAGGATGATTACTACCTTAGAGCAGAACACAGAGCTGAAGAGGAGCTCCTTTCCCTTCTCCATTCAATCAGGGCAAAGGATATACATATTATTTATTTTGTTGTCTAAAAAAAAAGGTAACTTTAACATTAACAAGCAAGAAAAGGAGAAAAACACTGTTACAGCTAGTTCTTTTTTACATAGTTTAATAACCCAACATTTTTTGCTCTTTTTCCCGACTTCTTTTAATCATTTTTTACTTTTACTAGACCATCCACCATGAGAAAACAAATCAATTGAATTCAATCAATTCAAAAAATTCAATTATGTTGTTGCTTAAAACAGAGGTAGTGACATTAAACAGTCATGTTATCAGGAGCAAGGAGTAAGGTACCCTCCTCAAAGTGAAGAGGAGAGCCAGAAAGCCAGTGAATAAGAAATTAATAGCTCTACAGTCTTGAGGATGGCCGGGAATGATTAAACAGCCAACATACCTGATAGTCACTTTGGTGGTTCTCAAAGACTGTGCTCTCCAACACCACCCAGTTCAGTAGCACAGTTATTCCTTGTATCTTTAACTATGATGCATTCCAATAAGCAATATTCACAACTGCCCTTGGTCATATCAAGCTAAATTATGTCCAATTCTAAATTATGTCCAAGTGTAAATTATGTCCAATCAAGCTAAATTAAGTTCTACTTATGGGTAACTAAAAGATGTGGGTAAGACTCATGATACAAATTCAGTTCAGTTCAGTTCAGTCGCTCAGTCGTGTCCGACTCTGTGACCCCATGAATCGCAGCACGCCAGGCCTCCCTGTCCATCACCAACTCCCGGAGTTTACCCAAACTCGATGATGCCATCCAGCCATCTCATCCTCTGTCGTCCCCTTCTCCTCCTGCCCCCAATCCCTCCCAGCATCAGGGTTTTTTCCAATGAGTCAACTCTTTGCATGAGGTGGCCAAAGTATTGGAGTTTCAGCTTCAGCATCAGCCCTTCCAATGAACACCCAGGACTGATCTCCTTTAGGATAGACTGGTTGAATCTCCTTGCAGTCCAAGGGACTCTCAAGAGTCTTCTCCAACACCACAGTTCAAAAGCATAATTCTTCAGTGTTCAGCTTTCTTCACAGTCCAACTCTCACCTTGCCCAAAACATATAACCTCAATCTGCTCATGAGAAACAACAGACTAGCCGGAATTGAGGGAAATCTTAGAAAATTTCTAGTCTGTACCTAACAAAAAAGCGTCAAGGTCATAAAATACAAAGAGAGACTAAGAAACTGTTACAGGTTAAAGAAAACTAAACAGACAAAACTGAATGCAGCCTGTGATCTGAAGTTATTTGGTGGGGGGAGGAGCTGAAACAAAATTGATGGTAAACTCCTCTGCACTGAATTATATAGTGAAAAATAAGTGATCTGAGCCTAACGGGGTAAGGACTATCGAGCCCATATCCACAATTTTCTTCTCCACCCTTTACTTCATCTGTTCTTGATAGGCAATTATTGAGTGGGCATTATGATATAAGGTTTGTATAAAGAACAATATCAGAATTATTGGAAAAATTTGAAACAAGTCTATAGATGAACTAATAACATCATATCAATGTTAATTTCCTGACTGTTTCTCTATTTTTAAAATTAACATGTGGAAAAACAAATTTTTGGGGGGGTATAGTTCTATTGAGTTTTGAGAAAACCATAAAGTTATATAACCACTACCACAATCAAGATGTAAAGCAGTTACATTACCTTCCAAAATTCCCCTTGATAGAGTAAACTCCTTTCCCTAGGGATCACTGATTTATTTTTTGTCTCAATAATTCTGTCTTTTCTAAGGCGTCATACAATGAATCATATAGTATGTAACCGTTTGAGTCTGTCTTCTCATCTAACATAAAAAATACATTCGTCAGATTCATTTGTGTTCTTTCGTATTTCAGCAGTTCTTTCCTTTTTATTGGCAAGTAGTAGCACTGTATGGATGTACCAAAGTCTATTTATACACTCAACTTCCTGACTTCAACAGTCTGTACTGGGGTTTTTTTTTTTTTTTTAAACTGAAGTATAGTTGATTTACAGTGTTTCAGGTATACAGCAAAGTGATTCAGCTATACATTTATATTTACTCTTTTTCAGATTCTTTTCCATTACAAGTTATTATAAGATATTAACTATAGTTCCTTGTGCTATATAGTAGGTCCTTATGTTTATCTATTGTATATACGGTAGTAGTGTTAATCCCAAATTCCAAATTTACCCCTCCCCCTTTCCCCTTTGGTAACCCTAGGTTAGGTTTGTTTTCTATGTCTGTGAGTTTATTTTTGTCTTGTAAATAAGTTCATTTGTGTCATTTGTACTGTGGTTATTTAAAAGAATGTCCTTGGTCTTAGAAACATACAATGAAAATATTTAGGGGTAAAAGGACATGTGTCTGCAACTAACTTTAAAAGAGCTCAGAAAAAGTAATAAATAAATTGATGTTAATATATAAATGTGCATGCTAAGTTGTTTCAGTCGTGTTTGACTCTTTGGAACCCTATGGACTGTAGCCTGCCAAGTTCCTCTGTCCATGGGATTTAGCAGGCAAGAATACTGGAGTGAGCTGCCATGCCGTCGTCCAGGGGATCTTCCCAACTCAGGGGTTGAACCTGCACCTCCTGCATTGCAGGCAAATTCTTTGCCACTGAGCCATCGGGAAGCCCGTTAATATATATGTGTATGCCTGCAATGGACTGCAAGGAGATCCAACCAGTCCATCCTAAAGGAGATCAGTCCTGGGTGTTCATTGGAAGGACTGATGCTGAAGCTGAAACTCCAATACTTTGGCCACCTGATGCAGAGAGCTGACTCATTTGAAAAGATCCTGATGTTTGGAAAGATTGAAGGCAGGAGGAGAAGGGGATGACAGAAGAGGAGATGGATGGCATCACCAACACAATGGACATAGGTTTGGGTGGACTCCGGGAGTTGGTGATGGACAGGGAGGCCTGGCTTGCTGAGGTTCATGGAGTCACAAAGAGTCAGACACGACTGAGCGACTGAACTGAACTGATTGCCTGAAATGTGGGAGACCTGGGTTCAATCCCTAGGCTGGGAAGATCCACTGGAGAAGGGGTTACCCACTCCAGTATGCCTGGAAAATTTCATGGACTGTATAGACCAGGGGGTCGCAAAGAGTCAGACACGACTGAGTGACTTTCATTTTACTTCACTTTATGTATAAACAGAGATCAAGCAAATGTGTTGACATATGGAGAATCTATGTAGAGTATAAGGGGATTTTATTTATTTATTTTTACTATTCTTTTAACTTTCTGTACATCTGAAATTATGTCAAAATAAAAATTAACCAAACAGATGAAATCCAGAAGAAAATATGTTAATAAATGGAAAAACAGAAGTCAGATAAATGAAAAATAAACTGAGGGAAAAAATTCCTTCAATAAAAATAAAAGTTGTATTTTACCACTTAAGCTTGAGCCAACTAGAAAAACCTGACTGCTCAAAACAACTCATTCACAACACTCAGATGGAACATTTCGTTATAGTAAATTATTTGCAGAATGTATGTGTAGTCCTGGAGTAACAATAGTGTATAAATATTAGCATTAAAATATTTCTACTACATAACTTGTTACCTTTTATATTAACTTGAATATTTATGCCTTAACCCAGCATTCACTAGTTTAGAATTTTTAAGGGCAGAATAAAAGCCTCACTGACAACTTTGAATTTAACTTCAAACTGGAAGCATTAGAGTTATAACAGCTGCAGACAAGCAGACTTAGTAACAGAAAGGGTAGGTAAAACAGACTTGGTAGGTAAAAGTCAAATGAAATACTACTAAAGCTCATGTGTTAGATCTCAGGGATGTTATGTATTTTGGATAAAATGTTTCCAGAAGTAACCCGGAGGTGAATAAAAAAGAAAAAAGGAATCACATTAAAAAAAAACTGTCTCAAAATCAACATATCCAAATTTAAAGCACTCTTTACCATCCTCACCCATTTTAGGCTAGCTCTTTCCTTCTCAACTTTCTATCCCAGACTTAAATCCTCAGAGTCAATTTTACTCATCCCTCCCATCCCCACCTTTTCTTTTTTTTTCTTTAAATAGATTGAAGCCAATTTTAGGTCTTCAATTTTTCCTTTGAGTCATGTATTTTAATAGATCTAACCTTAGTTTTGCATTTTACTCTAATCTAGACCACCAATACCTCTTATCAGTGTTACTACTGTTGAGATCGTCTTCTGGCCTCCTTGCCTAAATCTGTATCTGCTCCATTTCATATACTACTGTCGGAATCATTGTTCTAAAAAGACTACTCCTCTGCTAAAAACCTTTTATGACTCTCTGTCATCTACAGGATAAATCCAAACTTCTTAGTACAGATAGCATCCACAATTAGGCCAATTTCCATTAAAGTCTCCTGCACCATTTACATGTTATTTAGCATTCTTCAAAATAAGAAAAGCACTCAAATTAGCACTTTACTTCTATTTGGAAACACTGTTTTATTTCTCTGTTTTATCTCCATATGAACAAGCTTCCACCCCAGCCTTGCAGTGTAGGTTTCTTCGGGGCAGGGCCAGTTGCTTTTCCCCCTTCACTTTCCAGTAGTTGTTGTTCAGCTGCTAAGTCATATCTGACTCTTAGTGACTCCGTGGACTGTGAAGCATGTCAGGCTCCCCTGTCCTTCATTATCTCCCGGAATTTGCTCAGATTCATGTCCGTTGAGTCAGTGATGCTAGTCTAACCATCTCATCCTCTGCCACCCTCTTCTCCTTTGCCTTCAATCTTTCCCACAAAGCTTGAGAGCATAATATGAGTTTTTAAATGTTTATTAGATTGAGTACTATTGCCAGATTAATCTTTCTTAATCACCACTAATTTTTTCTTCAAAAATGTATAGTGGCTCTTTGTTTCCATGAAATCAAATATAAAGTTCTAGGCCTGGTTTTCAAGATCTTCCAGAATTTTCTGCTACATTATATCAAGTTATTTCCCTCAACGTACTTTTTTTTTTTCTGCCCTAGTTAAGCAAGTCTCTTCATAGTCTCATAAACATGATTTGGTCTTGAAATTTCCAAGCTAGAAGGATCTTTATTAACGCTAGTCTAGAATTATAAACACAATTACTTAATCAATTCAAGTCCTACCCATTCTTAAAATGAGTTTCAACTTCTTCTCCTCTAAGAAAGTATACAACTATTCCATCTTATCTTACTGGAAATTTCTTAACATTTTTATTTGGTCCACACAGTTTGGCACTTAAATAGATGAATGTTTGTATCTACTCTCAAGTACCCAATAAGACTGAAAGCTTACTGGACAGTCTTTGTGGTTCCCTCTACCTCCCAACACATTACATAATATACAGATAATAAGGTCTTAATAAATAACTGAAACCCTATACCCACACCATCCAGATAGCTTTAAAAATGGTTTCCACAGCAGAGAAACTTCAAAGTGAAAGCCAACTACAGTCTTATCATTCTATCAATTTAATGCCAGTATAATTTACAGGAGGAGACTGTAAGCCCCTGCTCTAAATAAAGTTTTATTGAAACTTGCTGCTGCTGCTGCTGCTAAGTCGCTTTAGTCGTGTCTGACTCTGTGCGACCCCACAGACGGCAGCCCACCAGGCTCCCCCGTCCCTGGGATTCTCCAGGCAAGAACACTGGAGTGGGTTGCTGTTGCCTTCTCCAATGCATGAAAGTGAAAAGTCAAAGTGAAGTCGTTCAGTCATGTCTGACTCTTAGCGACCCCATGGACTGCAGCTTACCAGGCTCCTCCATCCATGGGATTTTCCAGGCAAGAGTTCTGGGGTGGGGTGCCACTGCCTTCTCTGTTATTGAAACTAAGCCATCCTCATTTATTACCATTTATCTGTGGCTGCTTTTACACTGCAATGGCAGAGGTGGGTGGTCAGGACAGAGATCCTATGGACTACAAAACCTCAAATGTTTATTATCTGGTCCTTTACAAATAAAGTTTGCCAACCCTTCATTAAGAAGGAAAAGTTCTTTGGTTGGTAAAGTATTCCTAGCTTTTCAGAGGTTTATGGATGGAGCAATATTCTCCACTACCTAGTAAGTGGCTTATTTACTGTTTTCAGTTATCTATTCGAACACACAACTCCTGATGACATGGATAATTAAGAGTTGATTATATAATCAAATAAAAAACTAAACTAATTTACACAGTGATGAAAAGTCAAGCCACTCATAATGACTTATAATAATCTTTGAGTAAGCATCTTGCTCAAGGTTGGATGGTGCAACAGCCTAAGCCTGTTTGAAAAGACATCTGCTATAAATAAAATAACCAGCTCTAAAACTAGAAGTAATGTTTTCCACCTATGCCACAACTCTTCACTGGGAGAATTAAATGGTCTCTGTAGCCAGGAAAAATTGTATCATTTTAGCAAAGCAGGCAAATTGTGGTGAATTAAAACTCTGATTTTGAATCAGTTGTTTATCATTATATAAAATGACAACCCATGTAAAGAGAAAAATCTTGAGGCCAATTTCTATAGCTAGTTGCAAACATCATATTATGCATGGGCTTGATCTGTAAATCAGTAATTGGATTCATATTTTTCTCATTACCTTATTATATGATTTGGAGCTAATTATAACCTCCAAAAATATATACGACCTGCAATTTTCAAAAATAGGAACAATTATTATTCTGCAAGTTTAAAAGGTGAGTTAGTTACACGGATAAAAATCTTTCAAACTATTCAATGAAAGGTGACAAAAAAGGTGTGTCTGGGGGTGGGGGGAGTAGTGTGTATACTGTGTGTTTAAACAAATTTTAATTAATTCTTCTAGGATACAATGGAGAAAACTTAGGTCAAGTTCAGAAGTTGAAGAATACTATTCTAGGATCAGTTTTAGGGAGGGCCTCAAGTGTCCTCATAAGATAATATTCTCTGGCATGTTCTCACGCACATTGCTTCTCCAGCATGTTTATCATTTGACATATTCTATTAAACCACAGCCACCTCAAAGCCTCCCTATATTGCTCAACTTCAACAAGATCCACCAGTTAAAGTTTCCCAGAAGTGATATTTTCTAGTAATACACCAATCCAAGCACAGTATTAGGAACTGGATGGAATGGAAAGCACTCTCGGGGGCAACCAAACACAGAACTTCCATTAGTACCACCTTACTCCCTGTGACCAAAGTCCAAAAGACACCAAGTAGGTTTTCCCCTCTGCTACACTGTCCAACACTAATTATAAAACACAGATGCAGCCTTTCTCAAAATGCAAAGGGATTGTGTATATTTGCAAAGAACAACTATTTTTTTATGCTTCCAAATTCTTAATCCTGTTTGGAGCTGTCAGTGGGGGTTAATGGAAGCCTTGGATAGGAGAATTCCAATCTGGTTGGCAGATGGATAGGTTGGTTATAGCTGCATAACTATGTCTTGCCTGCAGGCACAATTCAAAACACTGTTAAAGCAATATAAAGTCTCTGTCAAGCTGAACCATTTGGATCAGTAGCAAGGGGAAATAATAATAAAAAAGAAGTTCATTTCTGGGCCTTGTGCATTTATGCTACTATGCAGAAACTGATTAATTGTCATAGTGTGCTGGTCTTCTATACCTCAGATTTCTACTTCTGGAGTAGATTTTGCATGCTAATATAATCATTCTCCCTCTTGAGACATTAGCAAATAATCAAATGAAAAACAGGATCATAATTTACTGAGATTCGAGCAATTCTCTATGCAAATTTGACTTGTTATTGCTGCTGCCTCGTTAATCTGAATGCCTTTGACAAACTCCTTTGATTTATGAACTCGTGACAACTCCAATGTGTATATATTTTGCTAGATTGACATTATCATTAAGAGTGGGTGGACTGAGCTCACATGAATGGCTGATTTTATTCGCTGGTGTCTGCTGCTCAACAGCTGAGCATCTCCTCCTCACAAAGCCCCTGAGCGTCAGGCTCTTCCCATCTTCCCATCCATTCATCATCTCGATGTTAATTGGCCCAGGCTTTAAGCAAATTTTCAACACGATTTAAAGGCACGATGACACTGATTACTGACCCTCTGCCATACGGTGCCTATTGATTAACCTGACAGAGATGATGAGCTTGAGGGAGACTAGGTGTGCGGGTACCTCAAGGGGAAAAATATATTGTCTATGCAGGCAAACACTTGTCATTACCTCACAAGCTAGAATTTGCACAGCTCACATTCTTAAAACACACTACTGCTTCAACACCTACAGCTAACGCAAAAAGTGCTTTCTGTATTCAGATGTTACAGATATGTCATGTCAAAGCACATGACACATTCAGTATTTAGAAGAACTCCTCAGATAGATGGCTGCCTTTCAACCAATTATGCTTGTGCTGGCTGATATATGTATTTTAGGTAAAATGCAAAGAAAGGGCCGGGTAGCCTGGCAATGCTGTATCATATGAGAAATGAATTAGAACAGGGAAACAAACTAGGTTCTTGAAAACAGATAGATAGAGGAAGGAGAAAAGGAAGGAGTAAACTGTCTGCGGCCATTCCACCACTACTACAATAAGCTGCCATTCTATCGCTGTTACAATGTAAGGTACTCTTAAAAAGAGAATAACCACCTGATTTTACAAATTTTATTTTCCGTTCTTTAAATACTGCTACCTGATTCCAACCATCAAACAATCTCTGGCACAGAAATTACCAAGAACTGAATATTTTAAAATAAAACTATATAATATTTAAGTCTAATAAACATACCCCTTAAATTCTTGCTTGCCCATTTTCAACAATTGCTGCACAAACTGCTGTACTTAGGGAAAGTGTGCAGGATTATTTCAAGTTAAGCTTCATGAGAAAACTAAATGCTTCATTATTTGAGAAAAATATTAAAGTTCATAATTAATAGTTACTGAGCACACACATTAAAAACCAAAAAAGATCTGTTTAAAGATACACAAATTTACAAAAGCAAAGTCATGCCACACTATCAGGGACCAGACAAAAACCACCTTTAAGATAGGGAAAGTTCTTATTTAAAACAAAGCTAACAAAATATGTTGCCTCTGGCCACACACATCACCTTGTTTACTTACGAGTCCTGGAGAGACAGCCAATATATAATTTTAAACACGGAGATTTTGGAGCAGTTCTAACAGTTATTTCAAAGCTAAAATAATAGAAAACTGAACAACAGCCCGGCTGTAGTCCTATTACAGTGACATGGGCTGTTAATGTAAGAGATCAAATGTTTTTCAAGTCAAACAGCATTGGTGCCTGTTATACTGGAACATGCAGCTTTTACTCCCTAAAAGCCTGCCTCCTGCTCTTTTAAGATAAACAAGCTCAACTAAGCACTGAGATACTCTGATAAGAAGGATGGAAGAGAGAACTGCACCAGGGAGTGACAAGGCAAGGAGATGAAGGAGCAGAGCTGCTTTGGTTAACTTTCAAGTTACAGAATGTATCATAATACAGCATTTTAATATTTCACCATTAAAAGAATAGCTAGTATAGGAGGAGAGGTTTCTATCAATAAATGAGAAACAGAAAAAAAAAAAAACCAGAACAGTCCTGTTTTGTGAACAGGAGAGATATTACACAGCTGTCTGAACACATTCAGCTTTGTGACTTCTTAATCAAAGGTTTGAACGTTAACTTAGCAATAACTATGAGTACTATATAAAAGAGTCTGTAATTATGTTAATATGCTCCACATCAGAAGCAATAGTCCATTTAAACTCTAAAGGATTTTTTGACTCTAAAGGCCTGATTTAAAAACAAACAGAAAAACTTCATACCTTGCCTTTTCAAGTGATTTTTTAATACTTTATTCTGCTTAACATGCAGTCATCAAACCACATCTATTTCTAACAATGCGGCTTAATATTTTTAAAATCCCAATAGGCTTGCTAAGGGTGCATTTATATACTACTGCAACCAAGATGACTATCATTTGTTCAGAAAAAAATGAGTTTCATGCATATGTTTTTACTGTTTAAAACACAATGAAAAGGTACAAAGTAGCTAAACAAGTACAGTAAAATGAATAAAAATTCAGCAGGGGTATTTGGCATAGAAAGGCATATAATAATAATAATAATAATAATAAACAACCCCACCTATCATGGTGAACAAAAGTATAAACAGTTTAATTTACTTCTCTTACTTTTAAATCTACATGAATCTGAAAGAATTTTTTTTCCTTTTCAAGATAGAACCTTTATGCTTATATGTTTAGGACAGATACTTTCATGCCACAATTTTCTTTGCTGCCATATTTACACAACATTTCATCCAGAGACCCTATGCATATACTTTTGTGTGAATTAAGAGGCAAACATTTGCTTCTACTAATAAGGACATCTGGTTATTTTTGTAACTCAAGGACATCTGCATTCCGCAGATCTTTCTGATTTCTCAAAATGGGATTGAGAACTATAGAACCCTTACGATGTATGCCAAAATCCCTCTCTCTGCAAAGTTATTTCTGTCATTCCTGTTCCTGAGTTTTTTTCCTGCTAAATGACTTTCATCACCTTGGATGTCTTCCCTGCTTTAATATACTCTCATTTTATTACAATTCAACAATACTGTAAAACAAATTTAGGGCTCCTTTAAAGTTGATAAACTGTAATATCCCCAAATGTTTATCCATTTTGGAGTGAAAATAAAACCATCCCAAGTAAATAAGTAAATCTGTGGAAACCACAATGGGCTAGGTTAAGATTTATATTTAGGTGTATATTTCTATTGTGCATTGTCCCTTATTTAATCACTCTTTTTTCCCTTATTATTAAGAAATTATTATTATGTGGGTTTGTTATGTTGTGGGCTTTTCCACTAATTATACGAATGAATGTTCAGGTCTTTAAAATTACAAATATCATCTCCACTCATTGACTTATATAGATTTTTGGTTTCCAACGGTGAATAACATGGTTCAGCACAGGTCCTGAAGGGTATGCCTTAAAGAACAGAAACTAACCAATAAGAAATCAAACATCACATTTTGCTTTATAGCCCTTGCTTTCCTTTTAAAATGCCAAGTAGACAAACTATACTCCTTATTCGGATACTTGAGTTTAAGCTCTAACTTTTGTTTTAACTGTAAATTCTGCTTTTCATTTTCTGCTCATCTCCATTACAGGAATATATATATACACACACACATATATTAATATATAATGAGGAAAAATGTTTTTAAACAGAAAAAAACTAATATAATTTACAACAACTACCTTCGTACAGGTCTTTAGCCAGACACCAAGGCAGTATTGGTCTAAAGGATTTAAAATTTAAGTGAGAAGGCTTCTATTTCTGAAGGGTCAAAGGTTATAAACATCAATTCATGTCTCAGTTTTTTATTTGTTAATATTACCAAACAACAAAATAAAAAGCTGATTAACCTGGAGTGAGTACATGATAAATTTGGGAAGATAGCAAATTTTACTACCCCAGGGACAAACACATATATATATTGTTGAATTGTTATTGTTAGTGTTGTTGTTTTAAACAATGCTCTTTGATGTCTAACAAAATTTTAAAGATTTTTCTTTTTCTCCAATAGAAAACTATTCCTATAACAATGCAAATGTTCTCTACTTAAAGGATATGGTTATATGTTATTCTAACAAAATTATTTTCTCTTAAGCCTACGGAATGTTAGAGAATGGGGAAAAAAAAAAAAAAAGTCAGAAACATTCATCTAAATGTTCCAGAATTATTCTGTCTTGGATCAGCATCTAAATTTTAAAAATCAGATAATCACTTAAGCATGATTTTTTTTAATTGAAGAGCAGTTGACTTACAATGTTGTTAGTCTCACAGTACAGCAAAGTTCTTCAGATACAGCTATAGATATATAAATACACACATATAAATGTATAGATATATATTCTCAGATTATTTTCCATATAGTTTATTATAAGGTATTAGATATAGTTCCCTGTGCTATATACAGTAGATCCTTGTCATTTATCTATTTTATATATAGTAGTGTGTATCTGTTGATCCTGAACTCCCAATTTATCACCACCACCCTTTCCCTTTTGGTAACCATGAGTTTCTTTCTATATCAGTAAGTCTACTTTTGTTTCACAAATAAGCTCATTTGTATCTTTTTTTTTTTTTTTTAGATTTCACATAGAAGCACGATTATTTAATTGAATAAATAATGATTAACCGATTCAGACCAGGCTAATTTAATCAATGGTCTCTTAAATCTGTTATTAGTATTGTCAATGGTATTTTGTCGAGCTATGGAATGAAAAAATCACCAGAACTTCGGAGTTTTGTAATGAATAATTGATTTGACAAATACTAAACATTAGTTTTAATACTGCAGTACTTGTTCTTGTAGTACAGAACCAGTACTACTCTGTAAACCATCATATTCTGTATACTGAATACCATCATAGCCAACTTTGGTATTAAAGTTTGCTTGCCACAATTGCCCTTTGTGGAAACCAATGTAACTCGTGCTCCTGCAGACAAGGAAGGAACAACAGACTTCAAAACCAGCTGCTGATCACTGACTGCAATACAAAGAATATTCTGGGCAGTGATTGGTAAAGAAAGCACAGCTATTTCTAAATCCCGGTAGCTCCCAGAATCTCTTTTCCTTTTGAGTGGTATAGTCTGCAAGCACTGACTGGTGGGTCATTCGACCCATGGGGGCCTGGAAAGGTTTCAGGAATAACAGAGGTCATGTAATTGCCAAAAGAGCATTAGCTACTCAATCATAATGGATAATTAAATGACCTACATGATTCCTGAAATAGCTGTTCTATATTTGGTCTATTACTTGTGTCCCTTAAGATAAGCTACTCGTCTGGTCTGTCTTGACCTGCAAAAGTCCAAACTGTGCCTGAAAACTAGCTGCATGCTTCTGTTGCTCAGTAAATCCCACCCCCCACCGCCAAGTAGTCATGCCCCAGACTATGCTTTCAAGAGGACACATACACACACAAAAATCAATCTTGTATCCTTCTCCCTATTGTGCTCTCTGGAATACAAATGACTAAAGCAAAGAAAAAAATTAGTAAATTCCTGGCTTAGATCTTCAGGGGATAGAAAGAGGATACATAAGAACTATAAAGAAGGAAAGTCATGATAAAATTTTTTTTAAGTTTTGCTCAATATGCCTCCAAAGAATTTTACATTGATTACAAAGCTAGTCAGGAATTTTTTGTGGGCAGCAAGTCATTAAAACTCCAATTGCCTGAACTGCATTTTTGATGTGTGGACTATCAGAATCCTTCTTGGCCTAGATTTTAGTCCATACAGAAAGCAAACTGCTTCTTAACAGATAAAACATACATGGAACCAACTGTTTTATAATAGCAGTAGCAAAGGGAACAAGAATCTATATGCTTCACATTTTCATCTCTTTAAATAGTTCAACAACCTCGCTATAATATTTGATCAGAAATATAACCAAATAGAACCCAACTGCATGAACGGCAAAAAATGTACTGGAGAATAAGCTTCTTTAGGAGCAAAAGGTCTGCCTGTGGCCCTAGAGGAAGCTGCACATGAGGCAAACACTGAAGAAAGAGGCAAGAGACAAGTGACCAAAGACAACTCCACAATAATGGCAAGGGACAAGGGATGTAAGGGACAAAAGAGTTCACGTTTAGAATACCTTGGAGGCTACTAGGATTTTTCCGTTTCCATGGGAAATTATGTAGCTTGAGGCTACTGACTACCCTGGTCTCCTACTAGTACACGAATGGCTTATTAAACCTAGAACATATCTGTTTTAGTTAACTTCTGGGCAGGGGGGGTTAGAGTAGGAGAAGAGAACAAAATGTACTTAAATGCTGAATTTTTTCTCCAGGCTGAATGCCTTTCATCCAATAAGACATTCAAAGCAGTGACCCAGCAAATGGATTGAAAAAGCAATCTTCCATCCCAGTGCCACATTATCATTCCTATTCAGTATTCTCCATGAGATATCTCAATCAGCTGTGTGTAAGTGACAACGCAGCCCATTGCTGGGTTAATTAAACATTTGACTTTAACACCCTCCCTGTCATTAAGCAAATAAAAACAGATAATTCAAACTGCACTTCATCCTCAGGGTACACAACACACATGTCAAAATTAAGAGAGTCCAAGGCCTCTGGGGAATTCTGTTGGGGCTATAATCAGTTTAAATCTTATCTGGTTTATCAATTATTCTATTGATTAAACCAAAGCGGTTATACACAACTCCTCTGCCGCATGGGATTGATGTCAGCAGAGCAAGAAAATAACTCCAGGAGGTTCCAAACTGATTTAAAAAGAGACCAACAGACAGACCAATAATAGTCGATTATTATATACCAGTGATCCATATACTGAAGAGTTGATTCTTAGTTTCAGGCGGGTGAAGTGAACTGTTTCCAATCACTATATCCTCCTGCTATATACCTCACCACTGGCTTGAGTAAATTTATGTCTTGGAAGATCAACATATTTTCTACTGATTTAAACAGAAGCTAACATGCTCAGTGATTGAAATATTTTATAGATACAGACCCTAAACTGTAACAGAGTCTCAAACAGGGAAAATCAAATTTTTTTCCTAAAAAAATCTTACCTGTCTGCACATCACTGGGAACATGCAGGGATGAAAGGGGACATACTTGAGAACTGATTCTCCTAAAAATATGTAATCGCACAGTTACTACAATGTATTAAAACACCAAATTCTTGAAAAAGAGAATCTAAGAAATCTGAGATCTTACCATAGATTCAGACTCATGACTCCTTTTATCAATTCTAAGGGCAAACATCTTCAAAACCGTTAATAACAATGAAAATATAGTGCTCCATCTTCAAACAAAATGTTGATATTCAAGCTCTAACATGAAATTCCTATTGAATTTTTTAAAAACAATTCTGATACTCTCCTGCTCAATTCATTGTATAGAAGACTTCAAATGTCCAGAACCCTTATCACCTCAAGGCCACGCTCTACCATAATACATATAAGAAAAGCACTAATAAAGCATACTAACAAAAATGGGGGGATGGTGGGTAAAACTACTCCTCACTTTGTATTTGTACACACATAGCTGTGCTCTTCAGAAATAGAATTTTTTCACTGCTAATCTTGGCACCACGTGTGCAACCAACCATAATTTAACTTACCTCCTTCAGATTTTTTGTTTTCAGGCAGACTAAGTAAGAAACCTGCATTAGCATGCTGTATTCTACACTCACCACTAGAAATACTGAGGGTGCTATTTGTAATTGTATTCTTTTTAAGAGGTTTGTTCTCTGCAGCTGTTTTCTGCTTGCAGTGTATTTTGTGTAATCAGCACATCATCATAAATACATTGGCTGTTCCCCTGAGGGTAGCTGTCAGTGTTTAATTTACAGAACAACCTGGCCAATGTGAATTTTAACACTACAGCACTAGGCAAGGAGTTACCACACTCTGTGAAAAACAGGCTTCCATGAATTTTTATATCAAGACCTGGTCCCAGGACAATTTAAGTTCTAGAAATAGACTGTTTAAAGAAGCACTTTATACCTTGTATGCAACAGACTCTTTCCCACTTAAGGGCCTTAGAAGAAGCCCTGAAGTAACCAAACCACAAGTGAGCACTACAAATTCTAGAGACAACAGGATTGAACATCTATGATCTACCAGCAGGAGGCACTGTTATAAATGTTACCCATCTCTTTTTAAAGCTACATGTAAAGCTATCAAAAACATCACTGCTCCCTTGGAAGGTGTGTAAAGGCAGAAGAGAAAATCATTTAAGATGTCTATTTTTGCTGACATGAGCTATATCTGATATGAAAATAGGTATACTGCTTCCTTAGAGCTGCTACTAAGCCAGACCTTATCTAGCTCAATGAATGAGAAAAATACATGAAACAAATGATTATTCATAGCAGTGCATGCCATTAAGTCGCTTCGATTGTGTCTGACTCTTTGCAATCCTATGGACTATAGTCAAGTTCCTCTGTCCATGGGATTCTCTAGGCAAGAATTCTGGAGTGGGATGCCATGCACTCCTCTACGGGATCTTCCTGACTCAGAGATCAAATCCAGTCTCGTACGTCTCCTGCATTGGGAGGTGGGTTCTTTACCACCAGTGCCACCTGGGAAGCAGCAGTAGTCCCCACAAATTATACGCATAGTGCCTGGTACATAAGCTCTCAATGAATGTCTAGTAAATAACTATAAGCTCCTTGAGGACAGGGTCTGAATCTTAATTTATGCCCAGTAATTTGCACAGTACCCAGCACACAGAAGGTATTCAATACATGAATTAAACTGAATTAAAGCTAGTTGTGAGTGGCAATGTTATTTGTAAAGATTTAGATCTACATGATGTCAAAATATATTTTCTAACTCAGTAAAATGCCCTTAAAAGCAGATATAGAGTGTCTATCATGTATTTTAGTCATTTTAATTAATGCTATTTGTATAGCTCAGAAACCTAAGTAGCTCAATCTTAGAGCTACTTCAATCTTAGCTCAATCTTACAATAAAACCAAACTAGCCTACAAAATATTGGAACAGTAAAACTTACTTTTTGTTTTAATAATGAAGACCATATATAAGAGATTGAAACTTTTATATAGGAAACGTATCCAATAGCACTCTTCCACTGTTGAAGTGGCATTACAGGTACACATACACACTCTACAAATCAAGCGATCAAACATGTATTTCTGTGTGAGGCAAAATTGTATAAGTTAGAATGCCTAACAGAAATCAGTCCTGAATATTCACTGGACACTGAAACTCCAATACTTTGGCCACGTGATGCGAAGAACTGTCTCACTGAAAAAGATTCTGATGCTGAGAAAGACTGAAGGCAGGAGGAGAAGGGAACGACAGAAGATGAGATGGTTGGATGGCATCACCAACTCAATGGACATGAATCTGAGCAAGCTCCAGGAGTTGGTGATGGACAGGGAAGCCTGGAGTGCTGCAGTCCATGGGGTCGCAAAGAGTTGGACACAACTGAGCGACTGAACTGACTGATGCCTCAAGTTACACTGAATCAAAATACAGTTCATTCTTGCAGAGGTCTCCCCCGTGTATTTGCTTTATATAGTTGTGAAGAATTATATTTTCATGATGTTTTACAAAAATTAAATTGTGATTAATGAGTTCTTTGTTTTTAAAAAGGAAGAGAATTGCCTATTTCACTTCTGAGAATTTCAAACTTGCCCAAATTTATAATAAAGTTAAAATTTAAACAACTAACTAGAGCAGCACAAATTTGGAGAACTTACTCTGAAACTACAATTAAAATATTTCCTATAATAATTTTAAAATTTTATGTAAGCATAATTATATATAGTAAAATTTGATAACACCCTTAAATTGACTGACCTCAGTATTCTGACAACTGTAAAGAAGTTTTATTTAAGAACACAAGCCCTATTCATTACTTTCTATAATGCTTTGTGTGTGCTCAGTTGTTCAGTTGTGTCCAACTCTTTGCGACCCCTTGGGCTACAGCCCACCAGGCTCCTCTGTCTGTGGAATTTTCCAGGCAAGAATACTAGAGCAGATTGCCATTTTCTTCTCCAGGGATCTTCTTGACCCAGGGATCAAACCTGCATCTCTTGTGTCTCTAGTATTGGCAGGTGGATTCTTTACTACTGTGCACTGTACCACCGGGGAAGCTCCTCTGTTATGCTAAGACATTTTTAAAAGGTAATTCTTTTTTACATTTATGTCACATGAAAGGCAAACTGAGAAAGAACATGACCCACTGACTCAGGACGTTTGGATTTGTTTCACCAATTATATTAGCTTTTAATTCAATTGAATATTTGAGATAATATTTTGTAAAACAAACAAACAAACAAACTTTATGCCTAACAAATATATCTTAATTCTTAATAGGTTAATTAATCACATCCTTTCTTCTTAGATTAAGAACTACAAAAATACATCCTGGGACCTTCTGAACTAAACTGGATGGGGTTAGACTAAGGTCACGCTAGATCAGATGACTGCATTCTGTCTTCCCTGGAGACCATGTAGTAGTTCCATGTATTGCCATTAGATAGCAGCACAGTACACACCATCAGTCATATCTCACAGTCTCTTCCGTTAAGGTTGGAATTATCTTGGCTACACACACACACACACACACACACACAGATTCTAATTCAATTAGTGCAGTCGGCAACTCTAGAAAAAAGTAATTCAATTAGTGCATTGTGGAGCTCTACAATACCTCTAAGCAGATGTTCACCATCTTCAGGAACTGGAGCTAGGTTTAAAATACCTGTATCACTCAGATATGCCACTACATTATGTCATTTGTCAAAGTGCTTACATATGCTTTTCTGACTTCAAAGAAAAGGTGAGGAAACACACTCAGGCTAAGTTCCTAGAGATTTTTCCATTATCTACACCAAAGAAGTATATTCAATTTTAGGCTGCAGTAATTAAATTACATAATCCAAATTATGTTCAAACTGTATACTACACTATTACTTATTTTTGCAGTGCTGTCTCTAGTTATGCATGCCACACTGTTACGAGGACACTGTCAAGGTGGAATGCATTCACAAGGAGGGACAATCAGAATGATTAACACCCTCCCCATCAAAATACAGGGTTATGAAAATGGCAGGAATGATTATTAGCATTTTCCAAAGAAATGCTATCAGAACTGGGAATATTCACTCTGAGAACAGCAAACATAAGCAACATGATAGCTATCCTCAAACACAGAAATACATGAAGAAAAAAAACACAGAAATACATGAAAAAAAAAAACACAGAAATACATGAAAAAGAAAACACAGAAATACATGAAAAAGAAAACAATTACTTTATATTATACAAAAGGTAAAATTAGAATCAGCAGGTGAACAAGAAGTTTGACTCCTTGAGAGAAAATTTTCTAACAGAACCAACAGTGAAGAAGAAAGCAAGATGACTCAAGAAATTCAGCTTGCCAATAATGGCAGTGATCAAGCAGAGATTAGATGACCCTTTGCCAAAAAAACTTCATAAAGGAGTCCTGTATGTGACTGGATGGTTTCCTGACTTCACTTTCAACAGTGAAATTCCATGGTTCTATGAATATACTGATTTTTGCTTATAAGGGAAACCTGGACTTTAAGTAATAAAGATAATCATTAAGGAGGAATGGCTATACAAAAGCCCATGGGCTGTGAGGCATTTTGATAGTGACTGCTGCATAATAATACATGGAAGGAAGAAGAAATTTGTTGTACTTTCTCTCTGCTAAGATTTAGGAGGTGCCATAATGTACATATTTCTAGTCTTATTTCTTAGCTAAGCACTTGCACTTCTCTTGCTCTTTCAAGACTGGAAAGAATGGTTTGTTTTTACTTATCCTCAGGAAATCAGCCAATGAGAAATCAATTTCTAGAAGACTGATTTTTTAAAAAATCCTCCATTGAGTCAAGATATTGGGTTCTCATAGCTTAAATGAAAATCTACATCAATATTTATGCTTTAAAAATACAGAACAATACTTAAAACAACAGTAAGTAATTCTCAATATCCCTCCCTTTTGTCTTGCTCTCTCTGCCCTGTACCTTGTGAAGACATAATTTTGGGTACAAGGGAGCAGGACATTATTTTACAAATATTATCTCCTCTCTTTTAAGCATGACCTCAAAGCAGGGAATTAAGAAATGTCAGGAATGATTGCCACCATTTTTCCAGAGCATTTCACTATGTATTCATGATAGAGAATAGCTCCTGCCTTTCACATCTGCATAGGGAGAGGACTAAGCTAAATGGCTGTGCTTTAAAAGCATCAATGAATTAATTCAAGTACTTTCCACACAAACTCCTACTTTTTCATATTCCACAAGAATTTCAAAAGGTCATTCTCACTTAAAACCTTACCTGTAAGGTCTATGTCCCCAAAACAAATTAAGATAAAATCACATCATGTATCTGTCAAAAGAGCTGCTTTTGTAGAATGAAAAAAAAACTTGTTTCTGTAAAATGTTATTTTAAGATATACTGCAACTTAAATAGCAATAGGAAACTTTCTATTAATAGAAAATATTTTCCAAGAAATCTATGGTTTGGCTTTTTCAACGAAAATTTTCTTTTCATGTGCCACTAACTTATTCTAATACAAATGTAATGGGCTCTTCCATATTATCCATTCATGAATTCTGCACTTAAAAAAAAAGAAAAGTATTTTCTTCTTCCCAAAAGTTTAAGGCTTCCATTAATGAACAAAAACTTCGGATAAACAGAGCAATAAATAACATAGCTGGGTTAATTTTTATTTGACCAGCAGTACTGCCATACAGTGGGCTATCAGCCTAACAAGCTATGTCACTCCATTTCTTATCTTTACACTACTACCTTCCAAACTTCCTGCCTCCACAAAAACAGAACCAGGACCTAAGCTGATTCCTCCTTAGAACTTAGTACATTCCATAAACCTCCAAATTAGTTAACTAACCCAACTCTAGTCTCCTTTGTCCACACCTCACAGCCTGCATTTATGTTCTAGTGTTAAGTTTATTTGTTGGCTCCATCAGCACCACTTCTCTTTAACATTGTCCCTTTTCATGCATTTAAGGCAACTACTTCCAACCCTATCAATGAAAACAGACAAATGGGGGATAAAGGAATGAACTGCAAACACCTCAAACAAGAAAGGTTGCTTAAAAAACCAAGTGTCACATTCTGACAGTTCAATATTTCATAGCCAATACAAGGAATGTGCAACGACACTGCAACTTTAAATCTTTTCCTCCTATGTCAGTCTCTCTTTCTCTCATTGTAATGCCAAAGGGAACAGCAATCAGAGTGGAGATGTTCAACGTGATAGAGGTCAGGACACCATCGGATCAACGTACCAGAAACACGACCTTGTTTATTTTTTTTTCCACAGTATTATTGTTTACAGGGTGCTTTGCTCATGTACCTTGTGGTTCTTAGCTAAAAGATGAAATTACAGCCCAGGATGAAGCGCTCAGGCACACATCCAATTTGTGTTTCCATCTCAGAAAACAAAAAGCTTCTAAGGCCCTCAGGCTGCCATTCAAACTTGGAGGCTGACATTTTTAACAGCATGAACCAGAGACTGGCAGAGAGAATGATCTAATGCATTTCTGACTTGTCAATCAAAGATCTCACCTCTGCTGTCTTGTAAACAGTTGGGGGCCATCTAACTACATTCATAAACCTAGGGAGAGCTTACTGCCAGCTGGGGTGCTGGAGCCACATGCTCTGGCTTCTATTCACCAAAATCATGATTCAGTTTTATAATCTCACTGTAAATAGTCCATAGGCACATTTCCAAGACTCCTGGAATAGAACCAGAATGGGGAATACAAAAGAGATATTGGTCAAATACTGTGTTATTTTCAAGCTGTTGGAATCCTGTACCCATTTTATCCTCATTTTACCAATTCTCCCCAAAGGACTACACTATTCTGCAACTAAAATGCTTAAAAAAAATTAATGACCTGACAATGTAAAAGTCTAGAGGAAATATACTAATTTATACCAGAAATTTCCCTTGTGTTTTATTACCAGTAAAGAAACAGGCTCCCTAAACACAGCTCATGCAAAGGACAGAAACTGGAGTAAACAATAGCAACTATATTTTAGTAAAACTAATCATGTGCTTTCTTTCCAATATAAAATTTCTCATGTTCATATGCAAAAGCTTTGTATAAACTAGTTTAAAATACTGAAATGTATATTTGTGTATATGAAACATGAGAAGAGTAGTTATCCCTCTACTCCTTCTGTTTATGATTTCCAACATCCACAAAAATTAGACCAAATCAGGCTAAAACATGAACTTTTTGCTAAAGGATCACATATAAAAATAAATTTACTCTTTTTTATGCCAATTTTACTGCATACAGAATTCCAATTTAATTCATACCAAGCCACACATACTAGATTTGCAAGAAAGGTCTTGAGAATTTGAATGGTACACCTGAGAATGTTCAAAGGCAAGTGACAGATAACCCAGCTGGGGAAGGTACAATGCAAAATCCCATTTCTTGATGATCTACAACATCCTAGGCCCAAATAACTATTTCAAAATATAGACTTGGTTTCCAGAGGACTGGGCCAGAGAATATAGAAAAGCTCACAGCTACTGAACATCATTCTTAGGAAAAACAGAACTCATGGGTGTCACCGCCCATGAAGAAAGCACTGCAATTCTTAGAGGCCTGAGCAGCTAAATAGTCAAGAGATTGGTCTTTTTTTCCCCCAATGAGGCCAACACAAAATGACAAAGAAAAGAGTTTCTTAAATGATGCCTATCTACCAAGATTCCATATCCTGACAGTCTACACAAAATAGCAAACCTAGAAATTAACACAGGGAAGGACAGCAAGACAATAAAACACTACCACATAAAAAAAGCACAATGGTAAAAGAAGGTACAAATGGCTGTGCAGTCACAAAACCACCAACAATGATTCCTAAATAACATATAAAGAACTCCTATGGTACTTTGGCCTCTACTCAGCACAAAGATTGCAGGAACAAGAAAGTAATCTTGGAATATAAAGAAAGTAATATGTACCTCTCCAGAGGATACAGGTGAACCTTAACTGCCCACAGGAAGAATTTCTCTGGTAAGGACAGTACCTCCATAAAGGCTCCCATCACCCGTAGAAGTTTTCATCAATTTGATGACATGATCCTCTACACAGAAAACCCTAAAGACACCACCAGAAAATCAGTAGAGCTAATCAATGAATATAGTAAAGTTGCAGGATATAAAATTAATACACAGAAATCCCTTGCATTCCTATACACTAACAATGAAAAAAACAGAAAGAGAAATTGAACCATTCACCTTTGCAACAAAAAGAATAAAACACTTAGGAGTAAATTTACTTAAAGAAACAAAAGACCTACATATAGAAAACTATAGAACACTGATGAAAGAAATCAAAGATGACACAAATAGATGGAGAAATATACCATGTTTATGGATTGGAAGAATCAATATAGTGAAAACGAGTATACTACCCAAAGCAATCTATAAATTCAACACAATCTCTATCAAGCTACCAACAGTAATTTTCAGAGAACTAGAACAAATAATTTCACAATTTGTATGGAAACACAAAAAACCTCAAATAGCCAAAGCAATCTTGAGAAAGAAGAATGGAACTGGAGGAATCAACCTTTCTGACTTCAGACTATACTACAAAGCAACAGTCATCCAGACAGTATGGTACTGGCACAAACACAGAAATATAGATCAATGGAACAAAATAGAGAGCCCAGAGATAAAATTCATGCACTTACGGACACCTTATCTTTGACAAAGGAGGCAAAAATATACAATGGAGAAAAGACAATCTCTTTAACAAGTGGTGCTAGGAAAATGGTCAACTACCAACTAAAAGAATGAAATGAACACTTTCTAACACCAGACACAAAAATAAACTCAAAATGGATTAAAGAGCTAAATGTAAGACCAAAAACTATAAAACTCTTAGAAGAAAACATAGGCAGAACACTCCCTGACATAAATCACAGCAAGATTCTCTATGACCCACCTCCCAGAGTAATGGAAATAAAAACAAAAATAAACACATGGGACCTAATTAAACTTAAAAGCTTTTTCACAATGAAGGAAACTATAAGCAAGGTGAAAAGGCAGCCTTCAGAACAGGAGAAAATAATCAAATGAAACAACTGACAAAGAATTAATCTCCAACATATACAAGCAGCTCATGCAGCTCAATACCAGAAAAATAAATGACCCAATCAAAAAGTGGGCCAAAGAACTAAATGGACATTTCTCCAAAGAAGACATACCTATGGCTAACAAATACATGAAAAGATGCTCAGCATCACTCATTATAAGAGAAATGCAAATCAAAACCACGATGAGGTACCATCTCACACCAGTCAGAATGGCTGCCATCAAAAAGTCTACAAACAATAAATGCTAGAGAGGGTGTGGAGAAAAGGGAACCCTCTTATACTGTTGGCAGAAATGCAAACTAGTACAGCTACTATGGAGAACAGTATGGAGATTCCTCAAAAAACTGGAAATAGAACTGCCATATGACCTTGCAATCCCACTGCTGGGCACACAGACCAAAGAAACAGAACTGAAAGAGACACATGTACCCCAATGTTCACTGCAGCACTGTTTACAACACCATAAAACAGGAGACTATTATACAGAGTGAATTAAGTCAGAAAGAAAAACACCAATACAGTATATTAACGCATATATATGGAATTTAGAAAGACAGTAACAATGACCCTATATGTAAGACAGCAAAAGAGACACAGATGTAAAGAACAGACTTTTGGACCACGCAGGAAAAGGTAAGGGTGGGATGATTTGAAAGAACAGCACTGAAACATATATATTACCATATATACAACAGATGACCAGTGCAAGTTTGATGCATGAAGCAGGGCACTCAAAGCTGGTACTCTGGGACAACCCAGAGGGATGGGATGGGGAGGGAAGTCGTAGTGGGGTTCAGGATGGGGGGACATGTGTACACCCATGGCTGATTCATGTCAACGTATGGCAAAAACCACCACAATATTGTGAAGTAATTAGACTCCAATTAAAATAAATTAATTTTTAAAAATTAAAAATAAAAAGCAAAAAACAAACCTAATATTCAGGTGAACTAGGTCACTAACATGCGAAGAGTTGACTCATTGGAAAAGACTCTGATGTTGGGAGGGACTGCGGGCAGGAGGAGAAGGGGACGACAGAGGATGAGATGGCTGGATGGCACCACTGACTCGATGGACATGAGTCTGGGTGAACTCCGGGAGTTGGTGATGGACAGGGAGACCTGGTGTGCTGCAATTCATGGGGCTGCAAAGAGTCGGACACGACTGAGTGACTGAACTGAGGTCACTAACCTTGATACACCCTAGTTTCCACTTTAGGAAAAGGCAAATGTAAATATCTACCTCAAACACTGTTAGAAGGCTGGAAAGAAAAATATTTCTTAGTAGGGTATTCTACATATATCTTTCACTTTGGTACAGATTTATGTGACATATACTACTTACAATGAGTGAATTAAGGTTCAACTTAAAAAAAAGTTATCACTTTTTTTTTTTGGCTAAAGGACAGAGGAGACTGGTAGGCTATATAGTTCATGGGGTCGCAAAGAGTCGGACACAACTGAACAACTTTACTTTCAATAGAAATATTTGAAGGTACAGAAAACTCCACAAATCCCATTTGCTTTAAATCCATGTGCCCAGAGACTACATATAAAGCATTTTAATGTTTATCCTTGGACAATTCTTTGTATACTTACATTTGAAAAACAAAACTCTATGAAATTAAAACAAAAAAAAGTTTTCATCAACTTGATTTTTCCAGTCTGTGTTACTTATATTGGGGTGACCCCAGGCCTCCTTGGGTACCTATATTCTCCCTTGTGCCATGGGGTCATGTTGAAGTCAGGGCAATTAGGTAAAATCCAACATTATTCAACATAAAAGCAATAAGCCCTTTTGGTGGAATGAAAAGTTTAATTTTTCAGATGCATCAGGAAAAAAAAATTTTTTTAAGGAAATCTGATCATCTCACAATAAGATGATCTGGATTAGATCCCTGGAGTAGGAAATGGCAACCCACTCCAGTATTCTTGCCTGGATAATTCCACAGACAGAGGAGCCTGACAGGCTACAGTCCATGGGGGTCTCAAAGAGTCGGACACGACTGAGTAACTGAGCATGCACACATGCAAATACTAGACAATGCTGTGCATTAGCCTGTAAATGAACATTACCTGCATCACAAACATGTCAAAATACTTAGCAATGGAAGAATCCATTATTCTTGAAACAGAATATTAAAACAAACTTGAAACAGAATATTAAAAACAATCAAGTAAGCATCTTGAAAGACAAATCAGTCCTAATGGTGTCATTCTTCCCAAGATAGACTTTCTAGCATAAAGTAAAATACACCAAATTCAGGTCATCTGTAACTTTTCTGAGTTATATATATATATATATAAATTGAAAGGGCAGAAGGTGAACAATGAATTTCAAGGTCAGCTAAAATGTTTTAAAATTCATAATTGTACTTTCTTTTAAATAAATGAGCTTCAATAATATATAGTATAATAAATATCCAACAGTTTGCACATACACTTTAATTTGTTCCTAATCAAGACTAAAGGGTCACTTTCAGTATTATCTCTAATGATTTCTATCCTTTCTGTAAACTATTGTTAATCCCTAACTATCATTTTAATTTTCCCTGTGTCTATTCTGGTACAGAATAAGGGTAAAATGCAATAAAATAGCCAAACAATTGTACAAACCCACACTGCTGTGAAGATAAAGATGCTGACATCACTGAAACTGAGCTCAGCTGGCTGGCAGTGCCAGTATTTAATAGCCTGAAATGTGCATTTTTGTCCATCAACAAGAGTCCAAATTCAGTATACAAAATCTAATTCAGAAGGGATCATCATAGTGTGAGTCATGTAAAAGTCAAATGTATAAAATCTGAGGCCTGCCCATAAATCAGATTCAACAAATTTTCCTTTATTCTGTGTAAATATGTAGTCTTTGGAATGACTGTTTAATTATCATAACTTCTTTTTGAATATAGAAAACTCGTGTGTATGTATGTACAGGTACTCTGAGCAATTTAAGGCTTTCTCTTTCCCATCCTATCAATGTTAGTTAATCTTTTACATTTCAAGTGCCAAGCACTTGATACTGTGCTTGACACTGGAAATGTAAAAATGAACAAAACATAGTTGTACTCTCAAGAAACTGAACAATTACAATAGCATATCAGTGTTTATGACAGAGGTATCTATTGCATGTCCTTGGTACATATGCTCTGACTAGGTTAAGGGAGTGGGGAGGGGTAAAAAGATCAGTAAGGGCCTTTATTCTAGAGGTGAAACAACTTAAGCAGAACTGTGGAATTTAGGAATTAGCCAGGTTAGATAAAAGTGGGAGGCAAGGGGAAAGGGATGATAGGTGTTTTCAGTAGTAGCATTCTCCAGGTAGAGAAAGGATATGCCAAGACACAGAGCATGACACAGTACTGCTGGAGAACTATGAATTTGAAATGGCTAAAAATTATATGGGGTAAAGAGGGATAACGGAGAAGGCAATGGTACCCCACTCCAGTACTCTTGCCTGAAAAGTCCCATGGATGGAGGAGCCTGGTGGGCTGCAGTCCATGGGGTCGCTAGGAGTCGGACACGATTGAGCGACTTCACTTTCACTTTTCACTTTCATGCATTGGAGAAGGAAATGGCAGCCCACTCCAGTGTTCTTGCCTGGAGAATCCCAGAGACGGGGGAGCCTGGTGGGCTGCTGTCTACGGGGTCGCACAGAGTCAGACACGACTGAAGCGACTTAGCAGCAGCAGCAGCAGCAAAGAGGGACAAAAATTGATATGACCAGGTGACAAACATAGAATTTAATAAAGCATAGAACAGAGCTGAAAATCAGAAAGTAACAGTATCAGTAAAATAGTAATATCTGAGAGGACATTTAAAATAGATCCTTTCTTTTTCTATTTCTCTATATTTTTTATAATTATTAAATTTTTACTTTTATAATTTTATAATAAAGTGGTAATAATAAATATATTTTAAAACAAAATTATATTTGTCTGGGCATGTCTATGTGTGTGTGTGTATGCATGCATGAATGGATAAGTCATTCTAGACTGAAGGAACTAGCATGTTGATTTATGATTATCGCAGGAATATGAGTAATACTTTTTTGTTTACATATTTACCAAATAATTTATATATTCTACTACAAACAATTAGTTTTATTAGCAGACAAAAATGTAGGGTTCCCCCCCCACCAAACAAAAACATTTTTGATTTGTCACTATATGCAAATTCCTTATGTAAAGGGTATAGCTAGGATAAACATAGGTCATATGTCAACATATGCACTGAAAACAAAATCTTATTGTAGTTGATTTAGAATGTTGTATTAATTTCTTCTGTACAGCAAAGTGACTCAGTTATGCATATATATATTATTTTTCATATTCTTTTTCATTATGATTTGTCACAAGATACTGAATATAGTTACTTGTGCTATACAGTAGAACCTTCTTATTTATTCACCCATATCTGTAGTTTGCCTCTGCTAATCTCAAACTCCCATTCCTTCCCTCCCCTACCTACACTTCCTGGCAACCACAAGCCTGTTCTCTATACCTATGAATATGTTTTGCTTCACAGATACGTTGATTTGTATTATATTTTAATTTTACATATAAGTGATATCATATGGTATTTCTCTTTCTCTTTCTGACTTACTTTGCTTAGTATGATAATCTATAGGTCCATTCATGTTGTTGTATATGGCATTATTTCATTCTTTGTGATGGTTGAGTAACCTTCCAGTGTGTGTATAAATACATATATATATATATATATTCTTAAATACCACATCTTCTTAATTCATCTGTCAATGGACATTTAGGTTATTTCCACACTTGGCAATTATAAACAGTGCTGCTATGAACAAAGGGGTACGTGTATCTTTTTGAATAATAGTTTTGTCTGGGTATATGCCCAAGGGTGGGATGGCTAGATCACATGACAATTCTATTTTTGGTTTTTTGAAGACCCTCATACTGTTTTCCATAGTGGCTGTACCAATTTACAATCCCACCAACAGTGTAAGAACATTCCCTCTTTGGCATTTGTCATTTGTAAATATTTTAATGGTGGCCATTAAATGTGAGGTGGTACCTCATTTTAGTTTGATTTGCATTTCTCTAATAATTAGCGATATTTTCAGCTTTTCACCATTCACTCAAATACTGGCTGTCGATTTGTCATAAATGGCTTTTATTATGTTGAGACATGTTCTCTCTACACCAATTTTCATTAGAGTTTTTACCTAAATGGATGTGATTTATCAAAGGCAAATTTTTCTGTGTCTATTGAGATGATCATGTGGTTTCTATCCTTTCTTTTGTTGATGTGGTGTACCCACTGATTGATCAGTGTATGCTGAACCATCCTTATGACCCTCGGATGAATCCA
This sequence comes from Bison bison bison, assembly GCF_000754665.1. Lineage (NCBI taxonomy): Eukaryota > Metazoa > Chordata > Mammalia > Artiodactyla > Bovidae > Bison > Bison bison. The sequence goes on from NW_011495018.1 coordinate 28,879,178, forward strand.
ACTTGGTTGTGGTTTTATGCATTGTTGGATTTGGCTTCCTAATATTCTGTTGAGAATTTTCGTGTCTATGGTCATCAAAGATACTGGCCTGTAATTTTCTTTTTTGATACTCTGTGTGGTTTTGGTATCAGGGTGATGATACCACAGAATGTCTTTGGGAGTGTTCAAAAGGAACTGAACTTTTTATTAAACAAAAATTGCACACTACTGAGATGATTTGTATATAATGGGGGGCATCAGTTATGATTTGATAAGTGAGCATTTTTGACATGGGGTAATTTTCCTATGGTAGTGTTTTGTAAAAAAAATTTGTGTGCTCATTTACATTCAGTGTGATAATCCATATTCCTCTAAAACCTCAAATGTAAAATAAATCTTCCATATGTATATATACCTATACTCTGAATAATGCTTAACTTCCCTAGCATTCTTCCATGTTAACACTTCACATAATAGATGGTAAGATTTAGTAGACTTCAAGTATTTTTCTTTTTAACTTTACTAAAGAATAATTGATTTACAATGTTGTGTTAATTTCTGCTATACATCAAAGTGACTCAGTTATGCACGCATGCATATATATATATATATTCTTTTCCATTATGGCTTCTCATAGGATATTGAATATAGTTCCCTGACATCATTAAGTATTCTTAAACAGTAAAACATATTACATTATCTCTCTTGAAGTCAACTCTCAACAATTTCAACCTTTGGACACTAGATTTCAAATAATGGACACTAGATTAATATTAAAATATTACATGGTTCAAGCTCAAAAATTCCTTAAAATTACTAGCTATACGTAACACCAAAAACATTCTAAGGTCATATAAATCTACCTAAATTATTATTGTCAGAATTTCTCTTCTTCTTTAATGTCTAAAGAAAATAAAGGATCCGAATTACTCAGCTATTTTTAAACACTTGCTATTGCTCAGTCTCATTTAATAGTACAGATTATAAGACTACCAGGTGCTGAGGACAAACATGATTCCACAAAATACACCCACTGTTAATCAACAGAAATCCTCTTAATTACCTATAGACTTTCCAGGACAAAGCAAAATGATGAAAATGAAAATATGTTCAAACTATAAACAAGTCCTAAAAGAATCTACTGTATTTAAACAATATTTAGAGCATCTTTTCTGTAGTAATTTGAAATGTGTGGATTGGAAAAGTCAATAATCAAACCATATCAATGTTGCCATTTCCATCTGAGTTACTGAGGATAATCCAACAAATTAAGCAACAGCTCTTCCTTTTATATTGTCAAAGAATTTTGATTTTGAAGCTGCTTCAAATTTGCTAAAGGAATGCAATAATTTCAAAGAAAAAAATGTCATGAAGCTATTACTAAGTCACCTCCTCAAAGATGTTTGGCAACATAAGTAGAAATAAGTATTCCTACTGGGCAACCACTTTGAAGAATTACTTGAAATGCATCTCTTAAAGTTAAAAATACTCTACGACCCAAGCAATTCCACTCTTAGGTATTAAGCCAAGAGAAATAAACACCCATGTCCACAAAAAGATGCACAAACTGTACACCATAGCTTTAGCCATAGTAGACAAAAATGGGAATAATCCAAATGTCTACCAATAGACGAATGGAAAAACTGTGGTATATTAGTACAGTGGAATTTATTTAGCAATAAAAAAAGAATAAGTTACAGATAAACATAACAAAATGGATAAATCTCAAAAACATTATGCTGATCAAAACAGAACAGATATAAAAAATGTATACTATATGACTACATTTATATGAGGCTCAAGTACAGGCAAAACTGATCTTTGGTGGCAAATCAGAACAGTAATTGCATATGGGATATGGGTGATAACTGGAAGGGGGTACAAAGGAACTTTCTCAGATTGTGGAAGTGCTCTATATTTTGAAAGTGAGGTTACACAAATGTTTACAGTTATCAAATTCATCTAAGAGTACACAAGATGTGTACATTTTACTGCATGTAATTTTTACATAAACAAAAATCTAAATAAGCAAATAAGGTAAAACCCAAACCAGAAAAATGCAAATGTACTGAGATTGTTATAGTTCTAGTAGTGAAAACAGGAAAGACTAGACTTAAGTCTATATCTGCCAATTAGTCAATCAGCAATTTGGAGCACCTGTGTATAATGAACCTGACGGAAAAAAACCAATGAATTAACAGAATGCCAGCAGATAACCCCATTTTTTTCCATTTTTACTACATAAAACTTAATGATTTTTCTGAAGATAAGAAAAGAAAAATAAACATTCATACTTATAGCAATACTGGGGAAAGCAAAGTTTTTCATCAATACCTGAACCCAGAGTAGGCTTTGCTATGATACAGAATTTGGTTAAGGCATGAAAAAAAAGTAAGATTTCATTTCACAGTGTAATGTTATATAGCAAGGTGAAACAGTATTTGCTGAAAGTTTCCAAACCTAGTCCTTCGGGCATGTTTCTGATAATATAGAACCCATTAATCTGCCAGACCCTGTTCAAAGTGAAACAAGAAGGAAAGGGGGGCAGGACACAGCCTTTAAAAGAATGACAGATATTAGGACATGACCAAAACTGATTAGAACTATCTAGATCCAAGATGGTGGAAGATCTGGTTCCCTCCAGATTTTTGTTCTATATGTCCCTTTTTTGGATAATTTTAACCTGTATCTCTTCCTTGTAATAAACCTTGAATATAATAGCTTTCAGTGAGTTCTACTGAGTCCTTTCTAGTGAATTATCAAATCTGAGGAGAGGAGCAGAGGGGGAGGTGTCCTTACAACTGGTATCTGATGTGACAGCAGTCTTATAGGGACTGTTCTCTCAGACTGCACTCTGGTGAAACTCACTGCAACTCCAAAAAGGTTTAAAAAAAGAATATGAGTTTCTTGAGAGCTGAAAGTTCATCAATGATATATAGTAAAAAAGAAAAAATATTTGAAATAGATACTCAGGATATTAATATTTTCTAACATTAACAGCAATAATGTTAATGATGATGAAGATAATAAAAACAGCAACTATTTACTGCATGCCCTAACTATAGTCTCCATTTATAGATGAATTTAGAATGAAATGACTTGCTTAAGATCATACCACTAGTGACAAACAGTATGTGAGTCCTGATTTAACTAATTTTAAAGCCTGTACAGCATCATATTGTATCTCATAAGACAAAGAAGTTTAATATATTTTGCAAAGGACAAACAAATATCCAGTAACATCATCACTAAAATAGTATCATTAAAGGTAAGTAACGGTTTGTTAGCACTGGTCAGGAATGTAGAATACTTAAGTTCTCCAACCTTTAACTAAGACTCAGTCATAAGCATTCTGATACTTACAACTTGTCTTTGAAATTATTAATAGAACATAAGCTACATAAGTTAAAAACAAATTTAAATCACTAGTTTATTACATATTACTAAGTAAATGTTCATTGCTCAACTATGTCTGACTCATTGCAAGCCCATGGACTGTATCCCACTAGGCTCCTCTGTCCATGGAATTCTTCAGGCAAGAATACTGGGGTGGGTAACCATTCCCTTCTCCAGGGGATCATGTCAACCCGGGAATCGAACCAGGATCTCCTGCACTGCAGGCAGATTCTTTACCATCTGAGCCACCAGGGAAGCCCAAATGCTAGATACAAATTCCAAATACCTAAGGTAGATAAATGACACTTCTACCAAGAAAATCACCATGTATCATACCCTAATCTGTAAAGAATGGGCATCGAGCTCTGTCTTACATATTTCTCTACAAGTTTTCCTCTTTCCTTCTATAGTTTTCTCTCACATCCTGGAACTGCCCTAGTGGCCTCTAAGAAAGGCCAAAGGGAACTAGGATCTGATGGTCCAAGGAAGACCAGCTGGACTGTCTCAAGCTGAACACTATACTCAAAGGTCATGAAGGCCTTTCCACCTTGAAACTAGACCTTTTAATCAGGATATAAATAAACACAGTTCTTATATATGTAAAATACACACATACAGATACATAAACATATACATACACCCACACATAAATAATAGTATAGTAGCAAGGAGACACTCTGAATTGAGCACTTTATGTTTTTAGTAATCATAAGAAAAACATAAGAAAGTGCCCAGGCAACTGGTTGCAATTGATTGATTGATTATATTAATTGGTTTTATGTAGGTCCAGAGCAAACATTACATATTGAATGCTATTTATTGAGATTACTTTAAAACTCATTATCATACTTCTACTAAACATGAAAACCAACAAATCAAGTTGTGCTCTGTCAATTTTGGCAAACCAATCATAACAAAAATGTCTCAAGAGTGGATCAGTCTGGATCTACATTAAAAATTAAAGGAGAACTGAGTGACGTGAAATACAGGCAACACGAAGGAGAAAAGCGAACTTAAGTAAAGGATGGGAAAGAAGGAGGACACACTAATGAACTAACACACACATACTAATGCCCACAAATAACCCACAGAGACAGAGAAAGTACCTGGAAAGCTGTGAGTGCGCCAGTCCCTGGGTTATACAGGCATCGCAGCGAAGGCATGCTGTCCGCCAGGCTGGAGCAGCCCAGCCACAGAGACCTGGGCATAGAGCACTGCAGAGAGAGGACAACTATGAGATGGGACAGCATGAGACAGGATGACACAGATTACAGGAATTCTCAAAGCTTGGCTAAATACAATATTCCAGTTGCAGCTTGCCTTTATGACAGAAACATCTTCAAGAAAATACTATTTACTAGTTCTAACCCCAGATGGAAACTCAAAAGGAGCACTAGTGCCCAAAAAAGGAAGAAAAAAAAGTTATAGGTCAAAAAGCAAAATATTTAATTTAAAAATTTATTCCTGTTCTTCTGTGTATGAAACTAAAGGAAATCTACTTCTTATTCCAATTAATCAATTCTTTTCCTCTACGCACCTCAACTCATCTCCCATAAACTCACCACAAAAGTGAAATATTGTGCAGACTAAGCAGAAAAAAGAAATCATTCATAGTAGCACTTCAACACTAGAAACGGTAAATTAGAAAACAAAATATCACAGGAAACTTAAAAGGATTTTAAGAAGGTGGGAAGAAGGAAAAGAAAAAGTATTATACCCCTACAGTTTGACAGCAACTAACGCCGCAAAATTTGCATACGTTTTATGTATCTTGTTAGTCTGCTATTCATTAACCAAAATGCATAAGTTACCATAGCAGCTGCCTCTTTATCTTTCCAGATGGATTTAGGGGGATGTGGGGGATGGCAGGAGGAGGCAAGAAACAATCCAAACAGAAGGGAAAACAACAACAAAGCAAGGAGAGACAGGGACAGAAAAAGAGGACCCCAAAAAGCTGCTGGTCCTAAAACCTTGTAAATAAACAAACAAGTAACGTGTAAGTGTAAATATACATACAGTATATTCAAAACAAAACAAAAAAAAAGGTAGAACTTATGAGTTTTAGTATTACTAATTAAACAGTATTAGTGGTACTGCTCCTGTACCTTATAAACACTATATCTTTTAGAAGAATTTTTACAATCTTTAGATTTCCCTAAATGTATCCCAGGTTGAATCTCTGTCCATCAACTTGGGTGCTATTACAGTCTAGTAATACTAAAAAACTAAATACCTGATCATAGCACATATAAAAACAGAAAAACATTTTAAAGCACAACAGTCAGTGCACATAATACTAAACTTTGAATTATAAGCTTTGAACTATTTATTATCATCATGGGACTTTTTTCTTCTTAAAACACTTTAATTGGGGAAATATTAAGGAAACAAAATATGGTATTCACTGTTCACTATCTATAACTGATACAAGGATGGTATACTGGAAAGGCCTTCAAAAATTGGTTTAGACTCCAGCTTTCAGATCATTATTTTCTTATTTTTTAGTTAAGGTGATTGATGCCCAGAAGAAATTAAGCATTTATCCATGATCATAGAATTTAGAAAGTAGAGAAGTAAGAACTAGAATCCTGGCCTACTGCTTTTCAGTTCAGAACTCTTCTTGCCTCTATCCTCCCCTAGGTCATAAAGTGGAAGCATCAGACTTCAAAAACAGGTATCTACTAAAGGCATCACTGGATAACTTAACAACCAAAACAGCTAAACTGCTTTGAACTACTACAACAATCACATAATTTTTTTGTTTCAACGTTTCTTCTCCTCAAACTACAATCCATTTTACAAACAGCCACTAAACAGAATTGTCTTCACTTTGTGATCGTGTCACTCTCGTCAATAATTCACAAGGCTCCCTAGAAATTCAAGCACTCTATTAATCTGACCTTTCCCCACTGCCTACATCAACTCACCCTCTCTGTCCTTCCAGTTGGCCCTGGAACTCTAATGAATTACCTTGATATTTTGTTCAAATATACATCTTACCCCCATACTTTTGAACTTGTAATTTCCTTCTTCCTTTCACCCTAACCATACACGTGCATGCTTTCATCTACCATTTACTTATTTGTCTCCTAAGAATTTTGGGGCTTTCCAGGTGGCACCAGTGGTAAAGAATCCACCTGCCAATGCAGGAGATGCAAGAGACTCAGTTTGATCCCTGGGTCAGGAAGATCCCCTTGAGTAGGAAACGGTAACTTGCTCCAGTAATCTTGCCTGGAAATTTCTATAGACAGAAGAGCCTGGCAGGCTACAGTCCATGGGGCTGCAAAGAGCCAGGCATGACTGAGCATGAACTCCTAAGAATTATTTAATTTCAGTCTCATCCAGTGGTTCTCAGTAGCAGATATTCTCATTTTGTGAGAAGGCAGCTGGGAGAAGAGGACAAGGAAGAGCAGGATAAAAAAAAAAAAGTTTCTTTCCCCTTGAGAACCACTGTTCTATTAATATGACTCTATACTGCTGCTGCTGCTAAGTCACTTCAGTCGTGTCCGACTCTCTGCAAGCCCATAGACGGCAGCCCACCAGGCTCCCCCGTCCCTGGGATTTTCCAGGCAAGAACACTAGAGTGGGTTGCCATTTCCTTCTCCAATGCATGAAAGTGAAAAGTCAAAGTGAAGTTGCTCAGTCGTGTCTGACTCTTAGCGACCTCATGGACTGCAGCCTACCAGGCTCCTCTGTCCATGGGATTTTCCAGGCAACAGTACAGGAGTGGGGTGCCACTGGCTTCTCTGGACCCTATACTGGAAGCACCAAATTCTTAGCCAAAATAATTTTTGTTAGGAAGATGACATTAAAAGTTTCTAAATCTAATGTTTTGGCCATTTATCTGACTAGTACTTGTTGAGTATCTTCTTTGTGCTGGGCACTGTCCTAGGCACTAGGGATAGAACAATGAACAAAAGAAACAAAAATACTTTATATTCTGGTGATAAGTCTCTCAGCCATAAATTCTTCTATATTTAAAATCTTTAATGGAAAAGAAATTCACTGGTAGTGACTTTCTCTCATTGTTAATGAGACAACCTATATGATTAATCAAGTGGTTAAAAGTTCTGTGTATCCTGGGTAGAACAATGTTCACGCTGAAGGGACTGAATTTGAGAAAAGAGAGAAATAAAGCGAGAATTTTTAAAAGCCAAAATGAAAACAGGGAAAGAAAATGGAGTAGGCACTGAAAAATAGCCTGTCACTTTTCTGACTTCCCTTCAGAAGAGGTAGATGGCTCATATACTTTTGGCAATAACTAAGTGCATGATCTCCACTTTTTAATTAAAATATACATTTTTATTTATATTTATGACTGCTCCCTGGTAAGCTTTTAAGGCATTCCTCTTTTGAATGTTTTGTCTCCTTCATTTTATATTAGGTTCTGCGTTATTTTTGCAGTATGTACTTGGTTAATCATTATCTAACTGTCCTTTCTGTTACTCATTCTAATGCCCTTCTCCTCATTCATTCATTCCTATCGTCCATCAAAACTCCTAAAAACTAAGAATTTGAAAGGGCTTTATCCCACCTCCCTAAACTAAAATTCCCAAATAAAACTATAATCAATAATAAGCCACATACACCCAGGAAAGTCACTAGATATACTGGTGTGATTTCTAAAATAGCATTAAATTGCAAACACCACACAGAGGATGCATTCCCGATTATTACAAGACAACTGGTGTGGGTATGATAACCACACTTGAATATAGTCTGATCTGCACATTACCATAAGATTTTATATATTATAGCTCAATTTAAAAACCAATTTTCAAATTGGTTTGTATTGTAACAATTAATCTTACCCATACTGGTAAATGCCACTTTAAAACACTGAGGAAAAAAGATATAATTACAAAATTAATGGAATAGGCTATAATTTCTAACTCTACCTCTTTCCCTTCTATCTTCACATTTAGCAGCATTTTCTAAATGAAAAAGGAAATCAAAAGAAATTTAGGCAATAAGCAACAGAGTGGAAAAGGGTGCCACTGCGGTTACTGTTCCTTATGTAGTCTAAACATTTCAGGGTCATCCTGATTGGTCAGTTTTCTGACAAAAATGTATGACTTTCTCTGTCCTTCAACAATGAACAAATAATCCTCCTTAAGATGCCCAAAACCCACGTAAGTTTTCTACTAAAAGTTGAGACAGTAAAAGTTTGTTTCTCCTTGCAAACTAATATGGGAATTCCTAAGACTTTCCTTCTACACTTAAAACAATTTTTTAATAAAAGTAGGTTCCAAACTAAACTGCAATCTAGCAACTATATTCTCACTTTTAAATATTTAACTTCCATTATCTGTTAAAGAACTTGTGAAGGACCTATTCCTTAAGTATTTCTCCTCTGCAATCTCAAAAGCTACAATGAAGTTTGAATCACACATGGGTCTCCCTCTAACAGAAATCCAGCCTTACATAGCACAGGTTTATTTCTTCAGCTCACTTTCTACTTAACCTCACCCCAAATGGCTCTCCACTGCAACTCTCAAAATAAGGTTGAAAACTACAATAATTTATCACAACTGAAGTTTGTTACTCAACTGAATGAGTTTACCAGCTTTTAAAAAACATACACAGCATTTTTTTAAATGCTTAAAACATGTTTTCTACTACTTGAAAGAATCAAGAAAAATCAAAGAAAAAGAGATTGAAACGCTGCACAAGGGGCCTGCAGTGCTTTGAGGAGGAAGTGTCTAAGGTCCATCAGGTTCAACAGCACAAACTCATTTTCACAGAGAACACTGAAAATCTTGACTCTTCCCCTTATTTGGCTGCCTGGAAAAAGCCACAGTTTCTCTTCACTGATAGAACGCCCTGCAGGCAAAGGGCTGGCCTTAGCATTTACTATATGAAAGCTGAATGACAAAACCCCTTAAACTCAGGTCCCTGGTTGGTCAACTTCTAGGAGTAATAGAAGCTATAATAATCAACAGTAAAAAGATTGCTGCATTGAGAGTTTATGTATCCTTAAGCCATGAAATAGAAGAATTCCCTTTTCACAACTATATCAACTAAAAAATTCAGGTCAAGAGAACTATAGTATTCCATAGATCATGTATATTCAGTCTCTACCTATACAAATTCATTGACCTGCCTCTTAAGAATCCCAATTTAGTTCACTTACCAAAGTGTCATATATGATAATCATATCTGCCTACCCTTAATGCACAAGGTTTTGGTAAAGTTAAAATAAGGGATCTAAAACTTCAAGTACGAAAGAAAAAATATAAAGTGCATCATTACCAAGAACAGGATTCCATGAATGCCACTTGCATTTCAAAATGTTCTGAGAAGCCATTAAGAAGTGTAGATCATGGAATCAATAAGTTCACAAACAGTAACTACAAGGAAAAATACAATAATGTACTAAATTGTGTCACACAATTGCTGCTATATAAGTTTAAAGTTCTAATTTTTAGAAAAGTTCAGACACAGGCTTTAATTCTTTTGTAGAACTTGTTACTATATGTAAATTTATTACGTTTGCCTCCTCTATCAGACTGTATTTCTTAGATATGAGTCATGTCTTTTTTTTTTTTAACTCTCCACTGTCTGATCAGAGTAGATTCTCAATAAAAGTGCTTTTAATGTCAAGAGATCAGCAAAAGCTACCTATCATAAAGAGAGAAGTAAGGAAACAGTTTTTGCTTATACAACAGTGAGAATACCGGTAAAATAACACTGGTTACTTTACTGAGATTGATCTTACCAGGCTGGAAGGTATGTGTGTTGGAAAAATCTCTTTCATAATTTATCATCTTACTCACCTGTAAGACAATCTAGTCAGCAAGTAAGATTCAGAGAGGTTAAATAAATTACTGAAAGTGAATGGGTATCACACAAGTGGTAAATATAGGATTCAAAGCTAGATACTCTACTAGGATGATGCCACACAAAAATGGCATTTAAAAAGTCAGACATGAAGTTATCTCATTTATTAAGAAATACAGAGCCAAAGGTGGGTTTCAGGGCACTGAAACTAAAGAAAAGGAGTCCCACCCAAGAGGCCATGGTAAGTAACAATGTGGTGGCCCCAACTTATATAAAGCAGAAGATCAACAGGACTTAACAACTAATGAAAGGAACGAAGAAAGTAAGTCAGAAATAAGCCCCTAGATTTCAAAGGAATGACTCGAAGAAGGATGGTAGCACTGACAGACACACATAAACTAAAAATGCTCTGTGGGTTCTGGGGTATTGGGCTGGGAATGGAGTAGGTAAGGTCAGAAATCGTAAATATAACATGAAAATAAACCTCTTATATGTGAGTGAAAATATGGCATGGGCAGAAAGCTGTAAGTGCTACACAAATACAGCATCATTGGCTTCTGCATAAATTATAATCCACTAGGTTGCAACCATTTGTTGTAAAAATACTAGTGAGACTTTTTTAATTTAAAAAATAAATTGATTCCTCTTACCCCTCAACTCCCTTCCTACCTGAAAAACTCAGTTCGACAGACACTGAGTGAGTACAAGCCAAGTGGGCATCAAACTGATTGGTATAAATTAAATGGCAACAATGGCCCAATACAGGTTTTTGGAGTCCAAGTGCGTGTGAGAGAGGTGTCCCTGAGGGGTAAGAGAGTTTCATAGTCCAAGTAGAATGAGGGAAAAAAACTTTACAAGAGACAGGCCTGTCATGGAGTTCTATAGCTCGAGTTGAGTGAGGAGAGCTTCTACATGGGGGACTGAAGTGGCAGTGAGCAAGATGATGATGTGTCCACATGACGGGGAAGGGCAGGGTAGTAAGAGTTCCCAAAGCAAACAGAAGAAGACATTCACAGAGTAGAGGGATAGTGGCCCAGCAAAGAGTTTCTGACTCAATGGGGAGAAAGGGTAGAAGGGGCAGTCCAGTGCAAATAGATTCCAAAAGGTTGGGGAAAGCATCCATACAGAGTATTGGGTGAGAAATGGAGACAGAGCTATGTCACCAATGGGAGATGAGTTATATGGGAAGATTCACTGAATCAAGTGGGTAGAGCAAATATTAAGGATAATAAGAGCAAATATTAAGGATAATAAAAAACCCAAACTTCTCATCAGAGAAGAGTTACAGATAAAGAAATGAAGAAAGCTAGAGTGAATACTATGCTGCTGAACTAGATATTATGAATCCAAAGCTTTGTATCAGAGACAGAGACAATTCTAGGTTAAGTGATGTATGTATAGGTATATACACATACATACAAACAAACATACCCCCTGGCTCTATCAAATGAGAGGGTGTAGTAACAGTAACACCTTAATAGTAATGAGTACACTGATCACACACACACACATTTAGTGATTCTAAATATCACCCTCCACTAAAAAGAATCAGAGCTCCTTAGAACAATGGCTAATTCCAGAACTTGGGCAGGAAAAGTTTCAGATAAGTGCAGAGTACCTTATTGTGGTACTCAAAGAAAGATGGAGACATGGCAAGATGATACAGGGGCCAGTGCAAAGGCTCTCACAGGCTAATTCCAGGACAAACTGAACATCAGAACAAATAATGATGATAATGGATTATAATACTGGCAGATAATACCAGTATTACAACATGCCCCTCAATGATTCCTAACTCCTGATATTCATGAAACTTGTAAGTAATCCTGTCTCCTTGAGTGTGGAATAGCCTAATACCTTGCGTCTAGGTTATATAAGACTGTAACTTCTATCTTGCTAAGAGACTCCACTGTCTCCTTGGCTTGCATACTTTGATGAAGCAAGTAGTCACACTGGAGAGGTTCACATGGCAAGGAACTGAGGGTGGCCTCCAGTCAACAGCCAGCTAGGAACTGGGTCTCCAGTAACTCCCGAGGAAAGGAATTCTGCCAAAAACCATGTAAACTTGAAGTGGCTCTTTCCCCAATCAAGCCTTCAAACAGGACCTCAGCCCTGGCCAATACCTTCATTATAGTCTTGTAACGGATCAGATCAGGCATGCCCAGACTCCCGAACCAAAGAAATCGTGTGATAATAAATGTGTGCTCTATGCCACTAAATTTGTGGTAATTTAGTATGCCACAAAAACTAATATAATAACACACTGAGTAAAACAGAAATCCAAATTAATAATACACAAAATAAACTGAAGAGTGTGATGGGGAATATGATACTTAGATGGTCTCAAAATATTTTCCCATATAATACTTATTTCAAAAGGGAAAACAGTAATTTTACAGTAGAAAAACCTAACACCTTAATCAAGTGATAATTATTGTTACCAATAATGAAACAAATTAAAATAATGTGTCACCTGATAGACTGCAATAAGAACACAGCATCACCTCTGTGATATTTCTGCCAGTGATATACAGCCTATATCTAATTATAAGAAAACATCAGAAAAACCCAAACTGAAAAATAATCCACAAAATAACTGTCCTGTAATCCTCAAGAATGTCAATGTTAGGGAAGTCAAGGAAAGACTAAAGAATTGTTCCCTTCTGAAGGGAGACTAAAGAAGACATGATAACTAAATCCAACATGTCATTCTGGACTAGATCCTTATGTATAAAAGGTCATTTATTGCAGTTGATAGAAAAACTTGGGAGTCTGTGGATTAGCTGGCAGTCACGTATCAATACTAATTTCCTTATTTTTATGGTTATTATTGGGTTCTACAGGAGGATGTAGATTTAGAAAAGGCAGAGGAACCAGAGATCAAATTGCTAACATCTGTAGGATCATCGAAAAAGCAAGAGAGTTCCAGAAAAACATCTACTTCTGCTTTATTGATTACGCCAAAGCCTTTGACTGTGTGGATCACAACAAACTGTGGAAAACTCTTTAAGAGATGGGAATACCAGACCACCTGATTTGCCTCCTTGATCTGTATGCAGGTCAAGAAGCAACAGTTAGAACTGGACATGGAACAACAGACTGGTTCCAAATTAGGAAAGGAGTACGTCAAGGCTGCATATTGTCACCCTGCTGATTTAACCTATATGCAGAGTACATCATGTGAAATGCTGGGGTGGATGAAGCACAAGCTGGAATCAAGATTGCCTATCAATAACCTCAGATATGCAGATGACACCACCCTTATGGCAGAAAGCGAAGAGCTAAAGAGCCTCTTGGTGAAAGTGAAAAAGCAAAGTGAAAAAGTTGGCTTAAAACTCAACATTCAGAAAACTAAGATCATGGCATCCGGTCCCATCACTTGAGGCAATTAGATGGGGAAACAATGGAAAAAGTGAGAGATTTTATTCTGCTGCTGCTGCTGCTCAGTCACTTCAGTCGTGTCCAACTCTGTGCGACAGTGGGGTGACTTTATTCTATTGGGCTCCAAAATCACTGCAGATGGTGACTGCAGCCACGAAGTTAAAAGACGCTTGCTCCTTGGAAGAAAAGCTGTGACCAACCTGGACAGCATATTAAAAAGCAGAGACATTAATTACTTTGCCAACAAAGGTCCGTCTAGTCAAAGCTCTGGTTTTTCCAGTAGTGATGTATGGAGGTGAGAGTTGGACCATAAAGAAAGCTGAGCGTGGAAGACTTGATGCTTTTGAACTGTGGTGTTGGAGAAGACTCTTGAGAGTCCCTTGGACTGCAGGGAGATCCAACCAGTCCATCCTAAAGGAAATCAGTCCTGAATATTCATTGGAAGGACTGATGCTGAAGCTGAAACTCCAGTACTTTGGCCACCTGATGTGAAGAGCTGACTCTTTTGAAAAGACCCTGATGCTGGGAAAGATTGAAGGCAAGAGGAGAAGGGAACGACAGAGGATGAGATGGTTGGATGGCATCACTGACTCAATGGACATGAGTTTGAGTAAACTCGGGGAATTGGCAATGTAAAGGGAAGCCTGGCATGCTACAGTCCAAGGGGGTGGCAAAGAGTTGGACACGCTGAGCAACTCAACTGAAATGAACTGACAGGAAGATGTTCTTGTCTATAGGAAACAAATCAAAGAATTTAGGAATGATTACACATCATGTCAGTATCTCACTCTCAAACGATCTATGGAAAAAATGATATTTGCATTTTACTTGCAACTTTTCCTTAAGCTTTGAGAATGCTTAAAATAATATGAAAAATTAGTTAATGAAAATTATATTGGGATTTTTGCCTTTGACAATGATGTGGTAATTGCCAGACTAAATTCCATGCAGAAAAAGACAACTATAAAAGCTACGTAAATACATTAATAAATAAAATTTTTAAAACCTGAATACAATAGAGAAAATGATTTGACAGCATCAAAAACAGCAAATGCAGCCAAGAGTTTAGGGGCCCAAATTTTGAGCAGGAGAAAAATGTGGTTAACCTGACTCACGATTCCCCTTGAGGCATTTGCTGATTCCTAGGGTTTGCAATGCAAAGAGCCAGATACTGAAAAACCAAGTTGAAGGCACATTTTGGCAATCTCATGGAGCTAAGGAGCCAAAAATTGGAATACAAACCCCTTCAAGGACAAGGTGCCCTGGTTAAACAACAACAAAAAAAATTAGGCTTTCAGTCAATACCAAGAAGGGCAGCAGAAACAGACCTGCTTCAGTTGAATCAAAGGGATATACCCATGAAAAGAATATTAAACCCTCTCTGAAGGAAGATATCATCTAAATTCTGTATGATTCTCATTTTTAAAAATGTCTAGCATTCAATAAAAATAATTAAGAATTCCAGTAAAAAAGATCAAATGTCCCCAAGACAGGAGGGTGGGGGGAAAGACCCAAACAGCCAAAAAACCAGAAATAACTCAAGTGTAGTAATCAAATTCAATCGGGGGTGGAAGTGGGAGGGTGTTGTTTAATGAGCACAGAGTTTCAATTCTGTAAGATGAAAAAGTTCTGGGGACTTCTCTGGTGGTCCAGTAGCTAAGACCCCTGTGCTCCCCCGTGCAGGGGGCCCAGGTTTGATCTCTGGTTGGGGAAGTAGATCCTCCATGCCACAACTAAAGATCTCACATGCCACAACTAAGAACCCGGCGTAGCCAAGTAAATAAATATTTTTTTATAAAAGAATTATTCACATTGGTTTAGAGCAGATTAGACAATGGCACCCCACTCCAGTATTCCTGCCTGGAAAATCCCATGGACAGAGGAGCCTGGAAGGCTGCAGTCCATGGGGTCGCTGAGGGTCGGACACGACTGAGCGACTTCACTTTCACTTTTCACTTTCATGCATTGGAGAAGGAAATGGCAACCCACTCCATTGTTCTTGCCTGGAGAATCCCAGGGACAGGGGAGCCTGGTGGGCTGCCATCTATGGGGTCACACAAAGTTAGACATGACTGAAGTGACTTAGCAGCAGCAGAGCAGATTAGAAACTCCAGTACTGTTGCCTGGAAAATCCATGGACGGAGGAGCCTGGTGGGCTGCCGTCTATGGTGTCGCACAGAGTCGGACATGACTGAAGCGACTTAGCAGCAGCAGAGCAGATTAGAAACAAAGCAAGTGAAAATTAGTGAACAGGAAGATAGGTCAGTAGAAAATCACAGAATTAAAGCAGAGATAAAGGACAGAAAAATACCAAAATAAGGTCAGAGATATAAGTGACAGAGTAAACATACATGTGTTTGGACTCCCAGAAGGAAAAAGAAAAAATGAGGCAAAAGCAACCTTAAAGAAATATTAAAATTTTTCAAAAACTGATACAAATCATCAAGCCACAGAATTCAAGAATTTCTACAAACATACAAAGCAAGCATCTTTTCTATGCCTGTCACTCTAAGTTTGGATCAGTTTTATCCTTTGCACTTTCAATGTTGTGAAATATGTCTGAAAGTTCCTTTAATGTAAACTTCTTTGCCCTTCATGTGAAGTTTTTCTCCTAGGACATCTTCATCTTTTTTGGCACAACTACCTTCCTCATTTATGTTGATAAGTCCACTTTCGCTATGTTCCTCTGGCTGCATATCTAGAGTTTATCAAATGGTGTCAATATCAACATTTCTACGGTCAGCTATTTCTTCTACGACTCCATTTACCTTCAACTCAAATTTCAACTAATGTCCAGGTTTCGGGAAGATGGAAAAAGCACACTCTTTCCTCTTATCTCCCACTGAATTTAACTACTAAAAATGGACAGAATGGATAGTGCAGCTATTTGAGGACTCCTTGAAAAGTAAACAGGAGTAGGCAGACTGGGGAAGATGACTTCATCAAGCACCGATCTCAACAATGAATTTTCCTTTAAAAATTTTTATTTCTCCAGTATCCATGAGCCTAGATTGCGTTCTGAAAACCAAAAGTAGGTTATTATTAGTGTAGACAAAGAAAGACCCAGGAGAAGCACTCTAGGTCTGGTCCAATAAGTATAGAAGGGCTATCCTAATACTCAGGGAGAGTAGTGGAAATCTTCCATTCTTCTTTCTTTACAGTTCTGTTCTCTCCAAGCAATACGATGATGAAAACCACAGGAGAAGCAGGGCCCCATAGTAGTCTAAAGTTGAGTTAAGAAAACTCTTTTTGATCAGAGGAGTTTTGATCCTAAAAGACTGAGAAAAAAACCTCACTGCTCCCCGACCCTACCACCTCCATCCTCATCAGTTAGGTTCAGATGCAGTAACATACTCAGGTAGAGAAGCTTAAATGAAGCTCCAGCTTTCTGGCAGGAGGACTGAAAAAGGAAATCCCAGAGAACCAGATAGTACCAGGGAGATAATGGAGAGGGGGCAGCTCAGAAAAACAAGCCCATAAAGTGCTTTACGAACTCCTGTGCTCACCTGCAAGCTTCACATACATGGACATGTGACCAAAACAGCAAGCCACAGACTCTAAGAAATGAACTGCAAGACAGACTATCATCCAGATCCCAGACTGGCCACTGAGTGAGTGGCACACGCATGGAACAGATTTTAAGAACAGTGTAAAAGCTTTAAAAATGGAAGAGATATTGAACTCACAACCCTTAATATGGCTATTTGAACTAGTAGGCTGAACTGAACAGGGTTGAGAGTCTGATAAAACAAAAATATCAATATTAGGATTTAAATAAACTCAGAGTCTTATAATATTAAAAATGTCCAAGATACAACCCCAAAATTACTAGGCATACAAAGAAGAGTGTGGAGGATCTCAATGCACATCAACAGATGCCAATAATAAACGACACAGTTGTTGAATTACCTTTAAAGACAAGGACTTTACATAGTATAAAAATGTTTCAACAACTCACTGCAAACACTAGAAAGAAATGGAAAGACAGAAAGTATCAGCAAAAAAACAATACATATAAAGAAGAACCAAATGGAAATATAAGAACTGAAAATAATAAAAATTTTAACTCATTGTATAGACTCAGTAAAAGAATGGCTATTAGCAGACCAGTATTTTCCAAGAAGGGTTTCCCTGGTGCTAAGCAGCAAAGAATCTGCCTGCCAATGCACAAGACTGGAGTTCCATCCCTGGGTCAGGAAGATTCCCTGGAGAAGGAAAAGGCAACCCACTCCAGTGTTCTTGCCTGGGAAATCCCATGGACAGAGGAGCCTGCAGGGCTACAGTCCATGGGCCGCAAAGTGCTAGACATGACTTAGCAACGAAACAACAAATTTCTCATGAATATATAGGCAAAAATCCTAAACAAAATACTAGCAAATAAAATCCAGCAACATATAAAAAGGACTAACATCATGACCAAGTGAAATTTATCCCAGGAGTACAAAGTGGCTGGCTTGAGCCCTAAAAGTGTTTCAACACTGGCTCCATATCCTTGTTGCACTTTATTCCCGTGAGCTATCTCTGTACCCTTAAAATAGGTCCTCCTTCTTGCTTAAGGACAAAAAGAGACAAGTTGTAACTGGAAACCAAAACTATCCAATGAAGACAAAAATCGATGTCTAAAATGAGTATTATCCCCAGAATAAACACCATGGGAAGCTACAGTTATTTCAACAATGCCATCAGTGCTCAAAAAATAATGTTTTTTTAATTTAAGCCTTCTAAAATGAAACTGGATTAACGTTATGAAAAGTGAATCCCTGCCTTAAAGGAGATTATAATCTAGTAGAAAATTTAGATTTAAGTGCTTAGGCACTTTTAAACATTTATAAACATTGAAAAACACTACATAAATCAGAATTTAAATGTAAAGTATTACTAGTCTGATATCATTATTGCTAGCCCATATAAACTCACAATATTCTCATAGTCTTTGGATACCAAGTCCACTGCCGAGTCCAACAGAAGTGTTCAAGAAATCCCTGGTGAAGTGAACTGTTGAATTATCGTAACAACTGAGAACAGGTGTGACACTAACTGAGGAATTAAGACATTAATCCAGAAGAAGGTGCAGATTCATCATCAAATCAATTGTAAGATCCTGAGCAGTTCACTTAATTTCCATGTGCCTCACTCAGTGTCTCCACTGGTAAAATGGAGTAGATTAAAATATTTCTACCGATACCTTGCAGCAACAAAATTCTAAAAAATTCTTTTATTTAAATCCATCTGCAACACATCTAAATATGGATTTTTTAAAAAAGAAATTATTAGTTTCACCACAAAATGTGGCCTAAAGGGATGGAAATTCCTTTAAACAATATGGTGAAGGGGGAAAGAATAAAGCGGCTTTGATGCTTATTTAGAACTATTAGGATTCAAATCTGGCTGCTTTCTAAAATAAATTTTATTCATTATTATTTATTAAGTATGCAATTACTCAAATATAACACTCTGATACACTAGAATTTTGAACAAACAAATGCTTTAAAATTCTAATAACTATGCATAAGCAGTAAATTAGTCTTACTTGAATTTCTACTGCTGTGTAGCGCAGGGTTACTAAGTACGTAATTACATAAGAGAGCCACCCAACTTCCAAAGGAGCCATTCCAGTGAATTGTGTAAATAATATGCTTTAAAAAAACATAACCTCACATATGAATTTAGATTCACCAGATATGGAGTAGCTGTGTACCTGTGAGACTAGAACACAGTCTTTAAAAGGCCTTCCTAATTATGAATTTACCAGAGAGATTAGAATGACCCAAAGCAAATTAATACATACTTTTTTCTTCATAACTTTCTATAAAAACATTTTCACTATTCTGCTTCACTACAGAAAACAAAAGATCTTAAAAGCCACTGATTTGAGATAAGATCTCCAGAGTACAAGACTATGATCAAATTTCTAACATTGACATTCTGGTTTTCCTAATTACCAAATGCTTGTGTTGTGTTTTTCTTTCATTTGTATCAACATAAGTCCTAAATATTTGGTCTATGGCTCACTTAACCATAAGATTATTGAATTTGAATAAGGAAATTTTCTTTTTAAAAAAATCACACAAAATATTCAACATTAGCAGGCAGCATGCTGCTGCTGCTGCTGCTAAGTTGCTTCAGTCGTGTCCAACTCTGTGCGACCCCATAGACGGCAGCATAGCCTCATAATAATACCTAGATACCACATGTTTTCTGTACCAGAAAAGTCATTTTTAATACCCATTACAGAAAATCAACCAACTTAGTAAACAAATTTATGCATACAGCCAGGTGGTATTTTTATTCTCCCCATAACAGTACAAAAAGTAAGGTTGTTTGCCTACATTTTCTTTGCTACATTATTAAAAATCACCTTATGCTAAGTAAGGAGAATTCCTACATTTTTGAAGTGCTCATTTATTCAGTAAGAATAAAACTGCAATTTTCTCAGATCAGGTTTTACAAACTCAATCTCCTATACCTGTACTTAAAGACCTTTTAAATCATGCCACAAAGAAATTATTTGGCTATACCGGAATTTTATTTTATTAAAATCAAGTCAAATCCCACTGCAATAAACTCAAAGGTACTGTCCAAATTCCTTTATTGCACTAGAATTTATTGCATTAAATATTATTTGAAATAACTAGGCCACCAGCTAAGGCCTGGGAATCACACACAACAATTTTTGATGATATGGGGTTGGCCTATACAACGACTTCAAATGAGCACAGTCCTCATTGGGAGTATTAGATTTTATGTATTTCTGAAAAAGGGAGGGAGGGAGAAAGAGAAAAGAGAGGAAAAAGAAAAAAAAAGCTTGTTTGCAACTAGAGGAGTAAAGAGAAGTTGAAGCAGTCTTCCGTTTTGATGAAAGGCATTTGCAACATTTTTTTCAATAGGAATTTATACATGTGTTCATAGCAGTTGCTATGACTCAACAGAGGCCAGTATCATGTCAATAATCCATATATTAGGGCAGACTGGCTACCATTTGACCAATCCAGTCTAACCTCTCCCTTGCTAGGCAAAAACAGCAAAAGCAGCCACAAAGTAAAATCGTTTGAATGGGAAGTAGGGGGAGAGGAGACAAATCTTCACACTGGACTTCTGGAACATCCCCTTCTCTACAGATGTGTCTGCTATAGCAATGAAATCAGGAGGGAGTGCTATCTGGAGCTTTCTTCTTAAATGAGAGGGAAACTCTTCATGAAAAGATCCCCTGATATCAAATGGTATTTCAACTACTACAAACCAAGTATCACAGCCCTCCTTGCTGCTACTGCTGCTAAGCCACTTCAGTCGTGTCCGACTCTGTGTGACCCCATAGACGGCAGCCCACCAGGCTCCCCCGTCCCTGGGATTCTCCAGGTAAGAACACTGGAGTGGGTTGCCATTTCCTCCTCCAATGCATGAAAGTGAAAAGTGAAAGTGAAGTCGCTTAGTCATGTCCAACTTTTAGCGACCCCATGGACTGTAGCCTACCAGGCTCCTCCGTCCATGGGATTCTCCAGGCAAGAGTACTGGAGTGGGTTGCCATTACCTTCTCCAATAAAAACCTCTAGTAAAGAGCAAAAGGGCAATGGCATTCGTGTACTCATGCTCAGATAGTGTTCAACTATTTGCAATTAAATGTGGAAGAAATACGGGAATTTCAACAGCACAGTTTTTAGATCAACCTCTCAGTTTTATGGATATTTTAGCACGTGTCCAATCTTGCAGAACTCCATCTTCCTCTACTTTATTTGTAATATACACTGCTCTTAAACCACTTTAACACATTGTTACTGAGATACTTCTCTTACACAGTACCTACCAAGCAGTAGATCAATATTCTTCACACAGAGAGGCTGATTCCATTGCCACAAAAACCTGTGCAAACAGCCAGATGCTGAACAAAGAGCACAGCTTTCATTCCTAACATGTCTCCACTCCACTGGGAGGAAATATTTTGCTACGGTGGGCAAGTAGAAGTTGAGAAAGAAATAATGGCATTTAAAATAATTAAGAAGCTTTGATTAGAGAGAAAGTTTGAAGGATATAGCTAAAATAAATTTCACCTACAAGATGCTTATCATTCATCAAACCCATGTGTTCACCTGCAGTCACAATGCTGCATTTGATGCTTTACAAACTGCCATGCTGCTGCTGCTGCTAAGTCGCTTCAGTCGTGTCCAACTCTCTGTGACCCCATAGACGGCCTCCTACCAGGCTCCCCTGTCCCTGGGATTCTCCAGGCAAGAACACTGGAGTGGGTTGCCATTTCCTTCTCCAATGCATGAGAGTGAAAAGTGAAAGGGAAGTCGCTCAGTCGTGTCCGACTCAGCAACCTCATGGACTATAGCCCACCAGGCTCCTCTGTCCATGGGATATTCCAGGCAAGAGTACTGGAGTCGGGTGCCATTGCCTTCTCCGACAAACTGCCATAACATTAGGTATTTATGTTGCACTTCAACACTTAAGACTAAAATGATACAGAAACAAAATAAAGAATTGGGTGAAAAATGAGGGAAAGAGGAGAAAACTGAAATATTCTACTGTTCCTTTAAAGCCACTTTCAGTTAACAAAATTTTGTGACTTCAATTTCTTCTTAAATGTACACCAAAAAAACCCTTTATTCACAAGCTTTTCATATGGTTATTTCATTTCTCTCTCCTTCATACTATTGTTATGATCTGAGGCAATAAAACTGAGTTGAAACATAATTAGAAAGGACAGAGATCTGTCTACATGCAGTGAGTGATACTAGCAACTTATGGCACCAGAGGGATTTAACTTTTGTCTAATTATCAGTTCTCCCTGTCCTTTCTCACACTACTTACTTCTGATGGATTAGGCTGCAATACATCCTTTCTAGACCAGCTTTAATCATTTTCACAACTATGGCTGCTATGACAATAGGATGCAGCTTATCTGTGCTGTTTTCATTTTCTCCATTTGAGTTGCCATAACAACACAATCATTCTGCCTTTCTCCAGTATGTAACAACTTTCTCTAAGGATTGTATTCTTTTTTTTTTTTTTTTTTTTAAACTTTACATAATTGTATTAGTTTTGCCAAATATCAAATAAGGATTGTATTCTTAAGGACGCTGGATTTCCCTATAAAGAAACTAAGCAACAGAATTTACATAAAAATGCTATTTAAACAATAAAACTCCAATTTTAAAACCTTTTGAGGGAAGAGTTATTTTTGATAGGAACTTTCATCATACAAAAAATAAACTTAACCCCCCCTCAAAAAAAAAAAAACCCCGATACCTGAAACCTGAAATCCAAAAACTATCTACCATTAGCAGTGACTTACTTTTATACAGACTTACCGAAGCAAAAGATAGCAATATCATCATAATTATGAGCTACAGTAAAGTGTCCATTAATACCTGTCCCAAGTAGAACAATCAAGAATGAATACAGTTCTATACTGAATACTTTGCCATAGTAATCCAACATCATTTGTTAGGAATACCAGAGCTGGGAGTAGTGAGCTTTATATTAGGCAAACGCCATTTAAAAATTTAACCTTCAATTCAAGGCTTTCTATGCTAATAGAATCCTGAAGAAGTTCATACAGTTCAAATTCTCTTATAGTATAAATTGTGTATTTATAAAAACTGATATCCATAGAAAAGATCAAAGAAAAGCATTTATTGTTCTAAACAGCAACATAAAATTTTTTTAAAGTATTTTGGCTAGTGGATCACCATATCCATTACTAGGAACATCATGCCAGGACATAAGTGTGTTTTTAAAAAAAAAACTATCAACTGTTACTACTCCTCGTTGTACCAGCATTTGCAATAACAGGACTCTGTATATTCAAAAGGTTATCTTAACTTAATAGATTAAATAACTAAATTCAGATCTTTTAAGTCCTTTGATCAGCTGACTAAGCTACATTAAAATTTTTCACATAGTGGGGATTCCCTGGTGGTTCAGTGGTTCAGACTCTGCACTTCTACTGCAAGGGCACACGTTTGATCCCTGGTTAGGAAACTAAGATTCCCGCAAGCTGTGCAGCAGTGCAACTAAAAAAAAAAAACTCGCCCATAATACAAATATCCATGAATACATATACATATTTATTGCTTACAAACAAAATATGGAAATATTACTATTTGAGGGGAAAATATGCAAATGTTAGTAAGTTCCCCCTTAGTTCCCTACAGGCATATAAAAGATTATTTATAATATTGTGGTATTTTTACAGGATTGAACTAATTTTCACATATTAGTGTAACGAGACACACTTTAATTTTAATCACAGTTGAGATAATTCAATAAATTTTGTAGTTTGCAGTGAACTGAAAAAGATGATTTATTTAACCAAACCTGAAGATCATAGCATGATCGTTTTCTTAAAATCCACTCTACCAAATTCTGAAATAACAGCTTAACAATTTAGTTTTTAGTCAGTTTTTTTTTAAGACTAAAGAGGAGAGGGTTGGCAAATATAAAGAGCTAAAATAATGACAGAATCAAGATCTTTTCTTTAGAATCTTTTCCACACAGGAAAATGAGAAACCCAAAACAATGATAATTTTTTTTAAAAGCAGCTAGAGCAAAAGGGTGGTTACACTATTTTTAGAGGAGGGATGAGAGAGGGGGAATGGCAACACAAAGGGTATGGACAGAGAAGAAGAGAATCTAGGACCAAATGGATTCCAATCCTGGGCAACCTGGATAGACACTCAAGTGAAAATGAAACCAACAAATGGGCTAAAATCATACACAAAAGCCCATCTCTAACTCTGCTTTCTTCTTTCCATAGTATTGGTTGCTGTTGTTCAGTCACTAAGTCGTGTCTAACTCTTTGTGACCCCAAGGACTACAGCGCTCCAGGTTTCCCTGTCCTTCACTATCTCCTGCAGTTTGCTCAAATTCATATCCACTGAGTCAGTGATGCTGTCTAACCATCTCATCCTCTGCCTCCCACCTCTTCTTTTGCCTTCAATCTTTCCCAGCATCAGGGTTTTTTACAATGAGGCTTCTGTTTGCATTAGGTGGTCAAAGTATAGAGCTTTAGCATCAGTCTTTCCAATGAATATTCAGGGTTGATTTCCTCTGGACTGACTAGTTTGATCTCCCTGCTGTCCAAAGGAATCTCAAGAGTCTTCTCCAGCACCACAGTTAAAAAGCATCAATTCTTCTGTGCTCAGCCTTCCTTATGGTCCAACTCTCATATCTGTTCATGACTACTGGAAAAACTATAGCTTTGACAGTATGAACCTCTGTTGGCAAAGTGACGTCTCTGCTTTTTAAAATGTTGTCGAGGTTTGTCATAGCTTTCCTTCCAAGGAACAAGCATCTTTTAATTTCATGGCTGAAGTCACCGTCCACAGTGCTTTTAGAGTCTAAGAAAATAAAATCTGTCACTGCTTCCACTTTTTCCCCTTCTATTTGCCACAAAATGATGGGACTGGATGCCATGATCTTAGTTTTTTTAATGTTGAGTTTTAAGCCAACTTTTTTCCACTCCCTTCTTTTACCTTCATCAAGAGGCTCTTTTTTCCTCTTCACTTTATGCCATTAGAGAGGTATCAAATCTGCATATCTGAGGTTGTTGATATTTCTCCCAGCAATCTTGATTCCAGTTTGTGATTCATTCAGCCCAGCATTAGGGAACCTCGAGAAAATGCTCCTTTCTAAGGCTTGAAAAGGTGAAAGTGAAGTCACTGAGTCATGTCCGACTCCTTGCGACCCCATGGACTGTAGCCTACCAGGCTCCTTTCCAGGCAAGAATACTGGAGTGGGTTGCCATTTCCTTCTCCAGGAGATCTTCCCGACCCAGCGATTGAACCTGGGTCTCCTGCATTGTAGACAGACACTTTACCATCTGAGCCACCAGGGAAGATCTTCTAAGGCTTAAACTCCCAAGAAATTGCTACCTTGCAATGACTCCTCAATTAGCTGAAGCCACTAGGTCCTAGGCTGTAAGCAAGATGATATAATTTTATTATAGAGCAAAATGTGAATTTAGGAGCTAATGCTGTTGGAATCATGGAATCTTGAGACTGAATTTTTGTGATGCCCTTTGTTGACAGGACTGGTGAATTACCTGTGCATGTGTGGCCTAGCATTCTTGTTAACAGCTATGACTCATCCAGAATACCCTTCAAAAGAGAGCCTCTGGCCTCATCATCAGGACAGTCTGTTGTGAGCCGACATGCACTCAGATCTATGCTATTGATGTCACATCTGCTGGAACTCACTGGTGGAACTACTATTCCTGCCCTCATCTGACATGTTTAGCCACACACTCCATTAGGGACTTGCAGGCTACTGGAACAAGCCCCTACCAACTCTTCTCAAGAGTATGTTACATCCTGTCCAAAATGATTGATTTTTAGGGTAAGAGTTTTATATATACACAAGAGAATTAAATGTACTTCTACACTCCAAGGTATAATGTACTAATTTTTAAAGATTGATTATATCAGTCATTGGTAATTAGATATGAAAGTTCCAATTACCAAAACTTTAAAATAATTTTATTGCTATTTGAACCATTCCAAGTTGAAAGAAAACATTATAAAAAAAAAGTTATCAAAGAATCACTTTCTTTAGTAAGAAATTATAATGTATCTTTAGTCATCAATCTCCACCTCTAGCCCTACAAGAATATTAATTTTCCACAGAGAACTGACATGGAACTATTTGCCAACTAAACAATCCATACTTTATAAAGCCTTTAATTTAGCTACTAAAACCTTGGGATAAAGGAAGACCTAGGTATGGATTCCAGGGCATACATTTAGTTTTAGAAGAATATGATATACAGTATAAGAAGTCTGCACTACACTGGCTATGCTTGTTTTAAAGATTAGTTTTCTTATGTAGATGCCTTTCAATGATGTATGAAATCTGAAGAGAATGTGAAAAAAAGGCAAAGAACTCAATTCTACCAAAGGGCATCTTACTCCTATGTTAGACCAGTTGGTTTCCAAAGTGGGATGTAGGTATTACGCCAGGAGGTAGGTAAGATGATCCTTTGGAATGCCAGGAAAAAAATTAAACTTTTATTAAAATTAATTTCAAAAAGAAATTAATGTTTTCTGATTTTTATAATATAGATAAACACTGGTTCCCTCATTAAAAAAAAAGTTCATTTCTATCTTTTTTTTAGATTCCACATATAAGTGATATCATATACCTGTCTTTCTCTGACTTACTTAGTATGGTAATTTCCAGGTCTATCCTTGCTGCAAATGGCATTATTTCCTTCTTTTAGTGGCTCATATCCCATTGCATATGTACCACATCTTCTGTATCCATGCATCTGTTGATGGACATTTAGGCTGCTTCCATGTCTTGGCTATTGTAAACACTGCTGCAATGGTACATTCCATGTATCCTTTTGGACCATGTTTTTCTCTGGATAAATGCCCAGGAGTGGGATTGCTGGATCATGTGGTAGCTCTATTCTTAGTTTTTTAAGGAACTCCATATTCTTCTCCATAGTCGCTGTACCAGTTTACATTCCCACCAACAATGTAGGAGGGTTCCTTTTTCTCCACACCCTCTACAGCATTTACTTTGGTAGATTTTTAAAATATGTATTTATTTGGCTGTGCCAGGTCTCAGGTGTGGCATGGGGATCTTTAATCTCTAGTTGCAGCATGAGGGATCTTTTAGGCATGCAGGATCTTTTAGCTGTGGCATGCAGGATCTAGTTCCCTAATCAGAGACTGAACCTGGGACCCCTGAATTGGGAGCGCTGAGTCTTAGCCAGTAGACCACCAGGGAAGTCCCTTGTTTGTAAGTTTTTTGATGATGACTATTCTGACTGTTGTGAGGTGATATCTCAATGTAGTTGTGATTTGCACTTCTCTAATAATTAGTGATGTTGAGCATCTTTTCATGTGCCTCTTGGCCATCTGCTTTGGAGAAATGTCTATTTAGGTCTTCTGCTCATTTTTTCATTGGGTTGTTTATTTTCTGGATATTGAGCTGCATGAGCTGTTTGTAAATTCTGAAGACTAATCTCCTATCAGTTGCATCATTTGAGACTATCTTCTCCCATTCTGTGGGTTGTCTTTCATTTTGTTAGTAGTTTCCTTTGCTGTGTAAAAGCTTTTAAGTTTAACTAGGTCTCATTTGTTAATCTTTATTTTTATTTAAACTACTCTGGGAGTTGGATCAAAAAAGATATTGCTGTGATTTATGTCAAAGAGTGTTCTGCTTATGTTTTCCCCTAAGAGTTTTATAGTATCCAGTCATATGTAGGTCTTTAATCTATTTTGAGTTAATTTTTGTGTATGGTGTTAAAGAATAACTCCCAAGACTGAACCAGGACAAAATAGAAAATATGAACAGACCAATCATAAGTACTGAAATTGAAACTGTGATTAAAAAACCCCCAACAAACAAAAGTCCAGGACCAGATGGCTTCACAGGCGAATTCTATCAAACACTTAGAGAAGAGTCAACACCTATCCTTCTGAAACTACTCCAAAAAAGTACAGAGGAAGGAAAAGTCCTAAACTCATTCTATGAGGATACCATCACTATGATACAAAAGTCAGACAAAGATACCACACAAAAAAGAAAACTACAGGCCAATATCACTGATGAACATGCAAAAATCCTCAACAAAATACTAGCAATCCAAATTCAACAATACATTAAAAGGATCATACAGGTGGGATTTATCCCAGGAATGCAAGAATTTTTCAATATTCACACATCAGTGTGATACACCACATCAACAAACTGAAGAATAAAAACCATATGATCATTTCAAAATTCAACACCCATTTATGATACAAACTCTCCAGCAAGTAGGCATAGAGGGAACATACCTCAACATAACAAAAGCCACATAAGACAAACGTATAGCTAACATCAAACTCAATGGTGAAAAACTGAAAGCATTTTCTTTCTCTAATTCAGGAAAAAGATAAGGATACCCACTCTGGCTACTTTTATTCAACATAGTTTTGGAAGTTATAGCCACAGCAATCAGAGAAGGAAAACATAGAAAAGGAATCCAAATTTGAAAAGAATAAGTAAAACTGATGACATGATATACACAGAAAATCCTAAAGATGGTACCAGAAAACTACTAGAGCTCATCAATGAATCTGCAAGTTGTAGGATACAAAATTAATACACAGGAATCTGTTGCATTCCTATATACTAACAACAGAAACAGAAATTAAAGAGGCAATCCCATTTACCACTGCATCAAAAAGAATAAAATACCAAGGAATAAACCTACCAAATGAGACTAAGAAATTCCCTGGTGACTCAGCGGTAAAGAATATGCCTATCAATACAAGAGACTGAGGTTCGATACCTGGAGAAAATCCCCTGGAAAAGGAAATGGCAACTCATTCTATTATTCTTGCCTGGGAAATCCCATGGACAGAGGAGCCTGGCGGACTACAGTCCATGGGGTCTCAAGAGTTGGACACGACATGGTGACTCAATAACAGCAACAAGGAAACAAGAGACTTGTATTCCGAAAACTGCAAGACGCTAATGAAAGAAATCGAAGATGATATAAACAGATGGGGAAGATATACCATATTCTTGGATTAAAAGAATCTACATGGTTAAAATGACTATACTACCCAAGGCAATCTATAAATTCAACACAATGTCCTTATCAAATTACCAATGGCACTGTTCACAGAACTAAATCAAAAAATCTTAAAATTTGTATGGAGACACTATAGACCTCAAACTGACTTGATGAAGTAGGATGTGTGATTTATCATTACCCTCATTTTACAAGGTGAGAAATAGGAAGAAAGTGCAGACAAGAAACAGAACTAAAGGCTAAAAAAACTCCAGCATTTGTCTAAGAATCAAATGCTTATTAAATTATCTGGCTCAAGACAGTGCTCTTTCATTATACACTACTTACTGCCTCTTAACATTAAAAACAAAAAAAAAAACATAAAAAAACAGAAACCAAAATCATTTTCCCTAGCCAAAGGTTTTCAAATTTTAGTATTTAATCCATGGTAGGTGTCTTCTTGGTGGGTCCTAGAAAAACTCTTTAAAGTATCTAATTTAAACTAATCTCCAAGAAATAAGAAAAAGTGGTGGCCTCTGGGGAGGGAAAATAAATGCTAAAAAGATGGATAAAAGAGATTTCTTTATATATACCCTTTTGTATTTTTTTAAACTTTGTACTGTGCTACATGTTTTACATATTCAAAAACAAATACTTTAAAAATAACCCCATGTTTTGATTTCTATCAAGAGTTAAATACTATATATCAAGGCTTATTATAGAGCTATGTGACTAAGGCTGCATGGTACTGATACAGGGATAAACAGAACAATATACAGAATAATGTACCCAAAATCAAAACAACGCACGTAAGGACAGGATTTATGATGGAGGCAGCCCTGTAGATCAGAGAAGAATACATAATCTTTCAGTAGATGATGCTGGGGGACACTGGAAGTCCATACGGGAAAAAATGAAATGAAATTCCATCCTCACAAACACAAAAATCAATCCTAAAGTGAGGGAGACTAACATTCTAAAATGTAAAAGGCAAAACAATCAAGCTTCTAGTGGAAAACATGAGACTATTTTCATAAACTTAGGACAGAAAAGGCTTTCTTAAAAAAAGTCATTGGAATATTGAATATTCATTGGAAGGACTGATACTGCAGCTGAAGCTCCAATACTTTAGCCACCTGATGTGAAGAGCCAACTCACTGGAAAAGACCCTGATGCTGGGAAAGATTGAGGGCAGGAAGAGAAGGGAGCAATAGAGGATGAGATAGTTGGATGGCATCATCGACTAAATGGACATGAGTGTGAGCAAACTCTGGAAGATAGTGAAGGACCCCCTGGTGTCCATGGGGTCACAAAGAGTTGGACACAACTGAGCAACTGAACAACAACAAAGTCATAGATTAAACACACAAACACACTTCAATTTATCTATCAATCACATCAAATGGAAGAAACATAAGCTCAGCCACAAACAAAACAAAGAGTCAAAAGAGTACCAACTGGGGTTTGAATAGGGAAATGTGGGCTCTAGTCAACTGTAACCTTGAACAAGTTACATGACCTCTTTTAGTCTCAGTTTGCTCATTTATAAAAGCAAGAAGTCAGACTACAATCCAAACAAGGTCTTTTGCCCAAAGTGTATGACTACTAAAGTGACTGCAAACCACTGTTTCTTGAATGAGCTAAGTAGGCGGACAGATATCTGGTGTTGATACTTAAAAGGATGAAGAAAAAGGGAAAATGATATTTCCCAGCCCTCTGAGAACTGCAGAGTATAAATAACTAAACATGCTGACAGTGTTTAAGGTCCACCTTGATAGAAAAGAGTGTATTCCAAATCTACATGTAACGTGCACTTTCTAGGGCACACTGACCTTGCTGGGAATTTGCTTGGTCATGATATTTCTTTAAGAAAACTGATAAAAGTAGAAAGAGCCTGGGAACATCAGTAGGATAGCAATTAAAAGATTTAAGTATATCTATCCATATATCCTTGACAGGTAAAATTCCATCATCATAGACAAGGATAAATTGTCACTGCTTGTCTGGGTGGTTGGGGGAATAAGAAAGTTAAGAACAGGAAATTCCAGTAGGATTTTTGATAACCACCAGTCAAGTCATTTCTGTACCATTTTTCCTAACACTACCAAATACTATACTCGATATTTCATTAGCTTCTCAAAATGACATTTTATGATGAAGCTCAGACCTGACAGTCACATCCTTATTAAAAGTCACAACTAGTTATGTTTAAATGATAATCAACAACAAATTTTAAATTAAAATACATTATGTAAAAATTAAAATAAGTCTAGATCAGGACACATGGATAGGATTCAAGGATGTCTGAACCTCTTGAAATCATGTAGAAAAGGTATATACATGTGTATGTCCAGGGGACTATCTCATGACATACAAAAGATTTTCAGTGAGATCCATGAACAAGAAAAGTTATGAAGCTTTCAGTCATATGACCCCTCCAGACACAAAGCCCACACAAATTTAGTGATATCTCAGCTAAAGCAAATAACTGAGCCACTTATTAAAAAGTAGAACTTCGCCTCCTTCTGACTGATGGCATTTTTTCTTAATCAAAGTTTAATAAAAGTCTCACTTTAAAATAAAAATATTTTAACTTAATGGCCTCAATTAAGCAGTTAAAAATTCAGTTCAATAGTGCCTTCCAATTTTAAAACTCAAATGTTAACTACAATATATTCTATTTCTCAATACAAAAGAGAATTTTTCTTCTTTACTCTTTTACACCAGGAATCACTCTTTCAAGATTCTGGGCACATTTTCACATCAACTGAAAATAAGATCTCACTCTTTCTAACCAGTTTACATAATTAATTAGAATTGTTAGTCCAAATTCATCAACCCTTCAGTTTTCGAAAAAAACTACTAGTCAAATCCTAATCTGGCCAAAGTTTGTTGACTGATTCCTACTCCTTCTTCATAAGCACATACTGAAAACACACACACACACACACACATAAAACATACTAATAAGAACTATAATTTACTACCAACTACTCCTAAGAAATTATAGCTCTGCTGACTGGCAAGTAATTTGCAAAAGCAGATCAGTTTCGCTGCACAAAATGAGTATCTACCTGCATGTTCTAGCACTAATCAGGGCGTGAAATTAAACTTTTTATTTGGAAGGAAATAACTGCTTCAAGGCTGTGATTTAGTCTGGGAAGCAAATATTAAGGTCATCCTTTTATTAAGCTGACGTTTATAGTATTTCTAATAGGGGAAGAAAGGGAGGAGGACCATCTGGCCAAATTCTGTAGAAGCAACACTATCTCTATGACATACGAATGTGCCACTTGCTTTACTAATTGCACAGACTTAACAGGACCAAGTTGATGAAACGTATGGAGGGATCACTTGAGTCCTGAAAGCCCAAAATGACCATGATGGACATTTCATTCAGTCAGAACTAAGGAATCAGCGTTTCATTAAGTGAAGTGAAGAAAATTCCTACAAACATAAATGCCACAGTAAGTTTTAAAACAGCCTATAGCCATTTTCATTATAACACAATTTTGGATAAGTCAGATTAATGAGATCTTATTCAGTAAGATCACACTAGGACCACAGCCTTGTCTAACTCAATGAAGCCATGCCTGTGGGGCAACCCAATATGGGCGGGTCATGGTGGAGAGATCTGACTGAATGTGGTCCACTGGAGAAGGGAATGGCAAACCACTTCAGTATTCTTGCCTTGAGAACCCCATGAACAGTATGAAAAGGCAAAACGATAGGATACTGAAAGACAAACTCCCCAGGTCAGTAGGTGCCCAATATGCTACTGGAGATCAGTGGAGAAATAACTCCAGAAAGAATGAAGGGATGGAGCCAAAGCAAAAAGAATACCCAGCTGTGGATGTGACTGGTGATAGAAGCAAGGTCCGATGCTGTAAAGAGCAATATTGAATAGGAACCTGGAATGTCAGGTCCATGAATCAAGGCAAATTGGAAGTGGTCAAACAAGAGATGGCAAGAGTGAATGTCAACATTCTAGGAATCAGCGAACTGAAATGGGCTGGAATGGGTGAATTTAACTCAGATGACCATTATATCTACTACAGCGAGCAGGAATCCCTCAGAAGAAATGGAGTGGCCATCATGGTCAACAAAAGAGTCCGAAATACAGTACTTGGATGCAATCTCAAAAATGACAGAATGATCTCTATTCGTTTTCAAGGCAAACCATTCAATATCACAGTAATCCAAGTCTATGCCCCAACCAGTAACGCTGAAGAAGCGGAAGTTGAACGGTTCTGTGAAGACCTACACTAACACCCAAAAAAGATGTCCTTTTCATTATAGGGGACTGGAATGCAAAAGTAGGAAGTCAAGAAACACCTGGAGTAACAGGCAAATTTGGCCTTGGAATACGGAATGAAGCAGGGCAAAGACTAATAGAGTTTTGCCAAGAAAATGCACTGGTCATAACAAACACCCTCTTCCAACAACACAAGAGAAGACTCTATACATGGACATCACCAGATGGTTAACACCGAAATCAGACTGATTATATTCTTTGCAGCCAAAGATGGAGAAGCTCTATACAGTCAGCAAAAACAAGACCAGGAGCTGACTGTGGCTCAGACCATGAACTCCTGATTGCCACATTCAGACTTAAATTGAAGAAAGTAGGAAAAACCACTAGACTATTCAGGTATGACCTAAATCAAATCCCTTATGATTATACAGTGGAAGTGAGAAATAGATTTAAGGGCCTAGATCTGATAGATAGAGTGCCTGATGAACTATGGAATGAGGTTCGTGACACTGTACAGGAGACAGGGATCAAGACCATTCCCATGGAAAAGAAATGCAAAAAAGTAAAATGCCTGCCTGGGGAGGCCTTACAAATAGCTGTGAAAAGAAGAGAAGTGAAAAGCAAAGGAGAAAAGGAAAGACATAAACATCTGAATGCACAGTTCCAAAGAATAGCAAGAAGAGATAAGAAAGCCTTCTTCAGCGATCAATGCAAAGAAATAGAGGAAAACAACAGAATGGGAAAGACTAGGGATCTCTTCAAGAAAATCAGAGATACCAAAGGAACATTTCATGCAAAGATGAGCTCAATAAAAGACAGAAATGGTATGGACCTAACAGAAGCAGAAGATATTAAGAGGAGATGGCAAGAATACACAGAAGACCTGTACAAAAAAGATCTTCATGACCCAGATAATCACGATGGTGTGATCACTGACCTAGAGCCAGACATCCTGGAAGGTGAAGTCAAGTGGGCCTTAGAAAGCATCACTACGAACAAAGCTAGTGGAGGTGATGGAATTCCAGTTGAGCTATTCCAAATCCTGAAAGATGATGCTGTGAAAGTGCTGCACTCAATATGCCAGCAAATTTGG